>NW_005369955.1:478662-564551 GCF_000412655.1 Myotis brandtii
CTGGGCCGGGGCTGGAGGCAAGTGCTGGGCCCCAGAGCAGGTGGGACTGGAGCCTCTTCCGAGGCGGACACCCCGGGGCGGATGCGGGCGGGAGGCAGGCTGTGGGAGGGGTTCTCCCAGCCCGAGGATTGGGATGTTTTTAACCGATTGCTTCTGCACGCCATGCCCAGTGTTGGAAAGCACAGAATGCAATGTCCTAATTCTCCAAACTAGTCAGATAATTTTCTTGTTAGGAAGTTGGAGAAATTGTTTAAATAACAAAATTGTATTCTTAAAGTTAGTTCCTTTAAAAAAAGATGATTAGCTTCCCCAGGAGAAATTATTATACTAATTTATATTTGTGGGGTGTGTGTGTGTGTGTGTGTGTATGTACATACACTGTAACATGGTAAAAATAATTTTGAAAATTACTATCCTTTCTTTGGATGTTATTTGGATAAGAGAAATAGGATCTTAGTTCCTATCTCTATTAAATTCTATAAAATACTATGGAAACCTTTTTCCCTATATTTTAAAATTTCTTGGTTTTGAGAAAATAATTAAAAATTGTCACTAGGGCAACAAAAGATTAGATTCAAAGTGTTAATATATTATGTAAATCTTTAACTTTTGAAATTAAATATTTGCAGTTAAGACATTTTCAGCTAGAATAAATCTTGTTTTAAATTTCAATAGCATTGAAAGTTCTGTTCTTGTTATATTTGTGAAATTAGTTTTTTTTGTTAAAAATGATAAGAGCTTATTTCTGTAGTACTTTATCTTAAAGCTTGTTTTAAGAACATATTGTCATTACTGTTTCCCCTTAAAAAAACCCCTAAATAATTAGCAAAAAATTGCTGTGAAGGTCTTTGAGACTTTTTACTGATGCCTGTATTAATTACTTAAAACCCCAATTAAAAATTTGGGCAAAGTAAGTGACCTTGAGTCAATAGTAATAAAGTCCAGGAAGTTTCTGAATGCAAATAAGCATTCACACTCCAAGTTGCTTGTCAGGCCTTAGAAGGTGCCATTTAAGAGGCTGGAGAGCAGTTGCGCTGAGCTCTGGGTGCACCTGGGTCTCACCCTCTCCCAGTTACACTGACAGTGATTTTTTACTTCTCTTCTGTAAACAGTATTTGAACTCTCTCTTTTTTTATTTGCCTGAGGATATTTTTTTCCACTGATTTTTAGAAAGAGTGGGAAGGAGGAAGGGAGACAGAGAGAGAGAGAAACATCGATGTGAGAGAGACATGTATCCGTTGGTGGCTTCCCGCACACACCCTGGTACATGCCCTTCCAGGAATCAAAGCCGAGACCCTTTGTGCTCTGGCCGACGCTCTAACCACTGAGTCACACTGCCACGGCTATATTTTTTAAAAAATATGTTTTTATTGATTTCAGAGAGAGGAAGGGAGAGGGATAGAAACATCAATGATGAGAGAGAATCATTGATCAGCTGCCTCCTGCACACACCCTACTGGGGATCGAGCCCACAACCGGGGCACGTGACCTTCTGGTTCATAGGTTGACACTCTAACCACTGAGCACACTGGCTAGGACTATTTGAACTCTTTATTGCTCTTTCTCTCCACCAATGTTTTGTGTTTCTGATTATAAAACAGCAGAGGAGCCCCCTCTGTTCCTGTCTATAATAATTGGATTTCTTTTTTACTAGGCTCTTTGATGAAAATAAATCCAGATAAGCATATATAGTTCAACTTTCCGTTTAAATGAATTTTTAGCAAATGCTGTTAATTATAGTCTGATTTGTATAGACACTATTGACATGGTTTATAGACAGAAGTAGGAAATCGATGTTTTTGCCCACGTGGCACCATTCCCACTCTTTAGCAGCTGGAAGCCTCAGAGGGAAATCCTGGAGGCACCACCGCAACCTTTACCTGGTTTTAAGAACATGAAGGTGTTTCCTTATAGACTTTGTATTTAATTAAAATAATTCTACCCAAACTTCATGTACATTGCCATTTACTGTAAACTCTTTTCAGAACCTGAAAAATGACCCAAGTTAATACATGTGAATATTACCCAATGCTAGGGGAAGACATGCGACATCACTGTGTGGGACGCAGGCTGTCAGTAGGCGTCACTGCCTTTGCACAGGTGGCTGGATCTGGGAGAGGCTCCGCCCTGGAAGTTACATGGGCTAAGCCCGGCGGGCAGGCCTGAGCCGAGTGCTGTGATGCTTCCTCTCCTTGACTCCGCACAAGGACCAGAGCTGTCGAGCTGTTCACCCTCATTTTGTAGATGAAACACTTCGAGTTTGGGGCTAGAGTAGCTCACCCTCGGTCTTTCGACCCCAAAGTGGTGGATCCTCCTTGGCCAGGCCTGAGGGACTGACCAGAGCCCGCTCCTACCTGGAGAAGGAGCAGCCTCTGAACACCCAGCCTTCTGAAGGAGGAGTCAGTGTGCAGGAGAATGACCGGGTCTGGGAGGGCTGAGACTGTTGTGTTTTCTGTTTGAATCTGATACTTTCAGAACTTGAAGTTCTGATGTGGCTAGCATAGTGTTGGTAAACATTGTAATGAAATACAAAATTGTGTAATTGTTTTAAATTAGAATCAGTTAAATAAAAATGGGTAGTGCCTTGTGCAGTGACTGACGCTTATTTGTCAGTGGACGTGCCTTAGTAACTTCTGTATTTACGGAGTTTTGTCGTTGGTGACTTTTGGGGGTTCGTGTTATGAATATAGTTTTGTGGGAAGCAAGGAGTAACAGAAGGCAAAAGCAATTGCAAGTGTCACACAAATAAGCTCTGTGTAGTGCTCCTGGTATTTCTCATCTGTAACACGTTGCTGCTCTAAAAATGTCTCAAATGACTGCTCATTTTCACCAACTTAGAATTTCCATCCTGTTTTTGCCGGTTGACACACTCTCTACTTTATTTGGTGTCAATGGACCAAAACCAAGGCTTAGAAGAACCTACAAAGTCATGCCTGCGGGCTCTCTGTGCCCAGCATCTCCTCCTGCCTTCACGTTCTAGCCTAAAGGTCCTGCCAGCTGGTGGCTTGGATTCTGCTGTGAACTTGGGGTGCTTGTTGTGTCTACTCATGACCAAGGCAACATGCTCTTGTCTTTGCTGCACTGGAGACTTCCACGATTTTACATGACATATTGTTAGTGGATTGTGTATCTTCCCGTCAGAGTTTAAGCGCCACGAGGGCAGAAACTGGTTTACAGGCTATTGCATGCCCAGCGTCTGATCTGAAGCTGACTGTTGGAGAACTGCGTCAGGAGGCTGCTGCTGTGAAGACCCTCATTTAAAGACCACATCGGACTAGATTCCAGGGAAGAACTTTGAATCCCGATTCCAAAATGAACAATTTTAAATGAACGGTTTTACATTGAAATAGTTTATGTGGCTCCTGGACTATTGGCTTTTGGTTAATGGCAGGAGAGTGTGCATGTGTGAGTGCCTTAGCACGTGTTCCCTGGTGGTTGTGTTTTGGTGCTGAAAATTGGCTAGCTTCTGCTAGAGTCAGGGCGATGGCCAAGTCTTGGTGTGACTAATGGAAGTGTTGTGTGAATTGATTCTCTGCCTAGCCTTAGATTCATATCTAACTTTAATACATTTTTGTTTAGCCTTTTGTTCTTTCCTTTTTTCCTAAGAAAAAAGCTAAATAAAAGTTTCACGGTACAAAGTTGGGATTGGTGATGTGCCTATCCCAGATGCAGAATCAGGTGTACCTCTTCGCAGACAGAATGGTGTGAGCTCAGGGACAAGGACTTTATCTTATCCTTCCCAGATCGTGGGTCCCCACAGCTTCCTCGTTCTACTAGCAGAGGTGGGTGGTCAGTGCTCGGGTTGATTGGAGACAGTCTCTCCTGCTGAGGTCCTGAAGGGAGTCAGCTACGAAGCCTGGAGTAGATCACTTGGTTGTGGGGTTTTGTGGGAAGGAGGGGTCTTTACCATATGAACGTTGTTACACAGGTAGAGAAGAAGAGTTAGGGACAGGCAGGTGGAATTGAGTGCAATCCCGAAACAGTGAGAATGACATTTCCACATGAATCTCCCACCCCCGCCTCTGCCCCCACACCCCATGATCAAACTTTCAGTGGACCGCACAGCTCTGTGAAGGCGAAAGAGAGAAATGAGCTGGTGGGAAAGAGCTTCTGGGACAGTGTCTTTCTCCTTAAAATTGGTCAAATGAAATTAAAGTCAGAGTTCAGTCAGTCACAGGCGGTGACCCATGAAATGTGCTTCAGGTGCCTGGCCCAGAGTAGCTGCTCAGAGAAGGCCGCCCACGATTCTCCTGGTGCCCCTCACTGACGCGGGCAGGGGCCGCGCCCCCACTGCTCTGCTGCTTCCTCCCGCAGCCCTCTCTGGGCTCCTTGCCTTTCCTCCCCCACCGGCTGGTGGTTTCTGTAGTATTACCACTTTGTGGTTTTAAATAGCCTGTTCCTGGTTAGAATGAGGTTGCATATCTTTTTGTACATTTACTGGCCATTCACTGTTTCACGAAGTGCCCATATTTTTCTATTTAAAAATTGATTGTGGACTTCTTTATTCAGAAGTCTTTTGTTAGTTATATATTTTGCTGCTGTGTCTTCCCACTTTGTCATATGCAGTTTCACTGACTCAATGTTTCTGTTGGTTTTTGTTGTTGTTAATCCTCACCTGAGGATATTTTTGCATGATTTTTAGAGAGAGTGGAAGGGAGGGGGAGAGAGAAACATCGATGTGAGAGAGACACATTAATTGGTTGCCTCTCGCATGTACCCTTGACAGGCATCAACCCCGGGACCCTTCGGTCCGAGGGCTGATGCTCTATCCGCTGAGCCAAACCAGCCAGGGCTTGTTTTGTGTGTTTTTCGATGACTAGATGTTGGGGTCCAACCCCAGCAGGTCCAGGGGTCCCCAAAGGTGTGGACGGAGTCGGCGAAGAAGGAAGGACTCAAAGGCAGCATTCAGTTGATCAGCATGGTTGGGTTCTCCCTCCAGGATCTCCAGCCAAGTTCTGTCTAGGTTCTCCAGCCAGGTTCGGTTGCCAGGTTCTGTAGACAGGGTCTATCCAGGTTCTCTAGCCAAGTTCTGTAGCCAGGTTCTGTCCAGGATCTTTTGCCATGTTCTCTCCCTAGGTTCTGTCTCTAGGTTCTGTCCTTAGGTTCTCTCTCTAGGTTCTTCAGCCAGGTTCTCTCGCTAGGTTCTGTGTCTAGGTTCTGTGTAGGATCTCCAGCCAAGTCCTGTCTCTAGGTTCTGTTTCCTGTTGTCTTGTTACATCTGTATTTATACCAGTTGATTTTAATCCTGTCAATTTCTATTGCAAAGGTTAGGGCGTTTCTTATCTCCATTCCAGGGAGTAAAGATTATGTAGCTTAAGCGTGATTGTTCATAGTTAAAGTGATTAACTACCCGCCTGGCACTTAGTTAAGGGGTTTTATTCCCTCCCTAACTTCAGGGAAAAATCCCTACCTGGGGAAACAACCTTTCTTCGAGAGGTGACCTTGGTTAAAACACATAGCGCCAAGAAGGGGAGCAAACATATTAAGAACAGTATGCCATATACGCCAGGTCCCTTGAAACATGCTGTGCAGATGTTTCTTCCCTGCAGCGACTGTGTCAAGCAGCAAGGTTGGACCGGCTTCCGGCAACTAGAAGTTCTTAAGTCCTATCAGTCTTCTCCTTTATGGTTAGTGCTTTTCGTGTCTTTTCCTACCCAGATGTCATGAAGTAATTCCTCTGTTATATTCTAAATGCTCCATGGTTTTGCCTCCCTCCTTTAACTTTGTAATTCTCTTGAATTGGTTTTGGTGCATAGTAGGGAGAAGGATCAGTTTCATTAACGTGTGGTGTGGTTAGTCTTTTAAACTTTAGCCATTGTAATAGGTGTCTAATGGTATTTCACTGTGGTTTTAATTTACATTCCCCAAATGCCTAATAATGTTGAGTATCTTTTCATATGCTTATTTGTCATCCCTAACATCTTTGGTGTTCAAATATTTTGCCCATTAAAAACTTTTTTGCCTTAGTGGTGCATTCTTTATATTTCTGTTACAAGTCCTTTATCGGATACGAGCAATGCTTTTGTCCCATGCTGTGGCTTGTTGTTTCATTTTCTTAACAGTTTCCTGTAGGGCAGAAGTTACATTTTGATGATGTCCCATTTATCAATTTGTTTTATGGATTGTGCTTTTTTGGTGTCATATTTAAGAAATCTTTGCCTAATTTTGGTCACAAAGATTTTCTCCCATTTCCCCCTCTGTAGAAGATTAGTAGTTTTAGTTTTTACATTGAGACCTATGATTCATTTTGAGATCATCCTTATTTATGGTGTGGCATATGGACCCAAGTTATTTAAGGCATGGAATATAAAAGGTAGCTCCCTTCAGAGAGCATTTGGTTTTGCGTCAACCAGTCTGCGATCACCTGAAACCAAGGTCCAGGCCTCAGGATCTGTGGCCCATCCAGAGCTGTAATTCCACTAGACATGGCTCACTTCTGGCTGCGCTCATCCATAGCGGGGTAGCGAGGGGGCCCTGCTTCTTGAGGTTGGGTTATAGACACTCGGGGACCCAGCCTTTGATTTCTGTCTCTTTCCCTCGTGCTGTGGGAAGGAAAGTTGAACATGTCAGAATTGGCAAGTGACTTCAGGGCAAAGGTGTTTCTGTGCTTGTTTATCTCTGGTTCCTGATTTCACTTTAATTTTGTCCCGTATTTCCTTGTTGTCTTGTCAGTTCCTGGTTGCTTTTAAGATTAAAGTATTCCATCCATCTTTTAAGTCTTTTTTCAGGTAATATGGTCTTTTTCAAATAATATAGCCTGCTGTTAGGGACCAAGGAAACTTTTCATTTCTACTCCAGTGCTGTCTCTCCTATAGTAGCCACTAGCCCCATGTGGCTATTAAAATTAAAATGAAATTAAGTTAAAAGTTCTATTCCAAGCTGCCTCGAACAGACTGCCGAACTACAGCAGGAAGGCCGGGGAGGGTTGGGAAGGGGGGTAAGAGATCAACCGAAGGACTTGTATGCATGCATATAAGCATAACCAATGGACATAAGACACTGGGGGGTAGAGGAGGCTGGGGGATTGTCAAGGGCGGGAAAAAAAAAAGGAGACATATGTAATACTCTTTGTAATACTTTAAGCAATAAAAAAAAAGAAGAAAAAAAAAAAGAACTTGTATGCGGAAAACTGTAAAAAAAAAAAAAAAAAGTTCTATTCCACAGTCACACTAGCCCCATTTCAAGTGCTCGGTCCCCACATGTGGCTAGTGGCTACTCCCTGGGACACTGCAGACACAGCATTTGCATCACTGGCCGAGATTCTATTGGACGGCACTGGCTACACTGAGCATGCCCCGGGGACTGGCCGTGTTGCACTGGTCGCCTTGAGAACCACGAATACAGGTGTCCTTGTTGCGTAAAGTTTGACTTTCTCTGCACTCTGCCTGTGGCTAGAACAGATGATCGAGCCCCTTTATAAGCTTGGCGTGAAGCCTCCCCGTGAGGTGCGTGGGGGTTCTCAGCCTGGGCAGGTGGTGCACTGAGTAGAAACCACTGAGTACTGACAGTTAGCTTCCAAATGTCTGCCAGTGTCACTGAGATTGACTGAAAATATGTATGATGTGTTGACTTGAATCCCTGCCCTTGGGGGTTGTTGTCCGGTAAATAGGCAGTTGCCACGCCATGTTTCAAGTGCTTTGCAAAGCTGCCGGGGACTGCCGGCTTGGGGACTGCCGGGCTTGCAGGACGGCTGCACCCTCTGGGGAGAGTCAGCAGGAGCTGGCCTGGGGGAGAGGGGAAAGATGGGGGCTGTTCTAGGGAGAAGAAGAGCACAGGCAAAGATAGATGGTGGAGGGAACGTGCAGATTGGTTTACGGCACCGAAAATTAGCCTCTCGTATCAAGAGAGGGGACCGAAACCACAGATGGAAGAAAATGTCATGAGTGGAAAACCTGAAAGGGTGCTCCCTCCCTCCATTCCCGCAGGCATCCCTGCTGCTTGTTAAGAATGTAGTGGATTAGGGATGGCTTGGAACCTCTGTGGCCACTGCGCTCCAGTCCGAGAGTGTTTGCAGGTAGGGGCGGGGGCATGTGGACCAGGGCCATGCGGAAGCGGCCCCACTATCCCTCTCTGCCAGCTTTCCATGCTGTGGATGGGCCCGGGCACTTACTGGGCATGTTTCTAGCCTTCTTGTCAATCTGGAACTTTTGTTTTGTTTTGTTAATCTTCACCTGAATGGACTTTTTCCATTGCGTTTTCAGAGAGAGTGGAAGGGAGGGAAGGCAGGGGGTGGAGAGAGAGAGAGAGAGAGAGCAAGAAACATCGATGTGAGAGACACATTTATTGGTTGCCTTCTGCACACACCCTGACCTGGGGTGGGGAGCAAACATGCAACCTAGGTACATATTCTTTTTTTTTTTTTAATATATTTATTATTGGTTTTTTACAGAGAGGAAGGGAGAGGGATAGAGAGTGAGAAACATCGATGAGAGAGAAACATCGATCAGCTGCCTCCTGCACATGTCCCACTGGGGATGTGCCCGCAACCAAGGTACATGCCCTTGACCGGAATCGAACCTGGGACCCTTCAGTCCGCAGGCTGACGCTCTATCCACTGAGCCAAACCAGTGCTGGCAAGGTACATATTCTTGACTGGGAATTGAACCCACACCCCTTCGGTGCTTGGGCAATGCTCCAACCATTGAGCACACCAGCCAGGGCTGAACTTTATACTAAGGGGGTGACACTATATGTGTTTTTACGACTTCCTCTTTGCACTCAGCTCTGATCCTGAGCCTCACCTGAGGGGTGTACACTGTCAGTGTTCATTCATTGTCACTGTTGTGTAATCTGCCTACAATTGGTGGGCATTTGGCCTCCAGCCTTTTGCTATTGCAGACGCTGCTGTATATGTTTCCTGCTGCCCACATGCGTGCAGATGTCCAGCCCATCCGTAGGAGCACCATTGCTGGCTCTGGGCTGGCTAGTGTTCAGCGGGACTAGTTGCTGCCAAAGTGCTTGTACCAATTTGCTCCCCCATGAATATGGGAAAGTGACTCCTGGCTTCACGTCCTTGCCAGTAGTTTATTTTGTCTGGCTTTTCAGTTTTGCCATTCTGTTGAGTGTGTAATAATATCTATTGTGGCTTTAAATTGCATTTCCCTCATTACTAATGCTGTTGAGCTTCTTTTAATCTATTGGCCATATCTCTTCTCTGTTTTAGGACGGACTTGTGAGGTCCTTGGCCTGATCTCCTCTCGGTTTTGCTTCCTGGCGGTAGCCCTTCTTTCTGGGTGTGGACCTCAGAGTCCTTTGTCTTCCATTGTTTGGTTTGTCTTCCTTTTGACGTGTCTTAGAACGAAAGTTTTTAATATTAAAATTCTTTATCAATATTTTCTTTTATGATTAGCATTTTTTGTTTCATTTAAGGAATCTTTATTGGAGGGCTACATTTTGATATGAAGTATTTTTATTTAGTTCATAAAGCATTTATTGTTCTATTCAGTAAGTTCATTATGTAGATATACTTTTTAATTTCCATTCAGATTCCTGACAAGTGTTTGATAAATTACAAATGAGTGTATTTTTTGATATACCTGGTTGTGACTTATTTCTAAAATTGGACTGTAGTCACAAAATTTGTTGTGTATGAAACTAGTTTTTTGAAATGTTATCTTAAATAGACCCATGTCATAGGTCACTTTGGCTACGATCTTGGTCTAAGAAACTTCTGGGCTCTGAGCTACTTAAGTAGTTTATACCTTGGTTATGCAAAATTGACTTAAGTAATAGATTAGCCTAAGTTTTTAGTTAATAGAGTTTCTGATATTTTATTTCTGCCTCTGGAAACGTGCTGGCTCCTGGCTCAGGCTGAGGTGTAAATAGCCCTGTTCTACCACACTGAAGCTTTTGGAAAAGTGACCAGAAAAGAGACCACCTCACCTGCCAGTCTGTTTGAGCTCAGCTGTCAGGCAAGGGCTCACGCTGGGCCTGCAGCTGCCTTCCTTTCACCGAATTTGTTAATTAAGCTGTTTAATTTTACTTTCTTAGGGACTGATTTTTAAAAAAAGGAAAGAAAGAAAATTTTTGGTTTGTGATTATGCTGAGGCCATTTAGTCTAGTCCTTATTTTGGGTGTCCTTTTCAATTTTATTTATTTTTTACAAAAAGTAATATTAATGTGAAAAATTATAAAAATTAAATAATGAGTCAAAAATTAAATTTTGTCCCTTCCCCAAGCCTCATGAATTAGTAATTGAAGGTGTCTAGGTAGCCTGGTGTGTGTAGAGGGGCAGGTCTGTTTAGTAGAACAAGCATCTCATCTAGGAGACAGAAGACCTAGGTGCACAGGTTGGCTCTGTGCCTTTGGTCATGGGACTTTCGACAAGTTGTCTAGTTCTGTGATCCCAGTGTCCTTACCGATCAAGTCTGTGCTCGTGATCTCAGCCCTTGAGGCTGTGTGTACAGTTACCATGTTAAGTGGGTACAGATGTGAAGTGTTGGCATTGGAGCGTTAACAGACTTATATAGTGTTTTGCTACTGAAGGCAACCCTTTGTGCTAAATGTGTTTCCCTAGCTTGTCTTTGAGCTGTTCTGTTCAGTTACTTCATTTGTTCAGCATCTGTTGAATGCCTGTCTTGTAACAGGTACAGACCTGAGGGGACCAAGCCGGACACAGTGCACTGTGATGCCCACAGTGCTCATGTCATAGCAGGTGCTCTGAGGACTCAGAAGGCATGTCCCCAGTGTTGGTCAAATTCAGGCGTTGCCAGATAGTAAACACTTTAGACTTTGTGGGTCACATTTTTTTTTAGCCCTTTATTTTATTTTATTTTTTTATATTTTATTGATTTTTTACAGAGAGGAAGGGAGAGGGATAGAGAGTTAGAAACATCGATGAGAGAGAAACATTGATCAGCTGCCTCCCGCACACTCCCCACTGGGGCTGTTCCCGCAACCAAGGTACATGTCCTTGACTGGAATCGAACCTGGGACCCTTGAGTCTGCAGGCTGATGCTCTATCCACTGAGCCAAACCGGTTAGGGCTTTTTTAGCCCTTTAAAAAGGTAAAGATCATTCTTAATCCAGGACCTCTACAAAAACTGTCTGCGGACTAGATGTGGCCACCTCTGCAGGATCTAGCTGAGTGAAAGGACCTGGAGAAGGTCAGTGGACAAGGGGAAGCAGGAAGGGCCTTCCAGACAGAGGACACACCTGTGCAAGAGCGCAGGTGTGAGAGGCTGGGCTCTGGGATTGAATGTTTTTATCAAGTTGAGAGTACAGGATGGGTTGTGCAGAGAAGGCGGTGAAGTTGATATTATAGACAAGATCAATGCAGTTTGCACTTGATTCTGATACAGAGAAGGGTTATGGGGCGGGAGGGTGGTTGGACTGGAGTTACAAAGCTCAGCAAAGGGGTATTGCAGTAACACACTTTAGAAGTCATTAAGGAAACAGCTGCCCAGTGCCGCCTCACTGGTAAAGTGGCGAGCAAAGTTCAGAGGGTGCGATATAATTATATAATTACTAGTGTCCCGGTGCACGGATTTGTGCACATTGAAAGGAAGTTAATTAGAAGAAATATTTTAATATCGCTATTCACCCAATAGAAGTGTCAACCAAATTCACGATAGACAATGACAGATTGAAACACACGTGTGCGATTGGTGCCAGTGAGAGCTTTATTATATGTATGCATGCGCTGGTCAACTTAGCCTTTTATATATGTAGAATAAACTTGCTTAATTAGACCAGCTTTCTGATTTAGCTAAACTTTTTCCAGTCCAATGAAGCACCCCAACTTCTCTTTCAGGTAATTGTCAGCAACACAGCAGTAAATATCAACACAAAGCAGGTTATTATTGTAGATCACGCAGGGAGAACAAAGAGTAAAATATTGAACTGTAGCAGTGTTTAACTATAATCTGCGCAGTGAGAAAACCTTAAGTCATTTTCAAGGTCTACCAGTTCTTCTTTTCAGTCGGGTCAAGTTTCTAAACTTTCTAAATCTCTGTTTTCTGGCTAATGAAAAGAAAATAGGATTCTACCGAATCTCCTATCTACCTACTCTAGGACTTCTGTGAGGATCAAATGAGATGAGGCACGTGAAAACACTTCACAGACATTTGGTTAAAGTGTAAAATGTTTGCACCTGGCTTTAAAACAAGTCGTGTTCCTGGGCTGAAGAAACTGCAAGGAGGCTAGTTGCTATGGAGAGGAAGCCGGACGTTGCTACGTGATGTCATCACCTGGTGCCCACAGCGACTGTTTCTGTGCTGGGCTGGGCTGTGGACTGCATTTTGTGCTATGGGGTCTCAGCAGCATTAGCTGCGATTTGGTGGGGTGTCGCTCCAGGGTGGTGGCGGAGTCTGTGTCCCACTTGGGGGAAGCCGAGTGTTGGTTTGCTGGTGCCAGGTCCATGGTGCCATTTACCTTTAAATGGCCAGTGCGTGTCATGGCAGCTCCTGCGTTGAGCGTCTGCCCCCTGGTGGTCAGTGCATGACATAGCTACCGGTTGGATGGACGGACACTTAGCCTTTTACATATATAGATGTTGTACAAATAAATGAAGAAAGCCTCAATTAAGGGTGCAGCTGAGGACTGGGGGAGAGGCATGTGAGGCCTACTCTGAGTTCATCTCCAGGCCCTGAGCTGGTAAGTCCAGGGTATGTCCAGCATGGCTCCCAGATTTCCCCTTTGGTGATAAGTTCATGAAGCTCTCTTTGCTCTTATGCAAATGCTAGTGATTGAACAAAAGCTTTGAGGAGGAAACATTTACTCCTAGGTTCATGAGTCCCAGAAATCTTAAGGGACTTGTGTGAGCACGTGAGCTGTTTCCCTGGGGAGCGACTCGGGGGCTTTCATCAGATCATTGAAGGGCGCCCACCCCCCAAGGGAGCCAGTCCTTGTTAGATGGTGGACACCTGGTGCTCTTCAGCGATTTGGGGCCGTGAGCAAAGGCTAACCATCCAGATTACAGGAGTCTTACTTTAAATGTAATATACCCCAGACTGCCAAGTCAAACGCAAACAGATGCAGCTGCCTCCTAAATTGAACCATCTCAACCGGCAATTAAAATGTTTCCCCTGCTCTCCCCCACCCTCCAAAGTCAAAACAAGACACGTTTTGGTACATGGAGGCCAGCCAGGTATTTGGGACTCTAGTTAGCATGAAATATTTTCAACATAGTATTTTACATTCGACAAAGCTAACATTTATATTATTAGGCATATCTTAATAGTCATGTGGCTACAAGAGATGGACAAGTGTCAGTGTTAAGGGTAGGGCATGCTAACACACAAAATGAGTGTAGTTCCTTCTGTGGAGTTAGAAATGTGTGAGCAGTGAGTGGTGGAGCAATACTTAAATCGTGCTGTTACGGCGAGCCCTCCGGCGACAGGTGCAGGAGCAGCAGTGGGCGCTCAGTACACGAATAAGTAGCAGGAAACCTTGGCTGTTGTGTGTCGTCTTGTAGCAGGCATTCTGCCAGGCTCTGAAAGTGACGGCCAGGTGAGACGGGCCCTCTCCACCAGGTCTCTCAGTCAGCGAGGGAGAGAGAAATCAGCCACTGATCACAGGCGGTCGGGTGAGGCCCGGGGTAGAGCTGTCACAGGGCAGGGGGTTGGAGAGTCACCTTCTATGACAGCTCAGTTCCCCATTTCTGAGTTCTTTCATACCTATTGCTTATTTTCCCATACTCTCCGATAGCCTATTGGCCAGTTTCCCATGAAGTCAGTCACACAGATTCAGGTCTGCACACTTCCTGTCTGGGAGACCATTCCTAGAGGTCTCTGTTCTCCTTTGCCGCGCTGGGTGCTCCTCGGCCGTGCCCTCTGTTGTCCGGATATTCCTGTGCTCTCATCCTGGGCTTTTCTCCAGAGCTGGGTGTGTGTTTATGTTACCTCATCCCTGTATTTCTTGGCCGACTTCTTGTGTTGGTAGGTACATCACCCGGCGGTGGATCCCCGTAAAGAGGTGGCGCGGGGCCGTTGGGCAAGGGAAGACAGCCTCCACACCCTGCTCGACCGCCTGCCCCAGCTGGGCCTCAGTCCCGCTCCTGGTGCGCAGCTGCCGTTCCAGCCGCCCTCCCCCTGGCCCTGGGGATTCCTGCCCTTAGCTCTTCTCCGTTGGAGCTCATGTGTTCTTTACCCAGGTCTTCCTCATATTTGCTTATGCTCCTCACACGTTGGTGGAGACTTTCTCCAGGGGCTTTTTGAGATAGGATGCTTGGAGGTAAAGTGTTAGAGACAAAATGCGTGATTGACACCGTGATTGATAGTTTGTCTAGTTTCTCTTTCCACTTCCTTTCTTCCTTTCTCTCCCTCCCACCTCTTTCCCATCTCCTTCCCGCTCCCCTCTGACATGGGTGGGGGGACCTGGGAGTTCACTGTTCAGTGTGGACCGTGATTAGATCCACCTCCGTTTTGTATAGCTGGGCTGGGTGACTCAGTCCAAAGACACTGCTTTTTCCAGGGAATGACCCTCCAGCCTTCTGTCCGAGGGAGGAGGGTCACATGGAGGCATGGTGTTGAGTCCTAGCTGCAGCTCAACGGCCTCTACCCTCAGCTCTGCCTGCAGGGTGCTGCCAGGGGAGCCTCCTGGGGCACCGCTGGGCCACTGCAGCTTCTCCGTGTTTCCACTCTGGCTTAGGGCCTGGCTTTCTTGGCCTGTAGAGTCATTTATATGCTTCCAGTCTTTGTATAATTTGTTCCCTCCAAGTTTTTTCTCCTGCTTTTTTTCTATTTGTTTTGGTTTCTCTCTTCCATGTTAGAATTAGAACTAAGCTTTTCTTATAATTTCTAAAATTTTGTTCCTTTCTTTCCTTTCAGTTCTCCCTGTGCTGTTTTAAAATAATTTTTAAAAATACCACTTTAGTATAATTTTAGTGGGAGGGGGTGAAATAGATGTGTATATTCTGTTGCCATATTAATTTGTGATGATCATATGTTTCAGTAGTTTTCAGTTCCTTCACATGTATTTTCTTAGCTAGGATGTAGGTTTGAAGACAGGAACTTGACGTCAGATTTTTTACCCCTCATTCCACAGAGAGCAGGTTGTAGTGAAGCTGACTGAGGTGGTGGCCACAGCCGGCCTCTGAGAACCCAGTGCCGTAAAGTGGTCTCTCATGTGCCGTCTCTCTTGGCAGGTTCTCTTCGCGGCTATGGAAGGAGGGAAGAGAAGCTAGGGGTGTTGCCCGCACTGTCACTGACGCCTTCCAGAGCTGCGGGGCCTTCTGACCGTGAGTAGCGTTCTCTTGCTACGCTTGTGCCTTGGGTTTTTGTTTTATTTGATTTCCCTTTCACCTGCCCTGGGTGACTTTGACTCACAGTAGAAACAAACCAAAGGCATTGGTTTTTGCAGAGCAGGTGAGGGAAGAAGTGCAAGGTGAGCTGTGTAGTGCCTTCCGTGTGTACATACGTCACACGTGTGTGTCTCAGGTGGGCAGCCTTACCATAATGGTAACAATGCTACTAGTAACAGTAACAGCACATGCTCTAGAATAGTGCCTGGTGCACAAGGAACATTCTCATCACCACTACTGCCTGCGTCCTCACAGTAACCCTGGGAGTAGGGTCACTTTTCCCGCTTCACACTTGCGTAACCAAAGTACAGAGTGTTCAAGGTCACTAAGCTAGCAGACGCCCAGCTCGGATGCACACTCCGTGTGGCTTCAGCGTGTGTGCTCTCTACTAATAGCCATTCTCGTGGGCCTGGGGTGCAGGCGTGGCTTCGCTTAGGAGCTCTTCCCTGACACCCAAGCCCAGCTTTCTCCTCGGGCAGAGCGTGTAGCTCTGGGACCTCC
This sequence comes from Myotis brandtii, assembly GCF_000412655.1. Taxonomy (NCBI): domain Eukaryota; kingdom Metazoa; phylum Chordata; class Mammalia; order Chiroptera; family Vespertilionidae; genus Myotis; species Myotis brandtii. Next base: position 494,405 of record NW_005369955.1, read on the forward strand.
TGCCGGTGGGGAAGACGCTGTGAGGCGCGTGCAGTGCGCTCAGCACTCACACCCGGTAGCGACGGTGATTCCGCGGGCTCGTTCCCATTCTGACCAGAGGAAACAGCCCCAGAGAGAGGGGCTCTTTTGCAGTTTGTGAATTTGGAACTTGTCTTTTGCTCACAGGTGACCAGTTGTAGAGCGAGATTCTGCCCTAGTCTGTCTGAATCACACTGCTCTTCCCCGTAGGTTAGTGGTACATTGAGGACAGACAGTTGATAGAAGATTCGTAAATCTCGCTGGGGGTGTTTACCAATATGTTGGTATGGAAAAAGCCTCATGAACTTGGACTTCCTGGGCCCAGAATTCATAGTGATTTATAATTTATGTTGAACTTGGCTTTGGCAGTGTCTTTGTCTTAGATGTCCGAGGGGCAGGGCCCTGGATTGTTTTTTCATTTCCTTTTGAGGGTCAGTTCACTTTCCTCCTTTGTTCTTCTTTCTCCCCCAGACCTACTTCTATTTCTACAGAGACTAGGTATGAGGGAAAGGAAATTATGTCATGCGGTTTCAGTTTCCTAGCAAGGCCTGGAAGTGTGACTCCTGCTTTTCCAGTTCCTGTTCGGTCCTGGCTGCGGGAGGAGCCTGCTCTGTGTATGTGCTGGGCGAGGTGTGATTGTGTTGCCGGGGAGAGAAGGTCACAGCTCAGCTATTTGCTTCCCTTGTGGAACTCCCCCTCCTAGTCCATAGAATGTGTTTCTTTGTTCAACAGTGTGTTTTGTGTATTTGGGGGTAAGTCTGTTTCTGAGAGTCTTTGAGGGCAAAGATTGTATTTCATCTCTGCATCTTTTCTGCTTAAGCCACAGTTAGTTTTCATTAAATGCTGAACAAAGAACTGTTTAATGCTTACCACAAAATAAGTTCTCTTTTCTTAGTAGATCCGAACAATTTCTCCACATCCTTGCCAACACTAGTTATTTTTTGTTTTGTTTTTTAAATAGTGATCATCTGAATAAGTATGAGGTTGGTTTTAACATAAAAATGTTGAGTAGAATTAGAAAAGTGACTGCATAAATTTCTTGCTAAGTTGGAATAGTATCTGTCGATACCAATATGACAAAACCAAAAGTGTAGGGGAGGGCAGTTGACAAAGAAAACCGGCCACTGTGTAGCTGTGTTCGGAGAGAGAAGTTACTTATGTCTCCTCCTCTCACTGGACCAAGGAATGGATCCGCACCAGATGCTGCTGCTGTTTCAGGAAAAGAGTACGGAGTCAGATTGTAGAAACAGTTTGGTCTTTTAAGCCCCCACAAGGGATAGTTTAAAATGTAGTGTTGATTTTTCCCTCTTCATGGCTGAGAAATGTAGGTGGTAGAAGGGACTCACGTTCACCACCAGGGGCCCTCCTGACACTAACATGCCTTCCTGCGGGAGCTGGCCGGCCACAGCCCGATTTCTCACAGGCAGCCTGGAGGCCACAGCCCCGGGGCCTCTCTGCTTCCATGTCTAACAGAGAGGCGCAGTCCTCTGATACTGCTGCGGTTTGCTAACTAAGGTGAGTGCTCACACCAGGGATACACTGGATTTATAGGGGGAAAAAGAAAATTGATGAAATGCTCAAGTTAGTTAGGTGTGTACATGCATGTTCAATAAAATAAAGTTTTATTTGAGCAGTGTCAACATTAAAGTAAATAACTAGTTGACTCTCTTTGGATGTTTGTGTTATTTTGATCAAAAACAAAAACCCCTCTGTTTTATGACATACGTAGTTAGGTTGAAATGTTTGCGCGTTTCTTGGCATGCACTGTGTCATCATGCCCCTCTCAGGATATTTGAAAACCCAAAGTGGCATCTGACAGCTTTCAGGGGCTGTTTTTTGTTTTTGTTTTTTTAAATATATTTTATTGATTTTTTACAGAGAGGAAGGGAGAGAGATAGAGAGTTAGAAACATCGATGAGAGAGAAACATCGATTAGCTGCCTCCTGCACACTCCCTACTGGAGATGTGCCCGCAACCAAGGTACATGCCCTTGACTGGAATCGAACCCGGGACCTTTCAGTCCGCAGGCCGACGCTCTATCCACTGAGCCAAACCCGTTACGGCAGGGGCTGTTTTTTTTTCTCTTAAACTTGATGACAAGTAGCCTCCCAATAGTTTCTAAGCCTGGAATTTAGCTTTGATCTCCTGGATGGCGAAACAATTAGAGATAGCCATTAATTAGCGTCTGTAGAAGTGCTCTGGTCCAGTGATTGTCAACCTTTTTCATCTCATGGCACACATACTCTAATTACTGACATTCTGGAGCACACAAAACATATATCTCATTTTTTGCCGATCTGACAAAAACAAAGTATAATTTTGATTCATTCACCGGGACGGCTATTGTTATGTTGACTGTTGTCTTTTTAAATTGGACAATCTACGGGAAAAGAGGTCAGTGCCCCTGACTAAATAGCCAGGTGCTGCCCGATTAAACATGCCTGCAGCGCCCAGTGAAAGCCTCCGCTCTGGTTCCCACGCTCAGAATTTCCTGCCTGTTGGGTGTTGTATTTTCCCTTCCGGGTCACACACCGCAGCGTGGCTCCCCTCCGTGGCTGTGCTTATTTCCTGGGTGTTTTGATGCACTTCTCTGCCACCAGCTACGTGTCCAGCAGGTACTGCACTGGCTTTGTCTGAGTTTGTGCTGGGGCAGGAATGCCGTCACCAGGGGACGTCCCCCGAGTGCAGGGTTTGGTGAACATGGGTGTTGCGTAGGCCTCTGAGAGCAGCTCGCCTGTCTCATGCCCTTTCTGTGGCGCGTCTCTCCTCTTTCTCTGTCCCTGTGGTCCTCCCTGGTTCAGTCGCTCCATAGGCCCAGCAGGGCCTTCTTCCTGACGCGCTCTGGAGACCTGGCAGCAAGCGAGGTCGGCGACACTGTAGGTGGTGGGCTAAGAGTGTGGTCTGGTCTGGCTGGGGTCCGAGTGCTGGAGCCTGTCTAGCTCTGCCACTGACCAGTTAGCTGTGTATTGGGTGTGCCCTTCATTACTCTGTTCCTCATTCCCTTCCCATGCCACATGGATTACAGCACCATGGACCTCATTGGCTGTTGGGAGTGCTCATTGAGAAAATAGGTGAGGAACACAGACTGTGGAGCTGGCTGCCCGAGGGGGAGCCCACCCAGCTTTGCTACTTAGAAGCTCTGTGACCTTGAACAAGTTGCTTAGCTCTCTGCTTCAGTTTCTTCATCTGTGAATCAGGGTAATAGAATCTACCTTGTGGGATTGGCTGTTAATAACTAAATGAGTCAATATTTTGAAAATACTTAGAACAGGGCTTGGCATGCAGTCAACATGAGCTGGGTGTCGTCATGATATCGTCCTTGTCCTTGTGTTTGCATTGTTATCAGTGCGGCTGTTAGACGACTTTGTGACTGACTCTAGTTGCTGCTCAGTAGTGATAGCTGTTGTCATCGTCCTCCTTTCAAGCGTGGACAGACGGGTTCCGGAGAGTCAGTATTCACTCAGTGATCCTCATGCTGGATCCTGGGGCCAGGCCTCAGGGGTCTGGAACGAATCCTGTGGAAACCGAAGGAGGGCTGCACTTGAGTTTTGGGGCAGTCCAAGTTATGTGTGGATTTTCTTTTTTTAGAGAAAGTGGAAGGGAGGGAGATAGAGAGAGAAACATCTTTGTGAGAGAGACATCAACTGAATGCCTCCTGCATACACCCTGACTAAGGCTGGGGATTGAACCTGCCACCCAGGTATGTGCCCTTGACCGGGAATCAAACCCATGACCCTTTGGTGCACAGGCCGATGTTCTAACCATTGGGCGGACTGGCCAGGAGTATGTGTGGATTTTTGACTCTGCAGGGTTGGTAGCCCTAACCTCATGCTGTTCAAGGGTTCTGCTGATGGATGCTTTGCGCCAGGAGACAGAGACGTCAGGATGACTAAGGTTTGCGTCTGAGTATCTTGTAAAGAAAAGTCTTTTAATTAAGACCTGTTAAGTAGGACTTAGCAGAGTTGCTTTTAACTATACTGAAACTATAAAGAGTTTGTTTTTAAAATTATAGAATTTTGTCCTAGCTGGTTAGGCTCAGTGGATAGAGCGTCAACCTGTGGACTGAAGGGTCCCGGGTTCGATTCCAGCCAAGGGCACTTACCTCAGTTGCAGGATTCTTCCTGGTCCAGACCCTGGTCCGGGCGCGTGCAGGAGGCAGTCAGTCGATGTGTCTCTCTCACATTGATGTTTCTCTTCCCCTCACACTCTCTCTAAAAATCAATGGAAAAATACCCTCGAGTGAGGATTTAAAAAAAAAAAATTATAGAACTTTTAATGAATGATGACCTTTATAAATTAGTGTATAGAATTCATAAGTCAGAAAGCATGAAGGACTGCTTACTTTTTTTGCTTATGTTGCCATTAACTGTAGGCTATTCCAGTTCTTTTCAAGATGTCACTGGCTGGGGAATTTAAAAGCATAAGTTCTTAATATTTAGCAAGAAGAACATATGAGTGATGATACATCACCAAGCTGCCTGGTGCCCTGGGCATTGTTTAGCTCTTTGGGCAAGTTGCTCGACCTTTCTGCACCTCAGTTTCCTCTTCTCAGTGATGGGGATGGTCTTACATATAAAAGCACTGGCACAGGTGAGCCGCTCTACTGTGGTGGTGGCACCTGCTTCCTGTCCCCTCTTCCCCCCCTCCCATCTCTCTCTCTCTCTCTCTCTCTCTCTCACTCACCCTCACCGTCTGCTCTTTTTTCTTAGTGACTTGATTGGTTCTTAACGTTTGCATAGCTGCTGCTTCCGTGGGGTCTGCTTCCTGGCCTGGAGGGGTTTGTGATTCCTTATCTGCGGCCTCTCTAGGCACTCAGGACCATGCACATTGGAGGGATATGTGGATATCCCCAAAGCTTGACGGGTGGGAGAAAGCCGTCAGAGACCTGGCTTCGTCTCTTCCTCACTCACCACGCTCACTTGCTACATCCTATAAAGCTCCTCGTCTGCCCCTGACCCCCTCCACTGCCCTGCCTTCGCCCCAGCCTCCGCCACCGCTCGCTCGCTTGCTTGCGCCAGCCCCTCTCTGCACAGGTGGTGCTTAGCTCATGTCCCTCTGGAGGCGCGCGCACGCGCGTGTGTGTGTGTGTGTGTGTGTGAAACCCCTGTCTTCCTGGGTAACGGGTGGGCTCAGTGACCTCTTCCTGGTTGTGTGACCCTGTCTTCACAGATGTGCTAGCCCTGCTTTGGCTAGGCGCGCGCACGCGCGTGTGTGTGTGTGTGTGTGTGTGAAACCCCTGTCTTCCTGGGTAACGGGTGGGCTCAGTGACCTCTTCCTGGTTGTGTGACCCTGTCTTCACAGATGTGCTAGCCCTGCTTTGGCTGAGAAGATGTGAAAATGAGATGTCATCAGCATCTAGTGAGTAGAACGCCCAGGACTAGTAGAGGTAGTTTTAGTTTTCTCTTTTGGAGAGTAGTCCTAGCTCTAAGAGAGACTTAGAGTCTGCGAGGGTGGTTAGTGCAGTCTCTTACTTCATGGTTCAGGTGCACCCCCGCCCCCCCCATGTCCTCAGGGGTCTGATCAGACATCAGACTTGCTACTCCCAGGGCGGCAGTCGCCTGCTGTCCTGCTCTCCTCGGAAGTGGTGGAAGCTGGGTGCAGTTTCATGGATGTGCATTGATCTGTCTGCTGTCTCTTCTCTTCTTTTTCTAGCTTGCTTGCCTGTGTTTTTCTGGAGCCCCTTTTCCCAGTGTTACCTGGGGTCAGAGTTTACCTGGTGACTGATGTGTTTTCACTGGGGCACATACAAGGTCACTTGAGCCTCGCTGCTGTTAGGAGCCTGACTGTGAAGCCTGGAGACAAAGCCGTCATCAAGAGCAGCGTGTTAGAAATGAGACAGGCTGCCCGGGCCTCACTGGACACAGATAGGCCTCTTGTTCTCAGCCTTTGCTCAGCTCCTTTTCACAAGTTAGTGAACGCATAAAGCCTCAGTCACGTTCACAGTTAAGTAAAGCACTTGATTTTTTTGTTAGTTCGTGGGATTGGCTACTAACACAATGACGCGGATATTTGGAAACCTACGCTCAGCCGGCAAGGGCTCCAGGAGCCTGGCTACTCTGACCCTGCTGCTGCGTGGGGTGCTCAGATCGCTGCATTCTGAGATGGCCTTGACTCTCTCTCAGCTTGGATGCATGAGTTTGCAGTGTTGCATCTTAAAGATGTTGCTAGTCAGCTTGTTTTCCGTCCTGCTTCTCCAATGTGAGTTTCTTACATTTTGAAGCTAAGAAAAGCGATCAAGCATTTGGATCCCTTGAGATTCCTCAAAGCTAATTCTAAAACAAGTTGGCACTCTCAAATTTCTGTTTCTGTATGTTTTCTAGATAGTTTTATACATTTACAAACTTACTATGAAAGTATCAATTTGGAAACATATTTTACCTTAAAAAGATTTGGGCTCCTATGGACATATATTTATTTTACAGCTTGTTTTTTAATGACAATAAGAGTTTTGTTTTCAAAATGATTCTTATTTTATCAAGGTAATTATTTTAACTGTAAGGTCAGAATTAGACTGGAAAATGCCCAAGGCATGACTTTGAAAGCAGCAGTGGTCTGAGGTGGCCCGTGCAGACATGGGCTCTGTGGGGCTTGATCCGCAGCTCACTCAGTGCTGGGCTCCTGCCTGGCCCTTGTGTCCACAGGCTGCTGGACGAGCTGAGGAAGGCTGAGATTAGCATATTAATAAGGGGCTGGCTGCTGGCCTCCCTCCTCCCTTCTTCCTCCTCCCCTCCTCCCCTCCTCCCCTCCCTCCTGCCCTGAATGAATCTAGGAACACAGGCCTGTGGGTCACGTTACTGGTGACTGGCTGGTTTCTTTCTGTTCGGTGGCCTAATCTGGCCAGGATGGTCTGTTTCAGATTGCGGAAGCGGGAGGAGACTGTAGCAGAGGCATTCTTCAGCGGCTGCGGGCTGCACAGGAGCAGCACCTCCCGGGTGTGCCTCGAGCTCTGAGAGACAGAGACGGAGCCAGGGAAGCTTGGTCTCGCGGATGGAAGCACACGCTGTGGGAGCGCAGACCTGGGACTTTGTGTGCGGACTCCGGGCTTGGTCTTTGTAGCACTGAGTTGATGTTGCTGGAACTGGCGGGCCGACAGGCCCTGAAACCAGCAGGGTCCGGCTGTATGGAGAAGAGCGGCTGTAGCCCATTCCCAGTGTGTTGGGCTAAAGGTATAAATAACCTAAAAATTGGTTTGGTTTACATTTTATTTACATTCACACTTTGCAGTAAAACGGTAAAGAGTTTTGTAGAATTTATTTCAAATAGATTTACAGTTAAATTGAAGGGGAAATGAACAGTGATGTGGCATGGGTTTGCAGCTACTGCAGGGAACCAATTAGATAGCTTTTCAAATAGTAAAAGGATTTTTGTGGAAATGCATTTTAAGTGTGTAAACTATCTTTTTTATATGCTCTGTCCGTTGTCTCTTGAAGTTGTATGTTTTATTTTTTATTTTAATCAAGACATTCATATCTGTTCTATGATGTGGAAATTTTAAAAGAATAATGAGACTAATTTTAACTTAAATAAGACTATAGAAAAAGAAGAGTAGCATAGATTTTCTTGTTTTAAAAGTTGGTTACCTTCACTCCCGTAAAGACGGTATATTTATTTAAGTTGACAATCCATAGTACTGTCAGGTGGGCTGGTCATTAGGGTCAGCAACACTGAATAGACGGCTTTCCATTCTACAGTTGTCAGGGGCTTTATTTATATAAAAATGTAAATAGAAAATGTAGCATGTTTATTATAATATTTAGGGCAATATTTGGGGAGCATGCTTAGAAGTTAAAAATGCCATAAAATCCATACAGAAATAAGACCAAAACCTTTAGCTGCTTTGCTCAAAGTAGGAGTGAATATTCAGCCTGGAGACAAGTCCTCAGGGAAGAAGTTAATGAAAGTATTCTTATCTTACAATATACTATTTCAATATTATGGGACTGCACTTAGGAAGTATTGTTACAGGAGGCTCCTGTGCTGGTGAAGAGCGGTGGGATTAGAGAGGTGCCACCGGGAGATGGCGCAGCACCAGGCCACAGCGGCATTGTTAAATTGCTCTCCTTTCTGAGGGGCCTTTAATGTTCTATGAGTTCTTTTCTAGGCTTTTAGGCATCTAACACATATGACACTAGGACTGTTAGAGTATGGTGCTATCTGAACAAAGCACCTGTCACTTTGTTAAATAATTAGGTATTCAGAGTAAAGATTTTGCCGAGTTAATTCAAGCTCTTGAATGTTAAAGGGCTTTGAGTTTGGGAACCTTTGAAAATTGGGTTTGGGAACCTCAGGACTGCCTATTGAGCATGACCAGTAATGAGTGTTCAGAGGCAGAGTTCTGTGCTTGTGGAACATTTTGGTCTTTTCCTAGACCTGCTGGGGCGCGTTTGCATGGAGCCACCTCCATTGTGTGGTAGCGCCTGTTGGTACTGACCCTTCAGAGTAAGGCTGGCACCTCACTCACCAAGTCTGGGCTGGATCTCAGACCTACGGATCCAGTATAGCAATGGGGTATGAAATGGTCAGCTACTAGGTTTTTAAAAATTCAAAGTGACTTTAGAAATAGGAACTTTGAAGAGAGATTGCAGTGTTTTTGCTCATCCTAAAGCAGTTGAATTGAAGCAATCTATTTTTTAAAATTATTTTTGCTAACTGACAGAGCAAATGAATAGAGGCATTTTAAACTGAAATACCATCTTAATAGGTTGGGGTTGGGCAAGAGATGGAGCTTACGTGTGTAGAGGATGGGAAGAGGGACAGCTTTGGGTCAGAGTCAGTCTCTGTGGGGCTAGAACAGGTAGGTGTTGGGCGGAATGATTCTGCTTTTGGGTCCTTCAGGACGAAGGAGCTTGTCCCCTGCCCCCTTCTGGGGGCTGAGCATGGTCCTGCTCCAGTGAGCTGTGCAGGCATCGGTGCACCTTCTCCCCGCCGGGCTGTGTACTCACCAGGACAGGAAGGCAGGGGAGCTCGGCCTCATGCTGGTCAGTTGTTGTTCTGTGATAAAGGCAAAGATGGGCTGGGGCATAGGAACTGGCTGCACTGGTGTTGTCAAGTATAGAAGCTACTGCTTTTAGATAAATACAGATCTAAAGAATATACAAATCTGTTTGCAGTTAGACATCCAAACCTCACTTTGATTTTATCAGTCACATTAACCTCAAAAAACAGCAGTGTCCCAATTTAGAAGGACGCATAAAATACTTACTAGATCAGGCTAAAAATAGTGGAGCAGACCTATATTGTACTCTGAACTGAAACTAAGGCATCCTGGGAGCCCTCTGGGGTCTCCTCGGCCATACAGTTTGCTGTGCTGTGAGTGTGGTGGGAGGGAGCCCTCTTAGGTCCTGCCCTCGGGAGATCAGATTTTCACATGTTTAAAAGGACTTTGTTCTAAGGAGTTCAGCCACATCACAGTGTCCTAGCTTAAAGAGTTTAATTCGAAGTATGGAAGAAAATGTCACGTCCACAGGCTGGGCCAGGACTGAACGCAGAAAGCCCTTTGATGGTATCAGTATCTGCATTGTTTGTTTCATGTTTTGAAACACTGGGAAGGATTACAGAGGTGCTAGAAAAAAAGACAGGTGAAAACTGACAATAAAAAAGAAGGTAGATTCCTTGAATTATGAGGTGAGGAAAGCGGAGGCTTGAAGGAAGTTGAGGAAGGGGGCTGACGGGCTGGAGGAGGAGGGATTTTGGTGAAGAAAGGGCAGCTCTGGTCTGGGAAGAAGTGCGGGGTGCTCTCCAGCCTGGGAAGAGTGAGGAGGGTCCCCGGTGGTTGGTGTTTAGGGTGCAAACGCTGCGAACCCGAGCTCTGCTCATGCCCCCTGGCTTCTGCTGTTTCCGGGTGCGCCGCTGCACGAGGCCCGGGTGTGGGGCGACTAGAGCGGTCGCTTCCCAGGGCAGGGTCCCCGCTCCCTGCCACTTCCTTTTCAGACTGTCCAGGCGATTGTGAGGGCCTACACATTTCATGTGGATTTTGACTTGAGACTTTCACACATACTTTTGTTTAAAATGATAATGAGTTTGGGGGATGTAAACGTTCCTCTTCCTTACATTTGCATTGGCCAGCAGACATGGTGAAAGACGTGACTGCGTATGGAAACACCCGGGAGAGAGCTGGGCCTGCTCACCAGGTTGACGGCAGCCTGTGTCCCTCCCGAGGTCTGCTTGGTTAAGTTTTTTTAAGAGACAAAGTACTGCTAGAATATCATCTATTAATTTTTTTACTGTAAAAATCTTACTGTTTTTAAAAGTAGACTCATTGAGAAGATAATCCCAGACTGTTGAATATTCTTTGCATTTCATCTTCTATATAAGTTCATGATGGGATGGTATATTAGTGGCATGTTTTCAGTTTTGAAAAATCCATATTTTTTTATAGGGCAAGGTTTAAGAGGAAATTTTAAAGGACCATGTGTGCTGGACTCGGTTTTGGATTTAATAACACATTTCAAACATACCAGAGGCAGTCATAGTGAGAATCGTGGCCTGTGAGTGTCACCGGAAAGCTGCTGTTTTGGGCTGGGCTGGGCTTCTGAAGCACTGATGAGGGGGTGGCCTGAGGGTTTCCGTTGGGAGAGCAGTCCTGCGTAGTGTGCCCTTTCCTCGGCCTGGAGAATTCAGGTCACCCTTCTTCAGCGACTCATCATCTGTTGACCACTACTCTCAGCTCACAGGGGAGGTTTTCTACTTGCACTTACAGATAAGGAACCTTCGTAACCAGAGTCTCCTAGTGGTGAGTGGGGGGCCAGGCACAGTTCTTAACGTTATGAAGCGATGTGTTCCCCTCTTTAATCAGATGTTGCTCAGATGGCACTGCTGAGACCTCTGAGCTGTACCGCTGTCGTGGCATTTCCAGCCTGTTCAGTTCGAGTCTCTGAGGTCGTGTTGGGCTCATTCTTTTAAATGTTTATTCTGCGATTGAGCTGAAGTTTTAGCTGTCTTGTGATCCTAGGGTGTCTTGCCCATAGAAAGTGAATAAATGGCTCAAGGCAGAGATGATTTAGTCTGGATATTCTGAGGATTGCACCTCACCAGTGAAAATCTTCAAAGCCATAACAATTGACATGCTATTGTAATAAATTATATTCCCCATTGTGCTTTGCCTACATATACAGTTTTTTTCCCTGTTTTTTTAAAAAATATTTTTTTTATTGATTTTAGAGAGGAAGGGAGAGGTAGCGAGAGATAGAAACATCAATGATGAGAGAGAATCATTGATCAGCTGCCTCCTGCATGCTCTGCACTGGGGATCGAGCCCGCAACTTGGGCATGTGCCCTTGACCGGAATCGAACCCAGGACTCTTTAGTCCGCAGGCTGACGCTCTATCCACTGAGCCATACCAGCGAGGGCAAGTTTTAAAAACTTTACTGTGGAAAACGTCTGGTGAACCATATACTAACCACCAGGATAATGCATTCTGGTACTCCTCGTGGGGATTGAGCAAGATGAGGCACCCCCTCTCTCCTTGGCTTCCGGAACCCTGGAAGGAGGCTTGTGCCCAACCATGGCGGGAGGTGGAAACACCATTTTCTGAGGAGCCTGGTCAAGAGCACAGGCCGCGTTCTCACACTTGGGGGCTCTAGCTGATGGCTCTGTGTCTAGGTCATCGAGCCTCCTTCAGGCCCAGGGTTCCTGAGGAGGTGGAAACATCATTTTCTGAGGAGCCTGGTCAAGAGCACAGGCCGTTCTCACACTTGGGGGCTCCAGCTGATGGCTCTGTCTCTAGGTCATCGAGCCTCCTTCAGGCCCAGGGTTCCTGTGTTTAAAGACAGCCTCTGCCTTCAAAGCATGAGACCAAAATAGAGACAACCAGAGAAAGCAAGGATGACACAGCAGGCAGCAGGAAACTAAGAGGAGACAAACAGGCACATCTCAGGGCACGATCTCCAGGAGCCAGGAGCAGAGCAAAGACCAGCAGGATTCTTGAAAGTACATCAAGACCAAGGCAGTGGGAAGTGGCAGCGCAGAAACCAGCTCGGCTTGGGAAGCATTGGGAGGTCGTGTGGAGAATTCCTCAGAACCCGGCCTGGAAGGACGAGTGGAGGGAAAGAAAGGCATCGGGATGGCAGATGCAGGAGGGTCCGACATCCAAACAGGAAGAGCCCAGAAAGGAAAGGGAGAAGCGCATCCAAGAAATGACGCAGGAACCAAAGGACCAGGGTTTCTGGATTGAAGGCTCCCGAGTGTGAAGCCCTGTGGCTGCCTCTCAGGCTGCCTGCCCTCCTGCCAGCCCTGAAGTGGCCTTCCCTTGGCTCTTACAACATGCAGTGAACTCGAGCGACAACTGACAGTTTCCATTAGTGCTCACACAGTTGTCATTAAATCACGTGTGCGTGCGTGTCCTGAGTAGGCCGGAAGCTCCGAAGGGTAGGATTTTATGCGTACAGATATGTGTGTCTATATGAAATTGACCATCCATACCACACCTCGGTCCCAGTGCCCAGCTAGAAGTGGACTCCCTCAACCTCTGTAGGGTTAGTGAGTGTGAGGGAGGGTGGCACATCCTTTGCCTACAGAGGCATGAACAAATGAATGAGTGAAAAGGTGGGCGGAGCTCTAATAAACTGCAGCTGCTCTTGGCCAAGGACGTAGAGCGCAGTGACGACTCTGATGATAGGAGAGTGCTGTCCCTCAGCCGTGTAATGTGGCCGTGACAAGTCTTCAAAGCAAGACGGAAGCCAGCAAACCCTGCAGAGCAGGGCGTGGTCTCCAGAGCCTGGTCTTCAGGTCACTGCCTGGCCCGAGTACCCTGCACCAGTCACGTGGCCACGGACAGTCGCTTCTCTGTTCCCACACCTGGAAGTGGGACGTAAAGTTATTCTGAGGATGAAGTGACTTCACTCCTAAGTAGGACGGGCCTGGCAGATGCTGCGCAGCGTCGGGATAGCCCCGGGCCGGGCCCTCGCACTCAGTGCAGCCCTGTCTGCCCTCCTGGAGGGCGCTTCCACAGGCTGTTTGGATTTTGCAAAGGGCCCTGAGAGAGAGCAGCCCCCCTCCCTCCACCCCCAACCTTTTTCCCAAAGGCACACCGACTTCTCCTGAGGACTACAAAGACTCAGTTTCTCTACGAGGTTCTAGTTTTCCTTCAAAGGTTTCAAAGAGCCAAAATCAAAATGTCCCTCATGTGTCCCCCACCCTCACCCCCAGCCAGAAGGCAGATGGGGATGGACGGAGGTTTACTTCTCTTTCCACAGTCAACTTCCTGAAGCCAAGGCTCCTGCTTGCCCGCCCTCTTTCCCTCCAGGCATGAAGTGCCTCCTTCATTCTGGTGAGAGTTCAGGCACTGAGGCCTGTGATGTTCCTCAAACTGGATTAATCTCTTATTTCCTGCCCCCCCCCCCCCCCCCCCCGAGTGTCTCCCTCTGTGCTCCTTATCAGCCAGTGGGGCCCTTCGGGAGAAGGCAGCGTCTGGGCCACCTGTGGTCCGCTTGCCTCCCGGTGGGTGTGTGAGGCCCCTTCTGTTGCGTTGGGCGGCTTTGCTGGCTTTCCCAGCGCGAGTTTCGGTCTGGCCCAGGCTTTCCCTTCGCGCTCACATGCAAGTCCTGTCCTACGTTAAGAAATTCGGTGGTTTCTGTCTTGAGGTTTGGTTTGGTGTGGTTTTCTGTTGTGAGCATCTGACTCTCCTGCAAGGTGACTGACGAAGGGGGGGGGGGGTTGTTTTGCCTGTAGCTGTTTCTCGCTGAAGCCTAGTAAGTGTAGTGACTGCTCACTGAATTGTTACTGTGAACAAGGATCCTGTGTCTCAGGTAAACATTTTCACAGTGGCAGCAAAGTTAGCATACCTGGTGTTCCTGCGACACTTTCCCATCATTAGAGGCTCTGCCGAAAAGGGGCACGTTACATTGTTTATAGAGAACACAGTGGATTTTTGACAGAGTTGAGATAGGACTCCTGGCCTTTTAAGAGTTTGTATAATAAATATTATGCTACGGTGAATCAGGTCCTGCTCTGGGGGCGGGGTCAGGGTGAGGGAATAGTGACTGTCTTGCTGGCCTAGGTCTCAGTTCTCAAGCCCAGGGAGAGGCTATAAAACTGCTCTTCATGTGATCACCAGCGGGTCATCAATCAGTAGGCTTCAAATATCGCACGGTGAAAACCTTTTTTTTCTCTTACAGAATATGACAGGTACCTAGCATCTAGCAAAATAATGGCAGCTGCTTACCTGGACCCAAACTTGAATCACACACCGAATTCGAGTGCCAAGACGCACCTGGGTACTGGTGCGGAACGGTCCCCGGGAGCCATGGAGCGAGTGCTAAAAGTCTTTCATTATTTTGAAAGCAACAGCGAGCCGACCACGTGGGCCAGTATTATCAGGCATGGAGATGCTACGGATGTCAGGGTAAGCGCATTTCCTAGGAAACAAAGTCAGTGTGTGCAGGTAAATGTTAATAGCACTCACAAACAGATAAAGCAATGCTTCTTATCCCCATATTACAGAGATGTTAACTCTTTCTTTATAGTATTCATTCTACTCATGTGTGCCTGACCAGAGTGTAGATTATTGTAAAATTGCTTAGGAAAATAATAACCGAATTATATATTATTTATATAATGCCATCGACTTGTTTTTCTCCCCTGGTTTTCTTTTTAATTCTTTAAAGGACACAAAAAACACAAAGCAATTAAAACAGCCTCTGATACTTATGAAATAAAGTTATTTTCTAGAAAGTGTAATTTTGAAGGTATTTGCATGACTCCAGATAGGATAGATTCTTAAGTTGTTGACTGTCTTCTACATACCAGACATGGGCCAGGTTCTGGAGATAGAAGAGTCCCCTGCTCGTACAGCTCGCAGTCTGTTGGGGAGATGCCCATGACCTTCACTGAGTGCAGCAGGTGCTTCTCCATGATTCCCAGAGACGAGGAAGCCCAAGGAGGGGCCCTGGATGTGCGAGTAGCCTGGGCAGGTTTCCTGTGGGCGGTGTGTGAGAGTCGGTGGCCTGTCCAGTCAGTGCTGCTTCTCTGTGGGGCTCCTGTGGGTGCCCCCGAGTCCTGAGGACATGGAGCAGCCTGGCAAGGGGTCACAAGGATGGGCACCCAGAGACGCTGGGGCTTCTCCTGGGGTGCTGATGGCCAATAGAATGATAAGGAATGGTGTGTGCCCTGCACTTGCACTGTCTGGGCGTGGAAGACAGACATGAACGTAGACGACAAGATAGACAGACGGGAGCTGTAGCCCCAGCAGGAGGAAGGAAGGCCGCACACTGAGCTGCTGTGGGCAGAGATGAGCTGTGCTGCTCAGGGTAGCGGTGTCAGTGTGCGCTTGGTTGTGAACTGGCAGAGCTGAGGGCACAGACAAAGACGCCTTTGTGGGAATTTGAAAGAGGCGCCAGCCCGTCCTGTGTAGCTCAGGGAGCTGAGTGTTGGCAAGGAGAAGCTGCAGAAGTCGCCTGAGAGAAATACTAGAAAAGAGGTCCCTTCCTCTAGGCAGACCCCCACCCCGGAGCTTGGGCCCCTGGCTGGGCACCCTCTGGTGGGACACAGCCTGCCCCGGCCTTCCGGGTTGCCCTGTCAGATGCCTGGCCTTGAACCCAAAGCCAGATAGGACACTTTATGCCTAGCGTGGCTCCACCCGCCCTTCCTGTCCTGTGTGGGTTCTTTAGAAAGCGGTCCTTTCTCTTCCAGCCTGGTCCTTTGTTCCCTCCCCTGACACTCTCCTGTGCTGGACACAGAGCTTGTCCCGGGACGGAGCAGTCTGACAGGGAGGTTGGCTGCGTGCAGGCACCAGGAGCGCAGCACACGACCTGCCTTAGTGTGGCCGCTCGGGGTCCTCGCAGTGTTTGTATGTAACGTTCCCATCGTAGGGGGAGGGCTGGGCGCTCCTTAATAGTGTCGTCGACAGCACTGTGCTGTCATGAAGAAATAGTACCCAGTGTGGGACTTTCAAGATGTGTCTTACATCTTAAGTTACATCATAGCTTCAGGTAATTGTGAGTTTTTAAAAACCAGTGGTTTTCTCTAATAGACATTTATGTGTTAATAGCAGCATCATTTAAAAATGTATTAATGGCCTAAAAGCTTGGGAAGGTTTCAGGGACGGTGACTAGCACACCCTCACACAAGGGCAGTGGGGGTTTTGTCATTCTCAAGTGAGTATCCATGTGTGCCTGTTCATAGATACACGTGCCCGTGACTTCACACCTGTGCAGGTACAGGCGCGAGCCAGGCCTGCACTTTCCTCGCCACAGGCCCAGAAACGGCCTTTCCCAAGGACTTGCCCTGCTGGCCTCTTTCAGAGATGACCTTCACCTTCTCTCAAACCCTGGGCCACAGGTGTTAGAAGCATCAGCTGTGGGGCTTGGTTAGGTTGCTGCATATTAATCTGTGGAGCGCAAAGAGAGTGGTTAGGCCCAACTTCAAATAACCTTTCATATAGCATCAGTATTATCAGAAATATGAGCTTAATTGTATGTTCCCAAATGTGTGTTTTTTAAAAAATGATGTTAGTTGCAGCCGGGTCTTGAATAATATGCTGTCCTTGGTTCAGAAAGTGTCACGCCCCCTGGGGCCTGGTCCTCAGCAGTGATGCCAAGGAAGGGTGGCAAGGCGGGCCGGTGCGAGGGGCCGCAGACGGTGTTGTGGTTCCCATGCCTTGTTTACCAGCAGAGAAAGGGAAGAGCCTCTTTTTGTTTTAACTTTTCCCTGTTCATAAAAATGCTTTCTGAGGGGAAAAAGTCCGAGGTGAAATTCACTAATTTACTTACCTTGAAACGCTTTTACCAAAGGTTTCTGATAATTAATGAAAAGAAATGACCATTGCATTCGTTTTTAGCACACAGTTTTTGGTGTGTAACAGCTGCTTTTGTGGGGATGTTTTCAGGGCATCATTCAGAAGATCGTGGACAGTCACAAAGTGAAGCACGTGGCCTGCTACGGATTTCGGCTCAGTCACCTCCGGTCAGAGGAGGTGCACTGGCTCCACCTGGACATGGGTGTCTCCAGCGTGAGGGAGAAGTACGAGCTCGCACACCCGCCGGAGGAGTGGAAGTAAGATCACACGCCTGCTGCGGTCGCTCTCGCTGGCCTGTTTCCTGTGTTCAGTCACGCACCAGAGGGTGAACGTGTGAGCTTTCTTTTCACACCAGTTGCCCTTGCGACTCTTGGGTGAAGTTGGCTGGTAACTGTTCACCAGTGACCTGTGCTAACTTGTGTTCAGCCTGCCTGGGGCACCACTGACTTCCGCCATGATGGTCTGTTGCCGCTCCCCCTTCCCTTGTTGGTGCTGCTTGTTCGGACTCCACTCCGACAGCTCCGGCCCGACTCCCCCGTCAGTTCTGCGGCACCCTTTAGTGCAGCAGGACTTGATGCGCCCAGGAGGCCACACCAGCGACCTCGTCACTGGGCTGCATCGCCTGCTCTGTGGTCCGGGGCTGAGTAATGGATGTTCGCAGGGGGCATTACAGCAGGAAGGGACCGCCTGCTGTGGTCGGCAAACCGTGGCTCTCGAGCCACATGCGGCTCTTTGGCCCCTTGAGTGTGGCTCTTCCACAAAATACCACGTGCGGGCACGCACGTACAGTGCGATTGAAACTTTGTGGCCCATGCGCAGAAGTCGGTATTTTGTGGAAGAGCCGGTATTTTGTGGAAGAGCCACACTCAAGGGGCCAAAGGGCCGCATGTGGCTCGCAAGCCGCGGTTTGCCGAGCCGCAGTTTGCCGACCACTGGCCTAGTGCCTCGCGCTAATGAACTGGCACTTCAGGGGAGCTAGAGGAGTCCCCTGTAGTTGCGCTTCCCTGTTCTCACCTGGTGATGGTGGTAGGAGGTCGTACGTCTGACAGTTACACTGGAGAGATATGGCTTGTGGAGCCAGGCCCCGTGTTTGTCGCCACTGTAGGAATAGAGGAGATTGTGACTGAAGCGACAGTCAGATGGCAGCAAGCTCCCTGTGAACATCGGCATCAGTTCTACATTTTCAGAGAAAAACTAACACGTTTAGGTTCATAAACCTCTAGTTGAATTAAATCTTGTGCCAGTTAGAGTTTATTAAAAAAATGACTTGTATTTTCAGATTTACCAATTAGCAGGAACTGAGTGAACAAAATATTCCGTGACAACATAGTTTGGTTGATTTACATCAATGGCTAGTGGAGGTTTGACCTCCAGCTGTTTAGTCTGTTAATCAAATAAGTGTTTTAAAACTTAAGACTATCTTTCCCTGTATGCTCAGTGGTTAGAGCGTTGGCCATGCACTGAAGGGCCTTGGGTTCAATTCCCAGTCAAGGGCATGTACCTGGGTTGCAGGCTCTATCACTGGCCCTGACGTGTGGGAGGCAGTCAATCGATGTGTTTCTCTCACATCGATGTTTCTCTCTGTCTCCCTCCCTCCCCTCCCTCCCTCCTTCCACTCTCTCTAAAAACATAAATGGAAAAAAATATCCTCAGGTGAGGATTAACAACAACAAAAAAAAACAAAATAAAAAAACCAAACAAGACAGAATGCGTGAGCTGCAGGAACGCAAGTGTGTGGATGGATCTTAGCCAGACACCACTGTGTGACAGACGTAAGTCCCCGGACCACGCACTGCTGCGTCCGTTTGTTTTTTGTTATGTGATTTTTCCTCCGTCTTTAAAGATGACATGACATGACATGCTGCTATAAAGTTAAAAGCAAAATAACCCTAAAAGTGCCGTTGGGAAATACCCGCTGGGGAAGACAGCATGGGCATATAGCTGAAGAGGCAGAGGGCAGTAGGCAGTCCAGAGCCCCTGCAGGGGGAGCAGCCTTCCCCAACCCCGTGAGACCCCAAAGGAACCGGGGCTGACCTGGGGCCTTCCTGGTGCACACGAGCCCCGTCCCTGCTTCCTTCTCAGCTGGTCCAAGAGCTTGCCCACCTGTCATGGGTCCCTGGGAGATGCCAGTTAAGTAGCTGGTATTGGTAGCACCTGAGTCAGCCAGAAACGTTTAAACTGCGATGCCATACCGAGTTTATAATGCAGCAAAGGGTGTTATGCAGTTTTGAGAGGTTTTTGTCAAACAGATTTAAACTTAAAGTTTTATACTTGGATAATTAAATTCTAGATAACTGAATTTTGATAACTATTTCAGTTATTTGGAATCCCCTAGGTGGAGGGGTTGGTTTGGCTTCTCGGTGGGTTAATCAGTTATACTTAGGCTGTAGGAGTTTGGGGGGACTGGCGGTCCTTTCAGATGGTGAGTCGGGGCTCGGAGGGCCAGGTCCCAGAGGAGGCTCCCTTGGCATTTGAGAGAGTGTCGGGGCTTTGCAGAGCAACTGAAAAAGAAAATCCTTTTCATTGTTGCCAAGATGTGGGCCACGTCCTCCTGTTCAGCATGTCCCTGCTCCCTGGGCTCACAGCTCACTCTGCAAAGAGCACTTTCTCAGATCTTTGCAGGAGAAAACTCTTAGCTGGAGGAAAGGCGTCCTTTTCCGAAGAGGACAAAGAAAACGAGAACTGGGAGTGTAGGGCGTTTCAGATTGTATTTTGGTACAGTTTTTTTTTGTGTGTGTGTGTGTGTGTGCTCTTGAAATGACATTCCCTATGCGTCCTTAATTTGAAAAGCCAGTGTTTTGTTGTAATACTGAGTTCAACAAGAGATCTTAAAAAGATTGACAGCCATAAGACAGTAAGCAGGAACCTCTGACACGTTTGGAAGTGACACCATTAAGAACCAGGATGGACTTCTGAGTGTGCTGATTCATTAAACGTTCACGGATGCTTCTGCACCAGACACTGACCGACAAGGACGATGAGCTTCTAGTCTGTGCTGGGCAGCTGGTCTTTACCAGCCAAGCTTCCTAACCCAGTTTCATCATTCATCAAGGACGTGCCAGCTAAAATCACTGTGCACTATTGCAATAAACAAACATCAGTGTGACCAAATGAAAAGGTTAGAAATGCCAGGGAGAATGAGGGTGTAGAGGAGCCAGGACACCCCATGCTGCTGGTGGGAGTGTCAGCTGGTACATCTCTTGCTTATTCACTGGCTTGGTGATATCGCATAAAGCTACAGTGTGTACAGTTATCATCCAGCAGTGCAGCTCCAGTGGCTACGCAGCAGAAAGGTGTACATGTGCTCCCCAGAAGATGTGCGGGAGTCTTCCTTGTAGGAGACAGACACACACACACACACACACACACACACACAGAGAGAGAGAGAGAGAATATGAGAGTGAGAATTCTGGTGAAATCCGTTTGTTTCAACCATTCTTGAAGCTTGGCTTCCTGAGCAAATAGATTACTTTTTTTATGCTTAGAGGAAGAAAAAAATGAGTGTTTGGCATTATTCCAAACTAGAGGCCCGGGGCACAAAAATTTGTGCACTGGGGGGGGGGGGGCCCTCAGCCCGGCCTGTGCCCTCTTGCAGTCTGGGACCCCTCGAGAGATAATGACCTGCTGGCTTAGGCCTGCGTGTGGCCAGCCTGGGTGAGGGGCTGAGGGCCGTTTTCAGGCTGGTCAAGCCTCCCAGTGGGGTCCCTCACCCCATGGTGGTGTGGCCAGCCTGGGTGAGGGGCTGAGGGCCGTTTTCAGGCTGGTCAAGCCTCCCAGTGGGGTCCCTCACCCCATGGTGGTGTGGCCAGCCTGGGTGAGGGGCTGAGGGCCGTTTTCAGGCTGGTCAAGCCTCCCAGTGGGGTCCCTCACCCCATGGTGGTGTGGCCAGCCTGGGTGAGGGGCTGAGGGCCGTTTTCAGGCTGGTCAAGCCTCCCAGTGGGGTCCCTCACCCCATGGTGGTGTGGCCAGCCTGGGTGAGGGGCTGAGGGCCGTTTTCAGGCTGGTCAAGCCTCCCAGTGGGGTCCCTCACCCCATGGTGGTGTGGCCAGCCTGGGTGAGGGGCTGAGGGCCGTTTTCAGGCTGGTCAAGCCTCCCAGTGGGGTCCCTCACCCCATGGTGGTGTGGCCAGCCTGGGTGAGGGGCTGAGGGCCGTTTTCAGGCTGGTCAAGCCTCCCAGTGGGGTCCCTCACCCCATGGTGGTGTGGCCAGCCTGGGTGAGGGGCTGAGGGCTGTTTTCAGGATGGCCACACCCCCTTCAGGGTGGTGGTCCCTACTGGGGTGCCTGGCTAGCCTGGGTGAGGGGCTGAGGGCCATTCTCAGGCTGGCCACAGCCCCTTCAGTGTGTGTGGGGGGGGTCCCACTGGGTTGCCTGGCCAGCCTGGGTGAGGGGCTGATGGCCGTTTTCAGGTTGGCCGCGCCCCCTGGCGACCCAAGCTCCCAGCCTGTCCTTTTTTCTTTTTCTTTTTTTCATCAGGTATCTGGGATTTATTTATCTTCTATAATTGAAACTTTGTAGCCTTGAGCGGAGCCCAGGTCTGGCCAGGGCAGGCGGGAAGCTTGGCTTCCTCCATCGCTGGGGGCAACCCAAGCCTCCTGCTCGCTCCAGCTCCGTGGCAGCCACCATCTTTGTGTCAGAGTGACGGAGTGATGGTTAATTTGCATATTACTCTTTTATTAGATAGGATAGTAAAAAAATGGAAACAACTCAAGTGGCCATCAGCAGTTACTGGCTGAATGGTTGTGTGTGTCACACTTTTCAGCTTTGAGCAAACTCCAGCTGCTAGATGCAGGCAAATCTCATGAACATGTTGGTGAATGAAGGGAGCCAGGCACGAAGGGTGCCCCTGTGTGAGTCCCTGTGGGTGAGGTCAGCCATGCGGAGCGTGCGAGGGCGCGGCCCCGGCAGCGTTGGGCGGTGGCTAAGGGCTGGAGGGCTGCTGGGCTTCTTGACAGGCCCTCTCTTGCCGAATCGTGGAGCTGAGGACACTTACGTGCTCGCTTTTGTGCTGAAAAATAAAACATTTACAGATTAGTTATATTTTAACTTATTTTTTAAATATTTCAGAGTAATTGGCAATGCCATACACACCATCATATTGTAATTGTAGCGATGAATTGAGGAAATTACTGATTTCTAATTGTTCTATTTTGTGCATTATTTTTTAGGTATGAATTGAGAATTCGTTATTTGCCAAAAGGATTTCTAAACCAGTTTACTGAGGACAAGCCAACTTTGAATTTCTTCTATCAACAGGTATAGGAGGGTGGTTTAATAGACTTTTTTTCTTTGAATTTTACTTATTACATAGCTTTATTTTAAGAATTAGATGAAATCTAACATTTGGGAGAATATAAGTTTGTCACTCTTAGCTAGTGAGAACTTAGGAACTTTGGACACTTGGTGAATTTTTGTATGCTTGGGCAGCTCTTATCAGATAATTTTATGTGGAGACAGTAAGTCCTAGGTGACACAGCCGTCGTTCACTCTCTGATTCAAGTTTAGTTCACATGCCTGAGTGTCAGCACGCTCAGCAGATGCAGACTTTGTGTCAGAGCTGACTGCACCTGTATAACCTCAAAAGCAGTTTCCATAATAAGCCAGGATTGGCTTTTTTACACCAAGAGGAGCTTGCTGTTCGCACCTGACAGTATTAGTTAGGCAATAAATACATGTGGCATAAAGGAACCAACACAATTTTACGACTGAGTAAATCTTACTTGTTAGTATTAGTGAGCTGTGCCCTCAAAATGTCTAATGAATATCAGGGACATTTGAACTACAATTTTGCCACTAAATGCACTTTTATTTCTTAATTATTTTATTGAGAGTCAGTGTCTGTTCTGAATCTGAACGACAGCACCCGAATGCCTTGGGCGTTCTGTGTGCGGGCGGTGCGCAGGGACTCTTGTGTGGTGATGCGTTTCCTTGTGTGTTTGTTGTGCCCTGTTATTCTGTTGAACTTCACATCTGGGAATCCTGAGGATCTAGATGGGGGAATGGTGAGCATCCCTGAGTGTTATCTCTTGTTATTCGTTCTGTTTCAGAAGAATCTGTATTTTTGTTGTTTTGGCTTTTTTATCAGGTTAGATATGAAGGAATCATGTTTAGATTCTCTCTACCACCACCATTCCCAGAGAAGCGGAGAGGGAACTTACAGTAACCTCCCTTACTGTTATTATTTATTCTGAAAGCTCATCTGTACTCCACTGTTCCTTGTGTCCCATGCTCTGGGATGGTGTCGTGAGGAAAACCTGTCAGTGGACGTAGTGGGTTTTGGTGGCTGACTTGTTGGACATTGTTCCGTGGATGTAGAGTTTCATTTAAAGATGCCCCAAATGGGACTCCCAGTGTGAGACAGGGTGAATGATTCACTCAATGTTTTTGACCCATTTTAGAATTTCTGAAAGATATTAATCAACACACTATTAATAAACTAGAATCTTGTTATAACTTATTCACTGTAGAGCAAGAGTCTATAAAAACAAGTTTTGACACTAAAGCTAATGGCTCATTCTAAACTATTGTCTTACCCTGAAATAGAGTTTTCCCTTTGCCATATAGTATTTTATTCCTCTTTCTCTCTCTGAACTTGTACTTGTTAAAAGTGTGAATATTTGGTTGGTAACCTCTTGCAAGCAGTGGTGGCCATTGGTTTGAAGGGCTGCGTCAATGTTTAGTCAAGAAGTATTTGTATTGCCCGGCCGGCGTGTCTCAGTGGTTGAGTATCAACCTATGAACCAGGCGGTGACGGTTCCATTCCTGGTCAGAGCACACGCCCAGGTTGTGGGCTCCATCCCCAGCGTGGGGCGAGCAGGAGGCAGCTGATCAATGGTTTTCTCTCATCATTGATGTTTCTGTCTCTCTCTCCCTCTCCCTTCCTCTCTGAAATCAATAAAAATATGTATTTTTTTTTTAAAAAAAGAAGTTATCATATTAGCTGAACTTGTACAGAAACCATTAGCATTATTGAAATTGTTGGCTCTTAGGATGCCTGGTCTGACATGAAGTTGTCATTGTTTTGTCTACAGATATTTTAAGATTTAGATGAGTATATCCCTTGGCTTGCAACACTGAATGGAACACCATGACTTAACTCTGGTGTAGAAGCTAACCGCGCCTGAGGCCGGGCACACTGTTTTCTGTCGTCCAGTCTTACTTCCGGGCTTCGGGGTCTGTTGACAAAGTTGTTAGCTGACAGAGTATTCAGAAGAGAGCAAAGCAAAACACAAACTCTCCTGTAGGGGCCAATGCACTGAGCTGACATAAAGAATCAAGTATGGAGTAGTTTAGGGTTAATACTTTCTGTTAGAGCCCTAGCTGGTTTGGCTCAGTGGGTAAAGCATTGGCCTGTGGACTGAAGGGTCCCAGGTTCGATACTGGTCAAGGACACGTACCTTGGTTGCAGGCTCTTCCCCGGCCAGGCCCTGGTCGGGGCTCGTGCAGGAGGCAACCAATTGATGTGTTTGTTTCACATCGATATTTCTCTCTGTCTCTCGTCTCTCTTCCAGTCTCTAAAAATCAGTGGAAAATACCCTCAGGTGAGGATTAGGAAAACCAAAAACTTCCTGTTAGAGATGTGAGTGGGTTTTATATTACACCCTGTGCTGCATTCTATTGCACAGTAAGATGAAAAACTCAAATATAATACTACATGAATTTGGTTTTGATGAATGAAATAAAGCAAATGATTACATTTTCCCACCTGAAAATAGTGTTTAAAAATCATGGGATTAATCTTTAAGACAGCCTTATGGTGATGTATTTTCCTCGACTGGAATTGATATTCTGCTGTGGGGAGAGTGGTCTGCTAATGGGAGAGTGGAGCTCTGGAGGGGAGAGCGTTTCCCTCCACGGAGGTTCCCCCGGTGCTTCTTAGCGTGAGCATCAGTGCAGGTGCTGAGCCCGTCATGGCCGTCGGAAAGAGGCGTATTCCCTGCTTCACCTGAACAGGTCCTCCCGCGGAGAGGTGCTCTGCGGTCGCGTGTACTCATTGTGGGAAGGCATTTGTAAAATTCTGTTAGATTCTCCTCTTTACGTGAGATGTTGAGCATGTTTTATTATTTTGCAGATGGATCACAGGTGGTGGGTAGGCGGAAGCTTGTCAGTTGCAGAGTTCACTGGGTGTTGAAATATGTAGATGTTCCTGGTCTTGCACGAAGGTCCAAAAAATGCTGAAGTTTGAGTTAGAAAACATGTCCACTGCGAATTTGCATGGGAATAGGGGCTCCCCTCCAGCTTTCCCTTCTGACAGTAGGAAGGGTGTAGAGCAGCTCGAAGTTATTCTGACGAAGTTTGTTGTTTCTTAAAGTCCCATGTGCATGCTCATAGGTTACACCAGCTCTTCTTAGGAGGAGAGGCTCTTGTTAGATCTTTCACTATTTTTTTATTATTCATCTTCATGTCCCGCATCGAGCGTCATTACTGACAGTATGTATACAGTATGCAAAGGTGAACATCTATTGAATGAGTAAGTCTAAAATGTGTTTTTTTAAACAGCATTGTTTTCCCATTCCTTTGTTGCAGGTGAAGAGTGATTATATGTTGGAGATCGCGGACCAAGTAGACCAGGACATCGCTTTGAAGTTGGGTTGTCTAGAAATACGGTAAGGCGCTAACTGCACAGTCTTTATGCATCAGTGGCTTTTGTTATTTTGGGAAATTACTCAGGTATTTTCCTTTTCTCATAAAGATTATCAATAAAATATTGAATAAAATGTGAGCAACAACTTGAGGACAATTCTCTTGCATGTCTGATGCGGTTGCCCTGTGATGTGGGCCTCCACCTGAGTGGGTGTGGCTCCGACTGTGTGCGGACCCTTGAGGGAAGGTGACGTTCAGAAGTAGTGAATGTAGCTGGTCCCTTACGGCTGGAATCTGTGCCTCGTCTTTCCAGAGAGTCAGACCTGCTTCCCTTAAAGGGGAAAGGAGGCTGTTCAGTAGAAATGGTCTGGGTTGCCCTGGCCGGGTGGCTCAGTTGTTGAGTGTTGTCCTGAGCACTGGAAGGTTGCATTCGGTTCCCAGTCAGGGCACATAACCAGATTGTGGGTTCAATCTCCAGTCAGGGTGCGTGTGGGAGGCGACCAATCAATGTTTCTCTCTCATGCTCTCCCTCTCCCTTTTTCTCTCTAAAAAATTAATAAAAACATTTTTAAAAAATAGTAAAAATTTCAAAAAAAGAAATAGTTCTGGGTTAATCCATTGTGCTTCATTAGGATGTGGGGACATGCTGCGAATTAGGTTCATTCTGTATTCGAGTTCATCAGAATGTTTGTGGCTGAGCCACAGGGTAGTTAAGTCCCTCCCACCTTACAGTTTTTATCATTGGACAACATAGACATTCTTTACACGTGTATAAAACTTCATATCTTTCCTGATTTTAGGCGATCATACTGGGAGATGCGGGGCAATGCACTAGAGAAGAAGTCTAACTATGAAGTATTAGAGTAAGTATCACACGTTGGAAACGAGCCTTCTGGAAGCAAATATTCAGAACTAGCTCATTCTTCAAATTGTAGTTTTCATTAGTTGATCTTTACTTGAAAGTAAATATTATTTAAAACATACTAGGAACTAATGTAGAAGTTTCTAGAGGGTGTCGGGGTGGGGGGCAGTACTTGATATCTGAGATGGTTGTCCACTCCAAGTTTTGGAGAAGGAGTGTGGGCAGGTGGGGGGCTGCTGATCGGGCAGCAGGCTGATCCAGGAGGGGAGACCAGCTTTTGCGAAGGCACAGAAACTCGATGAGATAACGGCTGGAAAACCGTCACTTTGTTTTGGATAGAACACCTTGCTCTGAGGAGACAGTTGGGTTACTCTTGATATTTTTATTCTAAAAATCAACAGATCCAACTTTAGAGAATGGGAAAAGCACTATCTAGAAATTTAAATTTTCACCCTGGAGTCACATCGGTGCTGCAGATTGGAAAAGATAAGAAATTAGAGAAGTAAATGGAAAACCAGGGGCTTCGTGAATGAGCGGATAGATGAAACCAGGGAAAGTGTGTTATGGAGCCAACAAGCATGTTATAAAGATGGAGTGAGCCCCACAGTAAAGACCAGTCAGGTCGTAGAGGAGAGGGTTAGACTTCGGGTGTAGGATCAACCACATGCACTGGCGTGATTTCTGTATGACGCCGCTGACTTCCATGTGTTTTTAAATATTTTATATTCAGTTTATTTGTTTCCTTATGTGATTCTGAACAGAAACCTGTATTTCACTTTTCTCCCCGATCTTTTGTGCATGCCCCGGGTCTCCTGACATTCCTTGCTGTGTCCAGGCTTTATTTCATCTTATCAGCACATGACTGCCACCTAGTGGCCAAAAGCCCTGGGCACTTGGTCTTGAAAGGAAAAAAGAAAGCTCCTTGCCCATCCGTTTCCTTGGCCAGAGTGCTGGAGCTCTTGTAATGCGATTGATTTGTAGCCTGATCTAAAGAAAGTTACCGGGTTCCAGCATTTTCACACCCTCAGCTTTTGTCCTCAGCAAATCCCTGAATCTCTTGCTTCCTGTGTGAGCCTGAGATGATGAACCTCGACTGGGTAAAGGTGTCCCGTACTCAAAAAGTTCAGTTTAAAAAAGAATCCGCCTTTAGGATTAATTCACAGTTTATTTTTTTAAACTCCCATAGTCTGTTCCCCTTTTGTTACCTAACCCGGCCCATCTGCAAGTACAGCACTGCCCCCTTGACATGGAGCTGGGAGAAGAGCAGTTTACCTGTACATTGCCGTTTCAAAGAGGCAATATTTAAAATGGGTTTCCAGTAAGTGTTCAAAGAACAAAAGACTTTCTACTAAAACCACATTGCATTGATGTCTTCTGCGTATGTGTAGATCAGCGGTCGCCAGCCTTTCGGACCTCACGGACCACCAGTGGTCCGCAGACCACCGGTTGGCAACCGCTGGTCTAGATGATGACTAGTCCTGTCCCTTCGGTGGCCTTGCTGGTGAGCTGGAATGTTGTGTCCTTCCTTCCTGGATCGCATGTGCCGGGATAAATAGGTCACACTCCTGGGCTCTGGCAGTAGTGTCATTCTGTTCATTGACTTGGTGTTACTGTTACAAATCTTTTTCTATTTCAGAAAAGATGTTGGTTTGAAGCGGTTTTTCCCCAGGAGTTTACTGGATTCTGTCAAGGTAATTAGAGTTCACTGTATCACAGTCAGATGGCCACTTACTCACACCCCCTGTGATAGGCGGTTTCCTCCCTCGTGTGTAAGTTGTGATGTTGTAGGCACAGCTTCCTGCTCCTTACTCTTGAAGAGTGTCAGAAGCTGTCACAGCTGAGGAGACAGGAGACTCGAGTAAGTGAGAGCCTGACGGTCAAAGGGAGGAGTGCACAGTGTCCTCGGTGGACAGACAGTGACACGTGGGCACAGTCTGTGGTGCAGTGGACAGGGCTGGACCAGGGCCACGGAAGGTGTCCACTCAGGTGGGGCTCTGCTGTCTGCTGGTTTGAGAAGTTGCTCTCCAGTTCCCAGGTGATGAAATAAAGTGCTTTCTAGAGCAGCAGTGGGCGCTCAGTTTTATTCTTAGAGAAACAGTAATTCTCATGTCCGATTAGCAGGTGCCAGTGCGGGGTTGGCACTTAGTCAAGCACAGAATCCCCGGCTTAGGAGTCACTCAGCACTCCATTGTGGGCATCTGCTGCGTGCCAGGTCCTGAGCGTGGGCGCCAGGGAGAGTGAACCTGGTGTCTGCATGAAAAGTTCCCATCTGATACAGGCCCCTGTGGGCAGGCTGAAAAGAAGCAACCCATGCTCGTGGCAGCAGCATTTACAGTAGCCAAGACAGGGAGCAACTTCTGTGTCCATCGATGGATGAATGGATAGAGAAGATGCACACTCAATGGAACAGTACTCAGCCATAAAAAGAAGCAGATCCTGCCCTAGCCAGTGTGGCTTGGTGGATAGAGTGTCGGCCTGCGGACTGAAGGGGTCCCAGGTTCGATTCCGGTCAAGGGCACATGCCTGGGTTGTGGGCTCGATCCCCAGTGGGGGGTGTGCAGGAGGCAGCCAATCAATGATTCTCTCTCATCATTGATGTTTCTATCTCTCCCTCTTCCTTCCTCTCTGAAATCAATAAAAATATATATTAAAAAAAAGCAGCAGCAGCAGATCCTGCCATGTGACAACATGGCTGTTCCTAGAGGGCAAGTGCTGGGTGAAATAAGTTAGAGACAAATACTGTGTGATTTCACTCCTATGTGGGATCTAAAGTCTAAATCCCAAACAAAACAGAACCAACTCATAGACACAGACAACAGATGGGTGGGTGCCAGAGGCGGGGACGGGTGGGGAAATGGGGGAAGAGTCAAAAGACACAGACTTCCAGTTACCAAGTAAACGTCCCGGGGATGTGACGCACAGCACGCGACTGCAGCTGAGGAGACCGTCTTGCGTATTTGAACGTTGCCAAGAGGAGCTTTAAAAGTTCTCTTCTCAAGAAAAAAATTTGCAACTCTGTGAGATGATGGGTATAACCAGACATTGGGGCCATCATTTTGCAATATATTCAAATACTGAGTCATTGTGTGGTCTGCCTAAAACTAACACAATGTTATGTCAGTTATATCTCATTTTTTAAAAAGCACACTGTGTATGCACTGTTAGCATATCTGTATTTAGCAGTCTGTTCTTTCTTTATTGGAAATTTTCTTTAGCATTACATCATAACCTTTTCATCTGGAAGCCCTAGGCATCCATTGTTGCTAGCGACATTTGATAAGTATTCGGTTGACTGATATGAAATTATTTTCGTATTGTAATTTCTGATACTCTGACCTAATAATACTGCTTCATTATTATTATTATTATTTTAGTCCTCACCTGAGGATATTTTTCCATTAATTTTTAAAGAGTGGAAGGGAGAGGGGAGAGACCCAGCGAGAGAAACTTCGATGTGAGAGAGACACATCAATTGGTCGCCTCCCACAGGAGCCCCAACCAGAGCCAGGGATCGAGTCTGAAACTGAGGTCCATGCCCTTTGACCGGAATGGAATCTAGGACCCTCCAGTCCACAGGCCAACACTGTCCCCTGACCAAGCCAGCTAAGGCCATGCGGCTGCATGGTGAGGAAGTGTCACGTTCTGAGTGGTTTTCTCTCTGTGAATCCGTTTGAAATTGAATAGCATGCGGGATCGATGGGATGCCTTGTTTCCCTCGCAGATGAAGGGCATATTGTTTCTCTGCTTCCTCATGCATTGATGCCGGTGAGCAGTGTGCTCCCACGTGTCCGTGTGTGAGTCCCACCCCTGTGCTCACTGTGCTCCCATGTGTTTGTGTCTGAGTCCCACCCCGTGCTCTCCTTTTCAGAGCCCCTGCGTGTGCATACTTTTCTCATATTTCTTCATGGAATTCCGTGATGGGACTTTAATGTCTGTCACCATCACACAGCCGTTCTTAGGGCTGGGGAGAGAGCTGGGTAGACAGACCCAGCAGCGTGCGTTCCTACAGACAGCCCTGCAGAGCCTCTTTGTGCCAAGCCTGCCGTTCTGTGACCGTCCTCAGCGGGCATGCCCTGGATTTCCCGTGCTGGGTCAAGAGTGTGGTTTTCTAAGGTTTCTGGTGGGAGATGCCAAGTCCGTCGGAAAGGCTGCACTGACTGCCCCCCTAGCAATGGGCCTGTGAGTGCCACGGCTCCTCACCTGTGCCAGGTCCCTGTCACGGGCAGGGGCATGTTTTTAATGCCTCACTGGCATGTTTTTAATGCCTCACTCTTTACATGTTCGAATGAACCAACGTTACCTTACACATTTCCATCTAAGATACAAAGCTCGGAGCCGCTGTACTATACACTGGAAAGTGGTGAAGGTGGTATTTCGGTGTCTTTGTATTTTATTGTCGCTATTTAAAAAGAAACACAGCTCTGCCGAGGACGGCATTTGCAAAGCTGTGACAGGTGCACCGAGTGTGTAGGGAAGACCTCTTCCTCGACGTCAGCTGGTGTTGCCGAGCGCTTGCCTCATTCTCGACTCTGAAAGGTTTTGTGATTGTCGCGCAGGCCAAAACACTCAGAAAACTGATCCAGCAGACTTTCAGGCAGTTTGCCAACCTCAACCGCGAGGAGAGCATCCTGAAGTTCTTCGAGATCCTCTCCCCAGTGTACAGATTCGACAAGGAGTGCTTCAAGTGCGCGCTCGGGGTAAGTGCGGCTCGGGGAGGCGCGGGCGCGGCCCGCTGGCTTTTCTTACCTGGTGTATCTACATTTCTGATGGAAATGGAATTTGTCACATTTCGAACATCAGAATGTGGGGAAATGCCCCAAAAGTGTATCAGTGTGAGTACAGTCATCTCTCTTGATGGCATGCCTGTGTTCAGTTAGACTCTATTCCAGCTGCGCAGGCTGTTGATAACCTGTTCCCGAAGGGCTAGTTTGCCCTGTTCAGACTGTCTTCCCAAGCAGCCATTAGCTTCAGACCCCCTGGAAGGAGCGCAGAGTCTCTGGCGAGGTTAGGGAGATGCGGATCGATGAGGTTATAAATACTTCATGTTATTCGGTTAGACAGATGAATGGCTAGCTCAGCCAGCCTCCCATTGGTCCTTTAATGTGCCCCGGCTCTTTATCTAAAATAGTTCTTTTTCCTTCCGGTACCTCTGCCTTCACCTGTCTCACCTTCAAAAGTCAAGCTGGATTATTTCGGTGGAGCTGGCGATCGGCCCCGAGGAAGGCATCAGCTACCTCACAGACAAAGGCTGCAATGTAAGTCTGCTCCGGGCGCCCTGCCACTGCTGCACACGCCCCCTCACGTGGGCTGGCTGCCGGCCGAGGGCCGAGCTAAGGAATGGGGATTCGCTGGGTCTGTGGCACTTGTAGGCGGAGCGAGGGAGAAGCCAGGGAAGGAGCTGTGAAAGAGCCAGGCCGGTGGCAGGAACCCCACGGGCACCTGCCCCCTGGGCCCAGAGGAGAGTGAGCCTTGGGGCCGTGCTGCCCAGACGCCAGGGCAGGGGGCACGGGGGTACCCAGGGGCATCTCCGAAGACTCCTGTGCCTGAAAGCAAAGCTGTAAAGATGCTTTGCTGGGAGGAAGCTGAGTTTGAGTCCTTTGTGATTCAGAATTCCCACTCCGCCCCAAGGTGTAACCCATGTTTTGGGGGGCACTTGGCAGGAGAAGCTGATAGCTTGTGATGTGATAAGAGCAGGAGGCCGTAGCCAGGCCCGTTGCTTTGGATAAATGTGTCGGAATTGACTGCATGCAGAGGAGTCACCGATGAAATGCTGGAGGGCCACAGAAGAGGCCTACTGGTCTCCTGAGAAGTGAATTCCGCTTGGGAACTGAGCACAGGCCCTTGCCCTGTCTGCATGGGAAGGTCCCTGGGCACCTCCCACCTCCCGAGCTCCGTTCCACCCTGGAACTTGAGGTCTCGGACTCATGCAGGCTCAGGATGTGCTGGGAGTGGGTGGGCCCAGTCCCTCCCTGTGGGAACGGGAGCAGAACATTCGCTCCGACCAGGAATTTCTCATGGTTCCGTCTCCCCCTCCCTCCCCTGGGTGGCGAAGAGCCAAGTCAAGGACTCCCTTCTACTTCCCTTGCCTGTCTGTCTCCTTGCTCTGGTACCTGCGTGGCTCTTGGCCAGTTCCCGGGGCAGTGCCCCTCCTTGGCCACCAGGAGCACAAAGAGCAGGCACATCCCAGGCCCTGCAGTGAGCAACGGTTCCAGCGGCTCCACCACTGCTCAGAAGGAGAAGCCCCTGGTGCTGCTGGGACAGTCCCTTCCCTCTGACACCCAGGCGTAGGGGAGGGCGTCCTCAGGAGAGCGGGGGGTGGGACTGAGCCTTCTGGGATGCGTGGAGTCTGTCTTTGATGTGTGGTCCAGTGTGTGCCTTTTCTTCCCAAAGCCCACACATCTGGCCGACTTCAATCAAGTGCAGACCATTCAGTATTCAAACAGCGAAGACAAGGACAGGAAAGGAATGCTCCAGCTCAAGATAGCGGGCGCGCCTGAGGTACGGACGCTCACTGCCGCCGCGGGAGATGGAAGCGGAGGGGCATTTTAGAAGCCGCGGTGTTTGTAGGGTGAGGTGTCCATGGGTCCTCAGCACTGGTACATTACAAATAATCGTGATTAAATGCCCCAAGAGTAGAACAGGACACAGATTTAAAAATCAATTGAAAGCATCATTGTGAAGATGATTGAAGATTAATGCGAATTACCAAGGCAATCAACTTCTTAAAATTATGTAAAAATACATGTATTCTGTAAACTGTGTTATTTCCCACACCACGACGTCTGGCCCCAGAGCCTGGGTTCTCCATCAGCGTGCGTGAGTGCACGAACGACAGGTGTGGCGTGGGGAGTGAGCACCAGACCAGTACTGCCTAAGGTAGCCTTTCTGCAGATGGACGGGGAACACGACGTGTGGAGGAGTCGGGCCAGCGCGGCGCAAACACTGTGTGTGGTGTGGAAGCGTGTTAGGCGCTCATCCCTCCCCTGCGGTGCACGCCAGGCCCGGGGCGGCCCTCCTGGCCGTGCTCACCTGCACTGCTTCTCCCCTGTCCTCCTTCCTCTCTCCCTTGGTGGGGCGTTTCTGAGGCTCTGGGAAATGCATTTGATTCTTAGTATTAAATGACATGATAAATATTGAAACCTTGTCGTAAATGGGGATTTCCTGCAAAGAGCTCTGGAAGTTCTTGTGGGGTCCTGTTGTTTTCACACGGTCCTTTCTTTGTCCTTTCCCCGACGTAACAGTGGGTAGTGCAGGGAGGCAAGTTGCTCACTTACAGGGGATGGTAGGTGCTGCGAGAAGCAGCACAAGCCTGTGTTTGCAAGTCCAGCACAGCTCTGAGTGTCGCCTGGATGGCACTCCACGGGGGTTGTTAGAAGGCTATCGAAGCGCCTGTTTTCTGTTGGAAGGAGGGATGTCTACGCTCTTGGGCAGCACATGCTTGAGAATAGTGACATTTCACTCATTCCCTTTCACTTAGAAAAGCTGTGAAGGATGGTTGGTAACATTTACTCCCCGTTAGTGTAGTTTCTACAACAAGCCCTACCTTAGCTTGCTGGTCCTCTGCATTCTTCCTTTCATTAGAGGGTGCAGAGGGGCAGGCGTTCTGAAGGGGAAGACTTTTTTCACCTCCTCGTATTCTAGAAAGTGAGTCTCCGTGTGAGTGATGCTTCCGTTTTCGTCTGGGTTTGCCTTCTGTCACAGTCTAGGAATAGCGTCTTAAATATCAAATTTCCTTTTTCCCTCAAACCTCAGGACCAGCCTGTTTCCCTCCCACCCCGTTTCCACGGCATCTAGCGATCTGATGTCACGCGCAGCTGTCCTGCTGGTTGTGGGGAGAACAATAGCGGCTCTTTCTCGGTCTGTTCCCCTTTTAGCCTCTGACGGTGACAGCACCGTCCCTGACCATCGCCGAGAACATGGCCGACTTGATCGATGGGTACTGCCGGCTGGTGAACGGAGCCTCCCAGTCCTTCATCATCCGACCCCAGAAAGGTGAGCTTCTGTTTCCGTTGGCGCGTGCCCACCGCGTTGTGAGACGAGCTGCCCCACAGCCTGGAGCCCCTTTCGATAGCTCTGAACGAGAACGCAGACGAGTGACTCAGCCCGTAAGTCTGCATTCTTGTTTTCCTAGGGAAGTGGCCCAGCTCCCGCCCAAGCGCTGGGTGTGAATAGAGCTTAAAGGAAGCTGGTGTGTTGTGAGCGATGCACTCAGAGTGTTCTCTAGGTGACCGTTAGCATTTTTAAATAAACTTTTGGGATAATGTTCTGGGTTGGTTTTTAGTTTCTCTTCTAATTCATGTAAATAAAACTCTTTGCTGTTTTTTCTTGTACATCCCAAAAGCTTAGAGCAGCCCAAGAACAAGATTAGTTCTAAATCATGAGGTAAAAGCAACAATTAGGATGAATAATTATCCTAGAGGGGGCTGTATTGCTTCAGAAATGGTGTGTGGGTTTTGCAAAGCAGTAGGAAGGGATGTGTCAGAGGCTTGGGCTCCTGAACGTCAAAGAAAGCTTTCCCAGCAGGACAGTCGCGTGGTGAGTGCAGCGGGCACTGGGCTTTGGAAGTGTGTCGCCTGTGGCTCCAGTCCAAGCCTCTGCTGCCCTCTGTGGCGCCTCCTCTCTGTGCCACGGAGCTCATCTCTGAGCACAAAGTGTGGCCTGTCTTCTGTGGGCTTGGGGGGGTCCACTCGCATGTGTGTGAAGGCCTGGGACTGCGCCTGTGCACACGTGTTCCCAGTGTCAGTTCTGTGTTCCCGTGGCTGCCACGGCTGCTGTGAGCGGGACGCAGTCTGGGAACCCTGACTTGGAGATTGTTTATCTGTGAGAGACAAGTGACACCGACTTTAGAGCCTGGTCGGTGGCTCCACAGTCGTCCCCCAGAGCTGCCAGCTGTGTGGCAGGCGGACACAGGGTCCCTCCGGCATGCACCTGGTGGCGAAGGTGGCTCCAGAGGAGAGTCCGCAAGGGCTGGGTGGTGTGTGCCCACGTGAGCAGGCTGGGTTTACCGTGGAGAGTATAGAAAAGCATGAGGAGCCCTAGCCGATTTGGCTCAGTGGATAGCGCGTAGGCCTGCTGACTGAGGGTCCCGGGTTTGATTCCGGTCAAAGGCACATGCCCAGGTTGTGGGCTTGATCCCCAGTAGGGGGGTGCAGGAGGCAGCCGATCCATGATTCTCATCATTGATGCTGCTATCTCTCTCTCCCTCTCCCTTCCTCTCTGAAATCAATAAAAATATATTAAAAAACAAACACGAAAAGCACAAGAACAGAGAGCCCCAGACCAGGAGTGGAGGAGCAAGCAGTGTGTGTGCACACGTGTATCGACAGGAATCATTGGAACCTTTGTTGCTGCTAGTAAGCTCATTTATCAAAACGTAGAAGGTCCAGCCCTTTGTTATGGAGTGTTCACTGGACCATCAGGCCCCTGGTCTTTGAGAGCCTCCTGGGAAGACACCCTTCATCGTTTTGTCACTTTCGCACTTGAACTTCCTTTAAAGGGCTGTTGCTGAGATACTGGAAGGGACTCATCCTTCTCAGCCCTGATTTCTACGGATGATCTTCCGAAGGGAATAGAAGGAACCTCACCATTGTCTTTCCTTTTTTCCCCAGAAGGCGAACGGGCTTTGCCGTCAATACCAAAGTAAGTGCTGCTGCGTGCACATTGTGACTCACTGGCTAGAAACTGGAAATCACTGCTTCCTTCCCACCTGCCTGGCCAGCCAGGCCGCCACACTCCCGCATGGGGACTGGCAGGCATCTCCAGGTGGAAATCGAGCCGTTGTGATCACGTGATGTGTGTGGGTCTGATGAGAAGCTGCTTTTCTGTTCAGTAGGGAGCTCAGGAGCCGTCAGAGCGGCGAGACCGGGGCCGGCTAAACAGTTAGTCATCGCTGGTCTTTCAGGGACCTGGAGACAGGGACCATTCTGGCTATTTCACAAGTGAGAGCATTCAAAGTTATGAAGTAATTTATGTTCACTTTTTTACTTGTTTATGTCATTAATTTCATAGTCAGTGTGTTGATGTATACAATTTTAAAAATTGATAGTAATGCCTAAAGAACTTACTTAATAAGGTCTCTTTCTCAGCCAGTGTGCTGGGACCTGGTGACCAAATGACAGCTGAGGCTGGGGTACAGGGCAGTAACCACCTGCAGTTGTGCGCTGAGCCCAGGCGGGTGGGCAGAGCCCCGGGCCTGCGGAGGAGCACTCCCCTGGGGCCCGGGGCGAAGGGGCTCCCAGCACCCCCTGCCCTGCCCCCCCTGTTCTCCATGCACTGCACCGCCTCCCACGGCCCCTCCCGTTTTCAGCTCTTGTTCTCTTCTGTCTGGGCTGCCCCAGGGACCTCTGTGCGAAGTCCCCAAGACCACCCCAGGTTCATGATTCTCTGGAAAGGACTCCGCACATGGTCACAGCTGTGCAGTGGTCCAGCAAAAGGACACCAAGCCCCACCAGCATGGTGGGCACAGGGGTGACATGCAGAGGACACCAGGACAGGCTCCCAAGAGCGCTCTCCCAGTACACTCAGCAGGACACCCCTGTTCCTCCAGCAACAAGGGAGAACATGTGAAGGGTTGTTGATCCAGGAAGCTGGTTAGAGACTCAGTGCCCATGGTCTTTACGGGCTCCTGGGCACAGACACACGCTGCCCGGAATGGACTAAAATTCCAGACTCCCTGAAGGAAAGCAGGACTTCAGGAGGACCTGTGTTGTTGGTGCAGTGTAGGCACAGCGCTCTTATCCCCTGCCAGGGCGGGGAGGCTGGGAGCCCTCCTGAAACCCAAGTCCCCAGCACCAGCCACAGGCACCTCAGAGGACAGCAGTCCAGGCCTGTGGGTTAACTTTTTTCTGCTCACCTACTACCCACCTTTGTCCAGCTTTGCCCATTGTCCTATCCATTGTCGGCGCTCCAGCGTGGGGGCGCTTCCTCATTCAAGCCCTTGCGTGATCGTGGCTCTGAGGATAAATGCCAGCGTCCTTAGCCCGCTGGGCCCCGCGTGAGCACGCCCCTGCCAGCTCCCTGGCCTCGTGCCGCCACTCCCCACACTCTGCTGCTCAGCTGCATTGCACTTTCAGTTGCTGGAGTGCCCCCCTCTCGCTCCCGCCAGGCCTTGGCGAATGCTCTTCCTCCAGCCCCCTTGTTGCAGCCAGGCCTGCTCACCTCTCAGGTCTCACCCACCTCACTGCCTCTGGAAACCTCCCATGAGCCCGTCCTGGAAGCGGCCCAGTGTGCTTTCCCATAACATATCCCACTTCACCGTAGTCCTCAGACTCTGCAAATCACCTGTTTGCTCGTCCACAACCCCATGACTTCGTTGAAGGCCAGGGTCATGTTGTGTCCTAGCCCTGGGCGGTGTCTGGCACACAGTAGGCACACAGTATGTGTGTGGGTGAATGGAGGGTGCTTCACAAACTCAATGATGTTTAATAAGTATTAATGTCCCATATCAGGCCAGGAACTAACGCTCAGAGTATCTTCAATCGTGGAAAGTCTTTAAGGATGACTTTGAGGATGAAAACACACAGGAATCCTAAGTGTAGACATAAATGCGGGTGGAGCAGGTGCTGGGTTAGAAATGGTCACAGGCACTAGAAAACCTGAATAAATAAAGCAAAGGTCAAGTCTTAGAGCAGCAGCCCCCGTTGTTGCCCTTGACCAGGAAGCGTAAGAAGGTGACTTTCAACAACAGACAGGCAGACCCTGGGGAAGGGGCCCGGGCCGAGCAGCAGGGGACGGAAGAAGGCAAGGCAGCCTCTGCCCACGCCCGACGTCCACGCAGGGGCTCCCGGCGGAGGCCGCTGCAGTGCAGAGGCGCGGGGCGGGGTTCGTGGGAAGACAGCTTTGCCTGGACTTTTCTTAAAGGCACCGTCTTAGATAGAGAATTCCATAAACGGAGTTCAACTCTGTGGCTTTGTGCCGAAACCATTCATTATCCAGGTTGACAGTTTCACAGGGACTGTCCCAAGCTCCCAGAATCGATGTTATTTAAGTTCCAGTGTTTCCTAGTTGACATTCCGTATACGAGGAGAGTTTTATTCAGGACTTGCATAGCCAAAGCCTACATGTCTGGGAAAAGCTTCTTCTGAAGACTATAGGGTTCCTTTATTCTGTGTTTTCCGAACATTTTTAACTGAGCTATACTTTCATCTTTTAAATGTCACTAAAACCTTTGGCCAACATTTTATTTTATGTGGATAAATATGTAAAACACTAATGTTGCCCCATCTCCTGACACCAGTAGCCAGATATGTGAGCTCACCTCTTCCCGCCTGTGCGTGGCGATGTCTGCTCACTGCCACCTGCTCGTGCCTGTGCTCTGGGCTCTGGGGCCAGTCCTGAGCAGGGTTTCAGACTGTTGCAGAGAGCAAGTCCAGTTCCCGGTCACAGAGCCTTCCGTGTCCACCTGAAGTTCTGACATTTAAAAAGTTAAGGCAGCTTGGGGAGGTCAGGGTTTGGGCAGTAGAATCCAATGTTTTCAAAAGCCCGTCCTCTGAAACGGGAGTCTCCACGGGAAATGGCCTGGTCCTCCTGGCGGTCATGGTGTGGTTTGAAGGCGTGATGGCCGCTTGGTCCTGAGCACAGCACTCAAGCAGTCCCCTCTCTGTTGCAGGCTGGCCAACAGCGAGAAGCAGGGCGTGCGGACACATGCAGTCTCCGTGTCAGGTAAGGGGCTCGGCCTGGAACCACAGGGCCGGCTGCGCAGGCTTCGCTCCCAGCAGTGCAGTAGGAGGCGGCAGGTTCTCCTATTACGACCGCTCCTTCGGAACAGCTCATGAGTAAGACCTGGCTCCCAGCGTGGTAATTTTACCTTCGTTAAATAGGTGTGAGTATGGCTCAGAGGTGTTTTTGTAGATGAGATGTACATGTATAGTTCCAGATTACTCACGATTATATAGAATTCCAAGTTATTCTTCAGTTTTACTGTCATGTTAATCATATCTACTGTGAACAGTTTTACTTTTGGAATTGCCATTGTAATTTATCTTTGCAGTTCAGCAGACTCGAACAGAATATACTTTGCATATCATTGTTTCTGGAAGTTCAGAATATGTGAAACACTTTTAGATGGTTTTTGTCTTTCACAATTAACATAAAATGGTGTTTGAATATTGCTTTTTAAAAACTATAGTTAAGATAATGGCATAAGCATGATCTTAGCTGTTTGTTGGCATGATGAGTGTGGTGTACTTTCCTTGGTATGTTTTCAAAATATATGTGTCCTTTTCCCCATTGAAAATGTGAAAACAGGAAAGGGGGGAAGAAGCAGCATCTTGGATGGACCCAAGTTTGCTCCCTTACAATACACATTATATATGTACACACACACACACACAGGTCTACACATGTGTCTGCACACACATGTAACCTATTCTTGGGTGTACGGCACGTTTCTAACGTATGTAACAGCTTCCTGACAGCTCTGGTATCTGACAGTGTGACTTAGGAGAAGCCTAGTTCCTGTTAGTGTCATTTGCCCTGAGTTCATCTCTCCTGAAGTTTAGTCTGTGCTTTTGCCTAATTGATGACGTGGCTTCTTTTTGTTTTCCAACATACACATATCATCGCTCCTTCTCTTATTGTGCACACACATCCTACAGGCCCCTCCCAGGAGTATTGTGCGGTATTGATGCGCTGAGCAAAGATACCCCAGCGATGCGTGGTGTGCGATGGTGTGTGTCGAGCACCCCCTCAGAAGTCACTGAGCACTTCCCGCCAGGGTGGAGCGGAGGGCGGTGTGCCTGAGCGGAGCTGTGCTGGTGGGCGGTGTCCCAGGGCTGCCGGCTGCGGGGTGGCCAGCAAGTTACAAATGTTTTTAAATGCATCTCTGTGCTGAGACTTAGAGGAATGCATTCAGGTAGCGGGGAAGGGGAAAGGCAGGAGCAGTCGGAGCGAAGTGAGAGCCCCTGTCTCCCGGATGATCCCTGCGAGTCGCTCACTGCGGTTTGTTCTGGACGCTTTCGGGGAGGTTTGCGGCAAGGGCCTTGGAGGCCCTCGGGTCCGGCTCCCGATGGATCCCTGGTTGGGAACTAGAGCTCCCTCCTGACATTCTGGAGACGGCTAGCAGCCCGCACTCACACTTCATTGCAAAGGAAAGGCAGTTACTACCCCCTCAGTAAGACAGCTGCAGTTGTGCTCTGTGTGGAGAGTTTATCTTGGGCATCCACACCAGGTTTCTCTATAAAAATGAGTAAGGTCTACAAAAATGTCTCATGTGGAGCAGTGTGCTTCTTTGGGCTCATTATTCTGGGCCTAGAGTAGGTTTTTAGCCTAATTACCAAGTGGGTTTTTAAATTTTTTTTTATGAAACTTGTGCGTATTATAGAGCACAGGTAGAACTTAGAACCCAGAGGCCGGTGCTTGTAATAAGGGGTCTGTAAGTGTGATCACAGCGGGAGGGGGGCTTGGATCAGGACAGGGCTTCAATAAACTTTTAAAAATTGTTCATAAAATATGAGAAACCCAAGTGTCATCTTGCTAAATGTATTGCTAATATCAAAAGGCCCCATTATTTATTTTCTTGAAAGAGAAAAATTTTAAAGGAAGGCTGGAAACTTTTAAAATGCAAATTTTAGAATTTGAACTCAAGGTTTCTCCCCTCTCCTCCTAGGTGTGCAGCATGTTGTGGCTGCATAGTAATTGTGGAATTTATTAAAATCAGCCTGCACGAGTCAAGACAAAAACATATTTGATATTTTTACAAGCAAGAAACCATACGAACGTATGGCTATTGTTATGCTTTTGAGTGTTTAATTTTTAAAACTTTTTTCATGAGAAACTTTATTCTGAGAAGCAGAGAGGGTGGCATTGGTATGCCCCTCCTGGCACTCACCAGCGGATGCCACCGCTGGTCATGCTCTTTGCGGCTTCCACCCCCACACAGGTATTCCCGCAGCTGGTTTAAAGCACCGAAGACGTATTTCATCTGTAAATATTTCTAAAACTTAAGGACTCTTTTAAAAATATTTGCTGCAAGAAAATGGACAGTAATTCCTTAACACCACCTCCCCAGTGGGTGCGCAGACCCTCTGATCTGCCCTCTGCCTGGTCACGCTCAGTCTGCTGGCGGGCGTCGGAGCAGCAGCGCTGCTAGAACGGCTGTCCCGTCCACCGGCCGCCAGTCAGGGCTCCTCGCTTTCCTTTTCTGATGGCAAGTTGTTGGCTGAGGGCATGGCGTCATGCTGTCTCCCACACTCTGGGTCTGGCTGGTCCAGCTCTGTTACCGTGCTGGGTGCGTTGCGCTCAGGCCCCTGTATTCCTGCATTTCCTCTGAACTGGGCGTTAGGATCCAGAAAAGTTTGATCAGAGTCGGGTTCAGTGGTTTGGCTTTTTTTACAAGACTGCATCCGGGTGATGCACATCCACGTGGCTGTCTTTCTGTGGCATTCAGAGCAACCGATAGATTTGGTACATATGATGCATCCATTATAAAGCTCCTGTGAGCGTGTCCTGATGGCTCTAGTAGCTACTGACCCCCATGCCACGCCTGTATTCCATCAGGGCTGCAGAGTGAGGACATGCAGCTTCCGCCATTTCCTTGTTGGTTCCTTAGCTGGGCTGTGTCTAAAGCAGTGGTTCTCAACCTTCTGGCCCTTTAAATACAGTTCCTCGTGTTGTGACCAACCATAAAATTATTTTCGTTGCTACTTCATAACTGTAATGTTGCTACTGTCATGAATCGTAATGTAAATATCTGATATGCCGGATGGTCTTAGGCGACCCCTGTGAAAGGGTCATT
Source organism: Myotis brandtii (assembly GCF_000412655.1). Lineage (NCBI taxonomy): Eukaryota > Metazoa > Chordata > Mammalia > Chiroptera > Vespertilionidae > Myotis > Myotis brandtii. Next base: position 536,332 of record NW_005369955.1, read on the forward strand.
CGACCGCCAAAGGGGTCGTGACCCACAGGTTGAGAACCGCTGTTCTAAAGACAGCTTTCCCCAGCAGCTGCTCAGTCACACTGAGGAACGGTTCCTACTGCAAAGACTGTCTTATTCTTTCCCTCCATCACCAGATTCTGAAAAAGTTGCCTCCCTCCCCAGGTGATGCTGTCCAGTGGGGTTCCTCTTTCTGAGCCTCCTTAGGAGTTCGTGGATTTCTAACATTGCTGAGGGCAGGGCTTCCCATGACCACCCAGGTTGGATGATTTGCTGGAAGGACTGTTTTTTCAGAACTCGGGGCTGAGATCAAGTTAACGTGGTTAGCACTGAACCATCACGTCAGGAAAGGAGTGGGATTGAGAGGCCTGGTCGCTTATGTGACTGAAGATCGGAGGACACACTCACCACGTGGACTGGCCTTGGCATTCCCTGATGCTGCCTTAGGTGATGCTCCACTTCCCAGTGCTCCTGGCTTGTTGATGTCCATAACTTGTGGCCATCTTGACCCTGACTTGGCTCTCCCTGGAACCACACCTGACGTCCTCATCTTTTTTTTTTTAATAATTCTTTATTGTTGACAGCATTACATATAGTCCCCCCTTTGCCCCCATTGACCCACTCCAGCCGGCCCCGCCCTCCACCCGAGGCTGTCACCACCCCATCCCATCTTTCTTGATGGGTCCCTGTGGGTTTGCGGTTACATTTTCATGCCTCTTCTGTCACATGTCACTGCTACATCTTAAAAGGCTGTGCTGTGTGTCCCTTGTTTGAATTCCCTGTGATGTGCCTGCTATTGCCCTGCTCTACTCTACTAAATGTTCCTTCTCTGTTTCTCACTGTGCCGTGAGCTCCTGGAGGCTGGGATGTGTCTTGTTGATCCAGCAGGTGCCTCCTCTAGAGATAGTTGACTTTCCAATGAGCTGTGAGTATGTGAATGAGGGAGTGAATGCATAAGTGATGCTGGTGGGTAGAGAGCTTTGCAACTTGTGTATTCAAACATCCTCATCACCAGTGTTTTTTGTTGAGGTAATTTGCATAAGTGTATACAACCGGTCTGTGAGTCTGTCTTTCTGATGATTTGGGGGAATTGCCCATAAAGCTCCTTCACAAATCAGGATTTGTTAGGCTGGTTTCTGCATCTTTTTCTTCGTGGTTGAATGTCAGATGTTCACGAGAATCTGGAATTATGTGTTGGTCTTTACTTTTCATCCTGTTTTGTTTTGTTTCGGTTTTGTTGTTTGTAAAGGTATCTGTACCTTCACTTGGCTGACTGCAGAGTCTTGCGATTCTCCTTATGTCTTGCTGGAAGTTTCTGTACCTAGTGCTAATCTTTGCTGAAATAGGAAATTGCATGTTAAAATAGTAATTCTTTTCCAAACCCAAGTTAATCATAGTAAGAAATGATGTGTCAATAGTCAAAGTATTGCAATTTTGTGTTTATTTTATAGCTATGTCTTAAAAATGTTTCTTTTGTATTGAAATAATGTTTCTGTTTTTCTCTTTCTCTCGCCTCTTTATAAAGGAGTGAGTCACTGCCAGCATAAGGCTAAGAAATCTAGGAGCTTTCTCCCTTTGCTCTTCTGTTCCCACGAACCTCGTACGGGTACTGCACTCATATTTGCACAGGCCATTGTTAGCCACAGCACCCAGGCCAGCATCTGCCCAGATGCTTGTAGATGGTCTCGAGCAGAGCGCATCGTGACAGGGTGTCTGCGTATGTGCTGCCCCGGCCCAGCAGCGACGGGGCGAGTGTTTGCGGGAAGGTCTTTGGGCTGCTCTGTCGATAGAAGACTCTGTTTGCCTGCTGGCTGATGTGTACATGCATGGCAGGGCGAGGAGCTTCCGGCTCCACGTGTGGGTGTGGGTGTGGGTGTTGGAGCGCAGGCCCGCAGCTGCTGTGTTTGCACCGGGGTTTCCTGACGGGGCATGTGGCTGATGCAGGGAGTGGCCATGCGTCGAGGTGCTGTCCGGGCTTGAGGCAGCTGTGGAGGGATGCTGCGCAGCAGAGGCTGCCAGGCCACGTGGAAAGGGTCTCGGAGAGCAGACTTGTAGGGAGGGAGCAGGAGATTCTCCAAGTACCGGGCAGATCCAGATGGAAACTGGCCCTGTGAGCCGGCCCCTCGCGGCCTTGCGCTGGGCTCACCTGAAGAGCCGCCAGGGCTGCCCCTGCTTACCCTTGAGCATACACACCAATGACACTTGCTTCCATCTTAACCTGAGAGGGTCCAGATTTCCTTTGGGAGTAGGGGGGGGTTGTAGCCATTTTAACACTTAATTGTGAGAGGCAATCCAATTAATTTTGTTCAGTGTGGTAGAGACCACCTTGAACTCTACCGCACCACAGTGTAACTGTGTAATGTGTTGACCGCAATGCCTTAAGTCAAGTAAACACGCTGCCACCGTCTTTCGAAGTAGACCTTGGGGGGTAGTTTTTTTGTTTTCCTTACACTTTGATTTACTTGTCATTTTAATAGTGTTTTCCCTCTCTCTCCTCCTCTCCTCCCTTCCCCCTCCCTCCCCCTTTCTTTGCATGCCACCTGGATCTGCAGATGAAGTTAGTGGGGACGGTAATGTTTATTTTACATTCATGTTACTAATGTGAGATGGCTATTTGCTGATGTCATGTAGCTCAGGACTGAGTGAAAGGCAGGAGGTGGTCTGTGTGACAGCACGTGTGCGGAATGCTGGTGTGAGTGCACGTCTCATGGGAATTGCTTAGGGCTTCGACATGGAACGATAACTCCATTTCTTCACGACGTCTCCCTGGTACATTTGACTTGTATATATTCATGGTGAATTTTCCAGGTTTTGTTATTCAAACCAAAGTTGTAGAAAAGTGGTCCAGACGTATCGTTCAACAGGACCTGTCCCCCTCGAGAGCACACGGCCCCCTAAGTGCAGGATCTGAGCCGTGCTCCGTGCTCCGCGCTGCGTGTGGGGAGAGGGAGCCGAGAGGAAGGGGGAGCGATTATTCAGAGTCACACCCACTGAAATCATGGGGGAGGTGTCAGCTGTGGTGGTGACCGCTGTTTCCCAAGCAGCTGAGCAGAGCACCCAGGCAGCTGGAGTCTCCCTGCCCGCAGGGTCTCCTCTGTCTACCTGTGCCCGCCACGCGGAGAGGCAGCCTTCACCCACGGACACTGAGCGAGGGTGCACTTCTCGCGGGAAGACGCACGGCTGCTGTCCCGGCCGATCTCACCTGTCTGTCGGGGGTGGGACTGATCACTGTGCCTGACAGCAGAGTGCTTGAGGGGAAGATCTCAAGTCAGCGGGGCTGGAACAGTGCGTCCTGGGGCCTGCAGCCTCGGGGCCCTGCAGCCGGGGAGCCGAGCGCACTTCTAGACACTCCTGGGAGGGGCAGGTTAGCGGCTTCCACTCAGGGATAGTTTCTGTGCGTGGCGATTCTCTGTTGTGCAGATGTGGCCACTGATGACCCAAGGCCACCAGGAATTGAGTGGCCAGGTCTCAGGCTGCAGCCTCCGGTGCGCCCCTCTGCCCGTGCTGTCCTCAGCTGCCATGGCCATCCTGAGCAGAGGCTGGCCTCCTGTGCCCTCCCTCTGAGAGGTCTCCCCACGGCTGTGCGATTGCGGAAGCACAAGTTAGGTCGTGAAAACGTCCTTGCGTGCTCCCGCATTTGAATTTCTAATGCTGTGAACTATACAGGGCAAGTACTGTTACCCCCATTTTACAGACAGACAAACTGGGCCTATGCCTTAATCACTTAGTCCAGGTCAGGGGTCCACAAACCAAGGTCCACAGGCCCAACACGGCCCGCCTGCTGTTGTTATATTGCCCCTGGAGCTAAGAGTGATCATTGCATGTTCTAATGGGTGGAGGGGAAACAAAAGTATTTGTCGCATTGAAACTATATGAACTTCAACTGCCAGTGTCCACGAGTCGGTTTTATTGGAACACAGTCATGTGGCTCATTCACATAGTGGCTGTGGCTCTACCCATGGAGTGTGAGCCACATAGATGAGCGTGATCAGCGGAGGCGGTGTGAGCAGCGTGTGGGCCTCTTACAGGAAGTTCCCGACCCTGGCTGGGTCACGTGGCTAGTGGATAGGAAAGGGCAGGGCGTGTCAGAGCAGGTGGATGGAAGCTTTGAAATCGGTCAGTCCCCCTGAGTGGCCGAGTAACCTAGTCGAGTAACCTAGTCACTGAACATGGGAGAGGGAGTGGGTTGCCCTGTGGGACAGATGACTCATTCACTCCCTGAGGGCTGCGGGAGGGGTGTCGGGAGCAGGTTGTTAGAATTGCAGATGTTCAAGCCAGCACGAGGGGAAAGGGCCGCCGCTTCCTGCCAGCGAGCAGAGGGGGCCTGGTGACAGGCCCACCTTGTCTGCAGCCTCTCAGCGCTGGGAAGTCGGGAGCCTGAGGCTGCCTGCAGCCCCACTGACAACTGTGAGGGTGTCATGGCCACTGCCGTCCCCCCCAGACTCCAGGGCCTCGAGCTCTTCGGTGCGTGTCCGTATGGTCAGGAGTGCCTCCCTGTCTCCCCCTCTGCTTCAGAGTGAGAACTTGGCACTTTCTCTGCAGGTCTCTGAGCTGTTGGTTTCTGTACTGCTGTATGTCTTCGTATCACTTTTATTTTATCACATACTGTGATACCAAGCCTTTCAAATTATAATGTTGTCTGAGGTTTTAGAAGTCTCCATTTTTAAAAATTGTTTATTTCAAAATGGTTAACTCCTGTTTCTTACAAGAGCCCGAGTGGCTCCCTTCTGTCCCCACATTTCATTTCAGAGTCTTTTGTTAAGCTATCTCACACAAAAAAAGCAAAGCCATTGGCCTAAATCATGACAATTTATTGTTCTTAAGTATTCACTAAGAACAGACAGGGAGGAATACAGAAATAAAAGCTTGAAAGGTTTGGGTAGATTAATTTTTTTCTTCAATCCTGTACGTAGTATTAGGGTTAGGGGAGACATGTAAAGAATCACACACATTATCTGCCTGCATATAGAATTGATTTGATAAGTGTGTTAAAGAGAATTGGTTTATCTACTTTACATTCTGCCAGTTGACTTTTTCTTTACTTAATAACGTCTAATGATGGTTACAGGTGAAGAAATGAACTCTCCTGGGAACTCTTAGGTGTGCTCGCCATCGTTATGTAGCCGTGTGTGGGACAGCTAGAACCCTGGAGTGTAAACTGCCTCCGCTTCCTTTGGTTTCTATCATTTTAACATCGGAGTGAATATGAATGGCATCAGAGCAGAAAGAGCTCTTAGTTTCTCGTTTCTCTGGGGTTTCCAGCGGCCGCCAGGTCACAGTTTCAAACTGAGCCCCAGTCAGATGATGGTCCCCAAAGGGCTGACTGCCCCTTTCCTGGCCCCGCTTCCCTCCGGTGCACGGAGTGTGCTTGTCCCCCAGTGCGCAGTGGCCTCTTCAGGTGGTTCCCCCAGGACATGGAGAGGAGTGAGGGGAACGCTGGCGCTCCTGGTCCTTACCTCAGAAAAGAACTCACTAACATGCGGTTTGACCTCATTTTATTCTCAATGGGTCCATGTGTGCTCTTCACGTGTCTGAGTGAGAAGTTACAGGAGATACATCCCTGAGCAGATGAAGGAAGTCAGCCCGCTAATCCCCGCAGGAGTCGGCTGCCATTTTTATTTCCGAAGGCGAGCACTGTGGCGCCCTCAGGAGTGCCGTGGGGTGCATGTGTGCGCGCCGCTCCTTTGGAGACAGGGAGGCCGGGCGTGGTTGTACAAGAGCTGCCGGGGCTGCGGGAGCGCGGCGTCAGCGCCGATGGTGGTTGTCTCGTGTCTTCCTGTTTCCACGAGGGCGCTCTGTGTCAGCTCTGCCTGCTCTCTGAGGAGCAAGTCTGCCTTATAGCATAGTGGGCCATGATGTCACTGTCACTTCCATAAGCGGCTCGTGTAGCAGTGGAGTAACTGTTTGAAGAATGTGTCCGCACAGTAGGGTCTAGGCAGGCCATTTCGCCTTCTCACGTGGTACCACAGGCCCGAGGCCAGCTGTGTAACGTCTCGCTGCCCTGTCCTTCCCTGCAGAAACGGACGACTATGCTGAGATCATCGACGAAGAGGACACCTACACCATGCCCTCAAGTAAGCGACTGGCTGCTCGGCACACGTGCACAGGCTCAGTGTAGATACTGACCGTCCTTTTCCAGCTGTTTCCATGCCTCCTTGTGTGCATAGCTCTTCTCAGCCTTCAGGGTTCCACTGTGATGTGCCCGACACTCACGTGTCCAGTCAGTTTAGTTACAGGCTTGTCGTCACCTTGCTCCCTGGCTCTGGGATAGTATGATCCTCTTGATTAGAGTATTTCCTTCTACAGAGTCTTATTTAAAGTTAGAAAATCTGTATTTAATTTTTAAATGTGTCTGTTCAGTGACTTGCATTTCCCCTTGGAATTGTTGTTCTTTTTCCTTTTTAAAAAAATATTTTTATTGGTTTCAGAGAGGATGGGAGAGGGAGAGAGAGAGAAACATCAGTGATGAGAGAGAATCATTGATCAGCTGCTTCCTGCACGTCCCCTACTGGGGATCGAGCCCGCAACCAGGCATGTGCCCTTGACCGGAATTGAACCTGGAACCCTGCAGTCTGCAGACCGACGCTCTATCCACCGAGCCAGACCAGCCAGGGCGAATTGTTGTTCTTTATTGCCCTTGACTAACCAGCTAGAAGGCTGCTTTGATTCAGTGCTACAGCTGGGGGAGGGGTGGGAAGCTGACCTCCGCAGCCTGGGAATGGCAGCATCCCGCTTCTCTGCCGAGCTGCCTGCTGACGGAGGAGAATCTGGAAGCCCTGCGTCTACTTGGAGTTTCTAGTCCCAGATCTTGAATTGGAGATGCCCTTGAACTGTCATTCCCATTTTAAAATCGTAACCCTCCCTCTTAAAGAGGCCCATTATGGTCCCACCTTACAGCCTCAAAGGCCTAGATAATCCGAGTTGACATCCGAGCTGTGCATATGTGTAACAGGTTTGGGTGCTTTACCCTCTTGTGTAAATATTTTAAAAGATGCTCGCATTTACAGTTACTATGTACATTGAGGAGTGTTACCAAATACAGAGAAACCGCTGGCCTGCTGAGGCATGCGAAATCCCGGTGGGCCCTGGGCCCCTGCCAGCCCCTGTGTTACCAGAGAGAGATGTGGAGCAGGCAGGCGAGAGCCACACAGATTCTGTGAACGTTTTGACTTGCGGTAGCAATTTGGGAAAATGTTAATTTTTATTTAGTCATTTTGTTATTTGCACATTCCTGCAGAAAATCCAAATTTTTATTTGTATATTTCTTATTCAGAGTTGAGTAGTAAATGCCCAAGTGGCTACTTTCACCCAGACCCCACAAAAATGAGTTACCATAAAGGCGTTCATGACATAGGACTTGAGAGTGTTGTTTCTACCACAGTGAGGTAACTGGACGGGGGGTAGTTTTTCCTTGTGTCTAGTCTTTTTTTTTCTCATATTCATGCTTAAAATATTTAACAAAGTGAATATTATTGACATGTACTCTCCAAGTTTATTGTTGTTAACCTAATTGCTATTAGTTATTTCTAAGCAAGGTCTTCAATTTTTCTCTCTCTTAATTGCAATACAGAAAGCTATGGAATAGATGAAGGTAACAGGATCCTTTCAAATAACTGCATTTGCTTGCGATTGCAACCTATGGAATGATACGGGATGTTTCTTTTATTTTTAAGCTATTTTTCATTGATTTACTCATGCTGTTAATTCAATAGAACTACTAGCTAAAGGGATTTTAAAGAGGAAAATCACCATCTAAATTTTGGGTTGAATTTCTGCATGATTTTTAACTTGATAACCCAGGAAAGTTGTGTCATTCCGTTGGTGATCACACTAGTGTGCAGTGAGGCTGCGGGAAGGACTCTCCTGACTGGGAGAAATCACAACGCATCCGAAGTAGTGAATTGATTGGAACCGATCTCCTAGGTCCCTAGTGGGCATTTCTTCCCGTGTACCTCTAAATAATTGGTTTTGTGTAAATCAATCGAATACATTAATTTGAGGCATATGCTCTCAAAAATATAAAATACTCATAATTTATGTGATGTGTTCAACCTGATTCCAAGTCATCTAATTTTGAAACTAATTTTTAGAAGCTACCTCTTTAAACTCTTTTAGCTCCATGAATAATATTGAGATAGGGTTATAATAAAGTGGAACACTCTTAAACTTCTAAAACATACAGTTATTCACGACACAATTTTTTTGTTGCCTCCATAACTTACAAATTTAAGTTATTTGTAAGATAATTGCTTTAAATAACTTTTTTAGCCTTCATATATTAATACCTGAACTAATAGCACTTATTAATAGCATATAACTTAATATTTAGAGAAATTATTTAGAAAACTATCAAATAGATATAAACTAAATCAGACATTAAAAATATGAAAAAATCTACCTGTAAGAGAACTCAGTGTTTTGGTAGTTTAATCAGTGCCTACAGTTACACGAATTCCTTTAAAAATGCTGTTTAAGAGAATTCCACTGGGTTTAAAGTGTTTTCATAGAAAGGTGTGCCACTGTTGACATTTTTACTCAGGGGTGTTAATGACAGGAACTGTGTAGAGTGTCATTTCCACATGTGGTGTGGTTGTACTTGTGTTTTTCATGTGTGGATCCTGTCTTGCAGCCAGAGATTATGAGATTCAAAGAGAAAGAATAGAGCTGGGACGATGTATTGGAGAAGGCCAGTTCGGAGATGTCCACCAAGGCATTTACGTGAGCCCAGTAAGTCCCGAAGCCTGGACTCCTTTTGACTGTTTAACTTTAAATGGCCTTTTGTTTGTCTTCGTAAGCCCTGAGTTCTTCAAGGTATTTACATTTGGCTTTTTAAAATTCTATTCTATTTTATTTTTTTTGCAGTTGGCTTTTTAAAGCTCATCATGTATGTCAACTTCCTTAATATACTCAAAAATGACAAAATGACAAAAGAGCTCCTAGAGTGCTGGCCTGTCTTTTATCCTTTATTCTTTCAGCCTCTGTCATCGGTTCTAGATTCCATAGAAGATTTTTCCATTGGCTGGAATTAACAAGTAGATGACCAAAGTGAACAGCAGCTCGCCAATATTCCCACCTACCTGCATTTTCAAGAAAAGAACATTAATTTGCTCCATATTGCCCTCCACTGAGATGTGAATTTTAAAAATTAGCTATTTAATAATAGCTTTATTGGGATATAATTCACAAACTATCACATTGACTCTTTCATATGTATAAGTCAGTGTTTTTAGCATGTTTGCAGAGTTGTCACCACAGGACATTTTAGGACATTATTTTTATTCCCAAAAGAAACCCCTGTTAGCAGTTACTTCCTGTTGCCTCTCTCCCCAGCACTTGGCAGCCACACATCTACTTTCTCTTTCTGTAAATTGGCCTATTCTGGACATTTCATACCAGTGGAATCATACGATGTGTGGCTTTTGTGGTTGTTTGTCTCAGCACGATGGTTTCAGGGTTTGCCCATGTCATGTCATGTAGAACTTCACTCCTTTTTATCAGCAAATAACATGCTGTTGTATGGATACACCACTTTTTGTTTATCCTCTCATCTGGTGGTTATTTGGGTCATTACCACTTGGGCTGTTACAAATAATTCTGCTATGGGCATTCACGTACAGTTTCTGTGCACAGTTTTCCATTCTCCTGAGTTCACATCTGGTCTGTCAGGCCCAGGGTCCACCTGAGCCTGCCCTGCTGCAGGCAGAGGGCCTCACTGGCACGTGTGTGACGCTGTGATTTCCCAACAGGAGAATCCGGCTTTGGCGGTTGCAATTAAAACATGTAAAAACTGTACTTCCGACAGCGTGAGAGAGAAATTCCTTCAAGAAGCCTGTAAGTTTCTAGAAATTTCTTTGGAACTCCATTTGTCTTTATCTGTGAAATCCAGACTGTCTCTGAAGAAGAAAAAGAATGTTTTGACTTTTATGAGGCAACTCCTTTTATTAATCTTGCCTTGCAAATTGATATCTGTATTTGTAGAGGCCGTATCTGCAGATTTTCCTGGGTAAGCCATGATGTTTGGGGTATGAACACAGATTGATTTACTGTCCCTTTGTGCTTTGGTACCTCGTACCATTGAAATCTTCGCCCTGGAATTGGGCAGATAGAGAAGTGGTCCCAGCCCACGTGCTGCAAGCCCTGGAGATTGGAGAGAGCAGGACAGGCAGTCCCTGGCCCCGCTGCTCTGGATCACGCTTCCCCTGACGGAGCTGCCTGGGGGTCTTCTCTGCTGGATGCGCCCAAACGGAGCCCATCAGGCTCCCGCCCTCCTGCCCGCCCTCCTGCCCTTGAGCGGGAAGCCCTTCCTCCTCCCACATGTCCCTTCTCATCCGGCCACAGGCGTGGTCTTTCCTTCCCGAGTCCTCATCGCTCAATAGGCCTTGCTTGCAAGGTGCTGTTGTCGCTCCCACCACTAGACTTTGAGCTCCATGGGGACAGGGACTGTGTCTATTTTGCTCACAGAAGGCGCTTGGCGGTCATTGGTTGTATAAATGAACCTCAGTATTCTTCTTTCCCTGAACCCTGGCCAACTGCTGCTTTCCGCTCTCCATCTCTGGGACTGTTGACCACGTGACAGTCAGTAAATGAATAAATCTGGAAGCCCTACGTGACTTGGTCAGTTGCCTAAGCATAGCCTGAGCCCTATTGTGTGTCTGACTTCAGTACATGGGCTGGTAGGGACTGTTGCCTCAGCTAGTCTATTACTGCAGAGCGCAGGCCAGGAAAACACAGCCTGAGCCAGCCTGAGCCACCCCACAGCCTGGTGAGAAAGTAACTGTGGACACTGTTCTCCTCAGTAACCATGCGCCAGTTTGACCACCCTCATATCGTGAAGCTGATTGGCGTCATCACGGAGAACCCTGTCTGGATCATCATGGAGCTGTGCACTCTCGGAGAGGTACCGTGTGCCAGACCCAGCCTGAGGGCGGGCTGCCCCGTGTGCCATGATCTGGCCTGTGTGGGCGGGCTGCCCCGTGTGCCATGATCTGGCCTGTGTGGGCGGGCTGCTCGTGCAGGTCAGCTCGCCTCTGTACTCATGCAGTCCACACTGACTGTGTGATGTCCTTTGTTAAGAAAGGGAAGTATATGTTGTGTCCCCTGTGGTTTTGATATAGTACCATGTCCTCATCCTTACATTCCCCAGTCGTCCCCTAGCTCAGGCCCAGCAGCGCATCTGCCCCGGCCAGAAACGTTAGGACTGGAAGCAACAGTCCTGACAAAAGTGGATCTCTGTTCCTCTCCGGTGCTGGGAGGGTGAGAGAAGCAGTGGCGAAGCAGTCCTGGATTTTGGTAAATCTGAGGGTTCCTTAAGCTTTTTAGAATTCACATTAGACCCGCTGACATTAGTCACAGTTTTTAAATATGAGTAACAGTGTGAGGAGCTCTCCTTATTTGACTTTCTCCAGAACACGGAACTAATCACTGTATAGATACCATCACCTGGGAACTTGTTCCAAATGCAGATTCTTGTGCCCCACCCCAGGCCTGCTGGCTCCTACCCTCCGGTGGGACAGGGGCGGGGCAGGGGCGGGGCACAGCAACATGGGCCCTGAGCCCTGCTATCTCCTGCACGCCGGCCGCTTCGGTAGCCTGGCCTGGTTGGGGATCAACACAGGTTGATTTTCCAGATGCAGTTTTCTGCTCCTGAAAGTTAATGCAAACTTCGAAAACATTACACACATTCCTCGTTTTTTAAAAGGTCCCAAATAAGTTTTGCTTCTGATGAGTATTGGGTTACCAGCTACCAGGAACCAAAGTGTAGTTTGGTCCTTCCTCTGCTTTGCAGCATCACCCCCACCCCCGCCTTTGAGAGGGCCCTGCCTGAGGTCCCCACGCTCTTCTCCCCACGTAGGCTAACAAAGTTTGCTGGCTGGAGCATTTTAAGGCCCTACAGTGTCTCCCCTCCTCTGCTCTACCTTCCCGTATTTTTGTGTTTTTTGTTTTGTTAAATATCTTTTTATTGATTTCAGAGAGGAAGGGAGAGAGAGAGAGAGAGAGAGAGAGAGAAACATCAATGATGAGAGAAATCATTGATTGGCTGCCTCCTGTATGTCCCCCACTGGGGATTGAGCCCACAACTCGGGCATGTGCCCTTGACCAGAATCGAACCCAGGACCCTTCAGTCTTCAGGCCAACGCTCTATCCACTGAGCCAATTAAACTAGGACTGTTTCCATATTTTTGTACAGTATTTTTCTGCTTTGCTTTTGAAGAATTTGCTAATTCTTTGGGATTAAAAAATGTTTCTCCTTTATATGTTGATTTTATAGAATTAGAGTATTCAGCTCCTCTGCCTTTCTTTGCTATGTTAGCATTTAGCTGAATTAACCATGACAGTGGTAGGCACCACTGGGAAACCCAGTGGGATAAATACCCAAAACACGACCAGTTTACCTTTCTGCACCCAAAACTCCATGGGGGTGGTAAGAGACGGGGACACTATTCCTCCCACCCTCCCTCCTCATCACCTATCCTCAGATCTACCCGGGATGGAGTGGTGTGAGCTGACCATGCTTGTGTATTGGATTTTTTTGAGAGGTGACTAGATCTTTTTGTTTTCTAATATTATTTAGCAACTAGTGCCCCAGTGCAAGGATTTGTGCACATTGAAAGGAAATTAATTAAAAGGTGGCTGGAGGGGCGGGACTGGGTGAGCCAGGCCATACACACTCTGGAGCCAACCTCCCGCGGTCCCTCCCTGGTCAGCGGTAATGTGGCTCAAAGGGCGTCTGCGGGAGGGTGTCTGCGGAGTGAGCGGGGTCCCTCCAGCAGGTGGGGTCCCTCGGCCTGGCCTGCGGGGATCAGGCTGAAACCGGCTCTCCGACATCCCCTGAGGGGTCCTGGATTGCAAGAGGGTGGTTCTCTGGTGACGCACCCCAGAATTGGGCTCCCTTCTCTCTGGTTTTGGGGTGCATCACCCAAGAACCGCCGCTGCCAAGTCACCGCAGCTCTGCAGCTCCTGCATTGAGTGTCTGCCCCCGGTGGTCATTGCGAGTCATAGCTACCGGTTGGATGGTCGGATGGTCGCTTAGCCTTTTATATATATATATACTAGAGGCCCAGTGCACGAGATTCGTGCACTCAGGGGGTCCCTCAGCCCAGCCTGTGCCCTGTTGCAGTCCGGGAGCCATTGGGGGATGTCTGACTGCCATGGAGGCGGGAGAGGCTTCAGCCATCGCCCCTGTGCTCACCAGCTGTGAGCTGGCTCAGGGCTTCTGGCTGAGCGGCGCTCCCACTGTGGGAGCTCACTGACCACCAGGGGGCAGCTCCTGTGTTGAGTGTCTGCCTCCTGGTGGTCAGTGCACGTCAAAGGGACCGTTCTGTCATTTGGTTGATTTGCATATTAGCCTTTTATTATATAGGATAGATATTTTGTGTTTTTATTCATTTCCTGGAAACATATTTCTGATTTTTTTCAAAAGTTTGTCTATAGTCATGAAGATTCCAACTTGACATAGGATTTCAAATAAAGAATGATTAACCATAATTTCTGGGCTAGGATTTTTGGTTCATCATGCTTTGCTGTTAGGGAGAATTGAAGCCATTCTCACTGAGTGCATTTAGAGATGGGCAGTGTTGTGGTTGGATGTAGCTCTTTGGCTGTGGATTTCTGTTCTCCATCACTAATCCTTCCACTTTGTCTTGGTCACTGTCCCAAAGCTGCGGTCATTTCTGCAAGTCCGGAAGTACAGTTTGGATCTGGCGTCCTTGATCCTGTACGCCTACCAGCTTAGCACAGCTCTCGCGTACCTGGAGAGCAAGAGATTTGTGCACAGGTAAGGTTGGGGGAAGGGGGTGGCTTTGTGCTACTTGACCCGGTGTGCAGGTGCTGTGTCTGCCCTGGCCGAGTGAGGTGTCAGTTTAGATCAGTTCAGTTTTCCTTCCACAAACACTATGGAGAGCCTGACCACGGCACTAGAGCAGCGAACACTCCGTCCTGACACACACTGGCCGGGACCTTCCAGGACACCGAGTGTCATGAGCATCCATGGTGTCCTCTGGGATTTCTGATTATAACCTGGGTCTAGTTTGAATGCAAGTGAGGGCTTGGTATTGTGTTAGTGTTTGGTGATCTGGCATTAAAGCGAGCACATCAGCAAAGACACTGACAAGTAATGAGATGACTTTTATTTCATCCTGCCTCTGAGGCCAGCAGGGTCCGACCATGGCTGTGGGTCACTGTCAGTAATGCCGCTGCAAAAACGATTGTTTGAAAAGTAATGAGCGGCTTCATTATTGGAGAATGCGCTTTGCCATCATCATTCCAAATACTGATCATCATATTAACGAGTAAATATCTGCCAGAAGAAACATTTGAAATAAAATAATATAGTGTCCTTTTTTTCAGTGTGTGGTAAATCTCCTGTTTGCATTGTATATAAGCTCTCTTTCAAAGTACCTATATGTCTTTATATAATATAGATGACTTTGTGGTTTATTTTCCTTGTGTTAAAATTTGTTGGCCCAAATTCTTCCTTATCAGGGACATTGCTGCTCGGAATGTTCTGGTGTCCTCAAATGATTGCGTGAAATTAGGAGACTTTGGATTATCCCGATACATGGAAGACAGTACTTACTACAAAGGTAAGATGGGAGCAATAAATAAGCAATAGGTTCAGGACCTTTAATGGGTGTTATTCCTTTAAAGCAGTGGTTCTCAACCTTGGTTGCACATTAGAATCACCTGGGAATCTTTTTAAAGTCCTGATTTCTGGGCCTCATCCTCCGGAAATTCTGTTTCTTTGTTACTAATGTTGTGGCCCCACCCCATAACAAAGAAACAGAATTTCCGGAGGATGAGGCCCAGAAATCAGGATTTTAAAAAGATTCCCAGGTGATTCTAATGTGCAGCCAAGGTTGAGAACCACTGCTTTAAAAGGTATGTTTGTAAGAAATAGGCTCAGCTGATTGTTGACAGGTGTGAGTGAGTTCACGGGAAGGACAGCCTTCCGACAGGTGCAGTGCTGGAGCGCTGGCGTCCACGGGCACGCGTGGGCCTCAGCCTGACCGCCTCCATGTCACTCACAGCAGGTCACAGACAAGGACAGAATATACAGCTTCTAGGAAAAACACAGGAGTAAATGGTATCTAGGGCTAGGCAAAGAGTCCTTGGACTCAATACCAAAACATCCATAGAAGGAAAAAATAGATTGGACCTCATCAAAATTAAAGATCTTTGTTCTGCAAAAGACCTGTTAAAAGAATGAAAAGACAAGCCACAGAGTGGAAGAAAATATTTGCCAACCACATATCTATCCAACAAAGAAGTAATGTCTAGAACAGGGGTCCTCAAACTACGGCCCGCGGGCCACATGCAAATACAAATATTGTATTTGTTCCCGTTTTGTTTTTTTACTTCAAAATAAGATATGTGCAGTGTGCATAGGAATTTGTTCATAGTTTTTTTTTAAACTATAGTCCGGCCCTCCAACGGTCTGAGGGACAGTGAACTGGCCCCCTGTTTAAAAAGTTTTAGACCCCTGGTCTAGAATATAGAAAGAACTCTCAAAACTCAGCAGTAAAAAAAGAAACAAAATGGGCAGAAGAAAGAAAATGAGCAGAAGATATGAAGAAAGATCTTACTGCAGAGGATAGGCAGGTAGCAAATAAGTACATTATTAAAGAGGGACGTGCAGGTGACGACCACAGTGAGATCCCGTTGCACACCTATCAGAACAGCTGAAGTAAAAGTGGTGATGCCATCAAGTGCCGGCGAAAACACAGAAACCAAATTCCTGAAATCACTTGTGAGAAAGTGAACAGTGCAGCCGCTCTGGAAAAGAGTCTGCAGTCTTTGTAAAAATTATTTATTTATGTTAAAATACGTTTTCATTCGTTTCAGAGAGAGGAAGGGAGAGAGAGAGAGAAAACATCAATAATGCGAATCATCAATCGGCTGCCTCCTGCACGCCCCCCCAACTGGGGATCGAGCCTGCAGTCCGGGCATGTGCCCTAACCAGGAATTAAACTGTGATCTCCTGGTTCATGGGTTGACGCTCAATCACTGAGCAACACTGGCTGGGCTATTTTTTGTGTTTTTTTTTTAATCCTCACCCAAGGATATGTTTTTTTTATTGATTTGAGAGAGAGAGAGAGAGAGAGAGAGAGAAAGGAAGAGAGAAACATTGATCAGTTGCCTCCTGCATGTGCCCTGACTGGAATCGAACCCGCAGCCTCTCATGTAGGGGCTGACTCTCCAACCACCTGAGCCACACCAATGAGGGCAAGAGTTTGCGGATCCTTTGCAACCTAAGCATGCAACTACCATGTGACCCGCAATGACATCCTGGGCATTTCTCCAGGAGAAATGAAAACTTACGTTCACTCCAAGCCTGTATTTGAAGGGTTTATTGCAGCTTATTTCTTGTAGCCAAGGATTGGAATCAGCCCAGTGTCCTTCCTCCGTGGACACAGTCAGACACCCGCAGCCCTGGGTGGTCCCAGGGCTCAGTGAAAGGCGCCTAACACACCTCCAGGACTTTGGCCCATGAGGTTGAACTGAAATCCAGCTCATGTGATTTTTCTTTAATTTGCCAATCTTGGACAGATTGACTTAGGTTCTTCAAATAATTATTGACCAAATGTTTTTATTAATAAATGTTTGTATTCTAGTGCTTCAGCTAAGGTTTGAATTATAAATTCCTATTATGCTATTAGTGTGTATTCTAATTATTACTACTGTTTACAAAGGCCAGTTTCTCAGTTGATGGACTCTTCTTGTAGCTCCTGGCTGCTCTCTTCCATATGCCTTCTGTATACTGCAGCCTGAAACAACTTCAGCAGTGATCCTTTGTTGTGTGAAAAGAAAAGTCTTTGGTTGTGTATTCATTTTGGTTATTTGGTCAGATAACTGTAAAACAACCAAGTCAGCTTTCCCGTGTTTTAAAGTTTAGTTCATGTCCAGCTCAAATCCTAACTGGTCAAGTCCTGGAATCCCAGTAAAGAGCTAACCCCTAACAGCAGGGTACGCGAGCCGGCCATCGTTTAGTGTTGAATGGGAGTGGGCAGCTTTGCGCACATAGCCTCTCAGAAAGCTCAGCGCGTAGAGTCCACGGGACTTGGGGAAAACCACCCTGAGGGTTGGGTCCTTCGGATCAGTGCACAGCTGTAGAGCAGTTTGTCTGGAAGGAAGCAAACAGGGTTTGAGCTCAGTTGTCAAGAAGGTTCTGGAAGTTAAGCGGGAAAGTGTCATTGGAAGGAATATAGTTGTCTCCTGACGCCAAGTCACCAGAGGCGTGCTCCCTCCGCCGCAGAAGGAAAGCCAGGCTCGGGCTCGTCACCCAAGGCGCCTGAGCCTCATGTTCTAAAGAAAAGAGAACCTACCCGGACAGGTTTAGGGTTGAAGGTTATAACTGACGGAGATAAGCATGCATACGTACTCTTTCCCTGGGCACCTGCTTCAGAGTTCCAGGTGGCTTCATGAATGGGAGGGGCTGTCTGTCCTTCGCAGGAGCTCCTACCTCGAGGGCTGCCTCCTGTGGATGAGGAGTTGCCTGGGGAATCGTGAAGCTGCTTAACTGAGCTCAAGCTAAACCTTCTGCACGGGCTCCCTCTCCCTTTCTGCTCCCACCTCCCCCCGGGAGGGCACCAGTGCTCCTCGCCCCTGCCCAGTGGAACCTGTCACCCTCCCAGGGATCTCAGGACATCAAGGGAAGGAAAGTAATTCTCCCAGAGAAACGAGGTTCAGGGCCCAGTGTTGAAAGCTTTTTATCTTGATACTAAAAAGATCACAAGCTGTAACTGTTAGCGTCCTCAGCAGGTAACAGAAACTCACTGTCCAAAATTAATCTTCTAGCTTCCAAAGGAAAATTGCCTATTAAATGGATGGCTCCAGAGTCGATCAATTTTCGACGCTTTACCTCAGCTAGCGATGTGTGGATGTTTGGTGAGTATTTGACAAGCTTTGTGTTGTTCTGATGATGTTCCCCCGCTCTCCTAAATGCACTGCGCCTGGTCCGAGCATGTGGGTGGTGTCCTCTTGGACTCACTGGGCAGACAGCCGTGGAGCTGCACGCGCCAGCTACTAGGTGTGGCTTCTGCGACGACCCCTCTGGTCCCTTCCGTCACTCTTCCCTTGCTTCTCCCCACAGGGCGGTCGCCTCTGCTCCCTTCTCTCTCCTCTCTCTCTGTCTTCTCGTTCATTTCTTTTTGTGATGGACTTGAGTTAACTGTCCCTCTGGCTCTGTGATTGTCCCACAGACCCGGGGACCTAAGACCGCGCTTCCTCCTCTCTGCTGGACTCTCCTCCTTCCTCCCTTGTCTCAGGGCTTGAGGTTTGACCCTTGTCTCTGTGGCTCTGTGGTCCTGCCCCTTCCATGTCTGCTCTGTCCCTTCCCGCCTGATCCACCTCCTGCTGTGGGTCATTGAGCACCTCCCAGCTAGTGTAAGGGGCTCTCCGAGTCCACACTGCACATCCGGTTTTCAGTTCCTCGCCTTCCAGTACAGGTGACGCCCCCTCCCCAATCCCTCCTGCTGTGGCTCCTCCCACCTGGAACACCTTATCCCATACTCTCCCCCAGTGCGAGTTCTGTATAACCTCAAGGTCAGCTGAAATGCCCCTTCTGTGAAGCTTCCTGTGGCAGGGGTAGCGTCCAGAAGCAAGGACTCCCTGTCTCCGCGTCTTCTGCACTTTCCCTGTCCTAACACTCACGTGGAGCTTGCGCATAGTCTAATATGTGTCTTCTCTGCTGGTATGTTTATGTACCTTTTCCTATAAATAAAAACAACTTCATCTCTATCAAGTGTGTGTCCTTATTTTCTCCTATTTCCCTGCTGTCGATTTAGTAACCGTCTAGTGCTCTCACTGACCCCAGGCTCAGGGAGGGCCTCTTCAGCCAAGTAGGAAGCAGTCCGACAGGGTCAAGAAAGGCTCTGGGCCCGGCCGGTGTGGCTCAGTGGTTGAGCGTTGACCTATGAACCAGAAGGTCATGGTTCAATTCTCCATCAGGGCACATGGCTGCTTGTGGGCTCTATCCCCAATAGAGGGTGTGCAGGAGGCATCTGATCCATGATTCTCTCTCATCATTGATATTTCCACCTCTCCTTGTCCCTTCCCCTCTGAAATAAAGAGAAGAAAAAATTTAAGAAAAAAGGAAAGGGAAGGGAAAGGGAAGGAAAAGAAGGGCTCGGTCCCAGAACCTCGCTCGTTAGCTGTGCAACTAGGGAGCAGGTTACTTATGTTTGCGAGGAAATTCTGTCCTTCAGAAATTCTAAATGCCTGTTTCTTTCACATTTTAACGTTCCTGGAACTGGGCTGTGTGCACACCAGTGGCGTGTTCTGCACTGGGTTGCAGGGCCTGTTTTCCTGTGGCTGCCTTGCCTGCGCTCATGGGGACCTGGTCTGTTCTGTGCATGTTTCCTTTCCGGTCTGGATGAGTTGAAAGAGCTTTTTGGTGAGACGAAGACAATTCTAAGAGATGACAAAGGCTTGTATCATCATTTAGCTGGCAGCATTCCCCCCTTTCTTAGTCATATAAAGAACGGTGCACCCTGCAGCCCGTGGCGTCTTAGACTTGAGGAAATGCTGTATGTAAAGAGATGGAAGGTGTGAGGGTTGAGGATGACGTGTGCATTCAAGGAAGGGTGTCAGCGGTGTGTCATGTTTTCAGTGTTGCCGATAGTGCTGTCCCAGTTCTGATGAGAAAGCAGCACGGAAGCGCTGTCTTTCCTTGGGAATTGTTGGGCTTTGGCTAATTCCAGGGTCTAACTCACGTGCTCTGAGAACATGCCGGGCCTCCTCTGAGGGACGGACCATCTTAGGAGCTGAAGATGCGGACGGGAAGCCCAGCTCCCCTCCTGAGGGCAGCAGGTGCACAGCGTGCACTTCCGAGGAGTAGAGGGGAATCGGGAAGAGCTTTACAGAAGAACTCGCAGATGTGCCTCCAGAGGAGGGTTAGTGAAGA
Source organism: Myotis brandtii (assembly GCF_000412655.1). NCBI lineage: Eukaryota > Metazoa > Chordata > Mammalia > Chiroptera > Vespertilionidae > Myotis > Myotis brandtii. The sequence continues at coordinate 556,229 of NW_005369955.1, forward strand.
GGAAGTTAAGGGGCATTAAGTCGGAGAACTCACATGAGCAAAGGCACGTTTGTGCACCTTCAGGGTGGCAAGATCTCCAGGGGCCAAAGTGCCGGGTGCTGACCGGACTCTCCCAGGAGAAAGCTGCCCTCCCTCCTCGCCGGGCTCGGTTCCCTGGTCCTTCCTGGGGGTGGCCCTCATTTTCAGTTTGAGGTTTGGTTCATTTGTTTAATTTAAAGGTGAATGCCCAGTTGTTCAGACGATCCTGAGAAAGTGTGAGATTCTCAAGGGTAGGTTGTGAGACTTTCTGAGGTTGATCGTGGAGTCAGTGGATGAGACGTTCTAGGCGCAGTGACTGACTTGTCGGTGAGCAGGGCCATGTGCACGGAGTCCAGGACAGACCACAGCTCTAAAGGCCTCCAAGTGTTCCAACTGCAGAATGTCAGTGTCGGGCTTCCGTTGCTAGGCCGGGTCAACCGCTGCGCTCATAGCAGGTCGGGCTGGCGGGCGAGGAGCTGAAACCCATTCCACTGCCTTTGAGCTTACTTTTGAACTGTCCACCAAGCCAGGAAGTGGCCCTGTACGGCCAGGCCGTTTTCTAATAGGAGTTTTAGAGAAGAAAACCTCATAGAAAAATTACGGTTTTTTCTTGGGTAATTTAATGTTTCGTTATTCACATTATGTTAAAGTAGTGTTGCTGTTCCTACAAGAGTTCATTGAATGTGCTTTATTGAGCTGATTGCCACATCACACAGCTGGTGGTCTCGTGCTGACTCTGAAGCGATCCTGCTAAGTCCCCTGTTCTGTTCTCACCCATTTCACAGGTGTATGTATGTGGGAGATACTGATGCATGGTGTGAAGCCTTTTCAAGGAGTGAAGAACAATGATGTGATCGGGCGCATTGAGAATGGGGAGAGATTGCCAATGCCTCCAAATTGCCCTCCCACCCTCTACAGCCTTATGACGAAATGCTGGGCCTATGACCCCAGCAGGCGGCCCCGGTTCACTGAGCTCAAGGCTCAGCTCAGGTAGGAGTGGGGGGAGAGAGGGCCGGGCTGGGCAGGCTCCGCTGCTCCCTGAGTGATAGCAGTCACGGTCGCTTTATCAGTGCGTCAAAGGCTGACCCTGTTTCTTGGGCAAACATAATTTTGAAACTCATTTTTCATTTATTTATACCGTGCAAGAGTCTTAAGTAGATTATATCTTCAAATCTTAATGAACTTCAAGTTATGATGAAATCTCTCTCCCCTAACTTCTCACTGACTTCGCATGGCATGCGAGCTCCTCGGTAATGTAGTTCTCGCTTGCCTGTCTGTCTCCTCTCACACCTCAGCCCCAGCCCTGCCCCTGCCTGCGCCCCGCAGCACCGCTCCCTGCCTCTTCTCAGGCCGCTCTCTCAGGTGCCTTCCCTGCCCTCGGCCCCCGATAAACCTGTACTGATGAACCTGTGCCGTCTTTAGAACCAGCCCAGATGTCCCCTCCCTGAGAAAGCTTCCCCCCCAATCTGCCCTGCCCCCAAGAGGCAGCCACTCCTTTGGCATCTTTCCAGAACTCCTGTCATCACATTAAAAAGTCCATTTAGAGGCTCCGGCTTTGTGCCAGGCACTGCTAGACCCAAACCTTCAGTAGCTCCCAGTCCCCGAGAGGCACACTCGGACTTCTTGTGTGCTGAGCCCTTAGCCCTCTGCACAGAGGTGGCCCTGCCCCAGGCCTGGGAGTTTCTCATTGGCTTGTTTGTGTCTCCAGCCAGGCTCAGGCTCTGGATGGGCCCCACCGGGTCTTACTCATTTCTGTACCCTGGAGCTTAGGACCAGGCACCCATTACGTGCTCAATAAACAGTTGCCTAATTGAATTGAATTAAGTCTAGATTAATACTTAATACTTTAATAAATAATATACTTTAATATTATACATATGCTCGGGGAGCTTAATTTTATAACCAACCAGTGCCATGGTTTATTGTGAGCTGTGTCACCGTTTCATATTTGGGGTGCTTCCTTGAGGTTATGTGAGATTTTTTTAAATTTGCTGTCATTTAGTCTTTTTTCATAAAAAGTAGTCAATGTCAGGGTCCAGAAGGCCTGAGCTCATCCAGCCCAACCTTCACCAGTGCTTGAACCCTCCCTAAACCGTCTCTAGCAGCGGTTCTCAACCTGTGGGTCGCGACCCCTTTGGGGGTCGAACGACCCTTTCACAGGGGTCGCCTAAGACCATCGGAAAACATATATAATTACATATTGTTTTTGTGATTAATCACTATGCTTTAATTATGTTCAATTTGTCACAATGAAATTGGGGGTCACCACAACATGAGGAACTGTATTAAAGGGTCGTGGCATTAGGAAGGTTGAGAACCACTGGTCTATAGCCTCACCTCCTCTCAGGCACTCAACCTGCTGGACACGTTTCCTGAAAGGAGAATTCAGGCCCCTGGGGAGAAAGGGAAGGGCATCCAGGCAGCAGCTGTTTGCTGAGTGCCTGCCTCTCTGAGCTGGGCTGTGGGGTGCAGGCCTGCCCCCGGGGTAAGGTCCCGTGGAGGAGACAGGAGTCGGCAGTTTCTGCCCTGCACCGCCCGCTCCAGGGCGCACAGCCACTCGCTCTGCATCTCACTACATGGAGGTCTTCAGCACTCCTAGACGCCTGCTCCAGGCCAAAGTCGACCTTCCTCATTTTCCTACGACTTCAGTGCACGCTCTCACCGTTAGGGTGGATTTGAACCTGATTCCTGTTTTGCTCCTAAACTTGTTGGTTCCTCCTTGATCTTTCCCCACAACTCACAGATTCTGTCCTTGCAGTTTCTGCCCTCTGGTCCCAGTTCCATCTGCCTGCCTCCCTGACATCTTGGCTCTTGACCTTGCATCCCTGCCATCGCTCTGCACAGTGATGGGTTTCTACTCGGGCCTCTTCCTCTCCGTCCTCCTGGGCTCTGGGAAGCACTGCTGGGCTTTGCTCCTCCCCCTCCCCTCTCTGCCTCCCGGCTGTGCTGCCTGTTCTCACAGCCCCTCCACCTGCATTTGAAATGGCCGCTGGCCATCATTTTGTCCAGAGCAAAGCTGTGGCCTTCTCTGGGCCCCTCACCTTCTGTTGTGACAGTGGGGCCTTTGTCTTCAAGTCCACCTGGGAGTCATGGGTAGTTCCTCGATGCCCACCAGCTGACAGCCGGAGGCCTGGCCCCTGTGGTGCCTCCAGCCCCGTCCTCCTGCCCGTCCTCCCGCCCAGGAGAGCTCCTTAGTCCATCTCCTGCAGCATCGCTGTGGGACATGACCCTGACTCAAACGGTGCGGCCTTGACCTGCCAGTTCTTTCCGTCCTTTTCTCACACTGTGGCCAAGCTAACCCCGCCTTCTGGCCTGGACCACCTCCTCCCCCTGGTGACCCTGCTTGTCCCTCTGGGCTTCTCCTGTGCTGGCTCTTCTGTGACTTCCCAGCTGACTCCCCGCGGCCCTCGGAGTCTTCCGAGCACTGTGCTTGTCCCGTCCCCCATGTTGCCACACGGGCTGCAGCCGCGTTCAGTCCCGCAGACACTGAGCCCCTCGTAGCTGAGCCTGGTGCTGGTCACGGGGCAAGATGACTAGAACACCTTTCCTGCCCTCGAGGAGCTCACAGTCTAGTATGTCTCATCCCCTACTAGACTGAAGCTCCTTGAGGACAGGGATCGTCATACTCACCTCGGGGTCGCCCGCACCTCCCGGCCAGGAGCCTAGGCAGGAGGGGGTCACACAGCCACTGAGCTCATTGCCCAGCGCATGCGAGGGCACACTGACGTTCATCTAGGGCTGTTCCTTGAGGCAAACTAGCCCAGAAACTACCCAGGGTGGGTTTTTAGAACTAAAGATAATTATTTTCACACACACACACACGGTTCCTAGACTATAATTCATGGATATCTTCTTATGCACAATTAGCACAGGCCATTGAGAATTAGTTTATTCTGAATTGTCCTGTATGAGTCAGAAATTAAATTTAACTTTGTAATTGAAAATGTATAATATGGCTACCAAAAAGGCCAGTGACATTTAACTATGATCTGCTAGCTTGCTTGGTCACTTACATGTAACAGTGTATCACAGTCATTAAATAGGCTCTTTTACTGAGCTTTTAAAAGGTTTTATTATATTCAAGATGCTTGCAAAGTAATACATTTGGAAAGTCCTTACCTCAGGGCAGTTAATAATGTTTCCCAAATCCCATCCTCCTCGTCCACCTTAAAAGAAAGTACTGCAGACACTCAGCAGGGTACCCGCCGGACGCCGCCCACCTCGGGTCATCTGTGCGCCCCTTCCTCGGGTGAATCTGGTCCGGCAGACTCAGGAAGTGCTCGGTCACACTGTCGTGGGTGGGTCTCTGTGACTCAGAGTCTGTCCTTACATCCTGGGTCTTACTCATGGGTGTGAACGCACCTGTACAAACTCCCTCCGCGGGGGCACTGGCGGGTCCTCAGGGAAAGTTTCTCTCCACGTGTTCTCTGGTGTTTTTGTGCTATGTGACTGACAGCTGATATGTGCACTACTTTTCAATGAAGATGTTGTTTAATCGCTGATAAATTCAGTTAATTTTTTAATAGATACTATGCCAGGGAAGCCACAGTAAACAGCTTTCGTATTTGCCCTTCGGGCGCGGACGTTCAGAGTGCGTTCCCAGCTGCTCTGCCTGCCTGAGCGGCTCCTGCGGCATCGCAGTGTCCGTGCGGCGTCCCTTAGGGAAACGCCCTTTTTAGACAAACGAGGGCAGTGAGCAAGTAGGATTATCCGCTTAAAGCTCTATACCGTAATTTTTATACTTTTTAACTTTTTATTGACATACAAAGATGTGAACATATAAACATGCCAAGAAGTAAACAGCTTATTAAATTTTCACAACCAGGCACACACACTCCTGTAACCAGCATCCAGAACAAGGCAAACGCTGCCAGGGCCCAGACCGCCCCCCCCCCCCCTGCCCTCCCAGTCACGGTGCACCCCAGGCTCACGAACGTGGCGGGCTCCCCTGCCTGAGGTCACGTCAGTGGGCATTCTGTGCGGACTCTTCTGTCTCATGGGTTGGCTCATGTGTCACTTGAGATGGTCCCTGTTGTCGGTGGCTGTGCTGCATGCGCGGGGCTGTGGTGTCCGTGGGTGACGGGCACAGCTTACCCACTCCACTGCTGGGGGAGGCTCGGGTCCCTTCCAGTTTGGGCTGTTGCGACTCTTGCAGTGTGAACGCGATAATGGGCGTCTCTCGGTGAGCACGCGTTCAACAGTATCGGTCCCGTGTGTACCCAGGAGGCAGCCGTGTGCACAAGTCTAGTCAGTAAGTGCCGCCAGTTTCCAAAGGGGATGTGCCCACAAACTCACACACTCGTTCTCCAGCCCCAGCGTGTTAACCTGGGGCCATCACTCCTGCTCCGCACGCGTGTCCGCCAGGACAGCCGGCCAGAGGAGCTGAGTGGTGAGCAGGCAAATTACCTGAGCGTTGCTGTTCCAAAGACACTGGCCCGTGAAGTATCAGCCTGAGGGGCCCGTGATTCTGAGTGGGTCTCCTGTCGCTGAGCCTGGGAAGACCTTTTGAACCAGCACCGTGTCCACTGATACAAGTCCCCATCGCTCCCGTTAATGGACTAGTCATGAACTTCAAAACCGGTGTTTACTGAGCGCTCTGTGGGTCCGGCTTTGTGTGTGACCTTGACACGTGGTTTCCTCTTCGTCCTCACAGCCCTGGAGATGAGGCGGCGGCATCGTTCTCAGCGTGCTGAGGGGGTCAGGCAGCTGACCGCAGCCGGGGCTGAGTTCCAGGCAGGCCCGCCTGAGCCCAGGGCCCAGGGTGGCAGCTCTGCTCTGCGCCTTGGTTGAGACATGCCTAGAGGTTAAGTGCTCCACCTTATGATATGACTGGTGAGCACCTTGGTAATGTTGTTCAGTTAACAAGGAAAAAGAAGAGCCCGGCCGGCGGGGCTCAGGGGCTGAGCGTCACCCTATGAACCAGGAGGTCACGGTTCGATTCTCGTCAGGGCACAGGCCCGGGTTGTGGGCTCCATCCCCAGTGGCGGGCGTGCAGGAGGCAGCCGATCAAGGATTCTCTCTGATTGTTGATGTTTCTATCTCCTCCTTTTCTCTTTGAAATCAATAAAAATATATTTTAAAAAATAAAATAATTTGCCGAAACCGGTTTGGCTCAGTGGATAGAGCGTCGGCCTGCGGACTGAAAGGTCCCAGGTTCGATTCCGGTCAAGGGCATGTACCTGGGTTGCGGGCACATCCCCAGTGGGAGATGTGCAGGAGGCAGCTGATCGATGTTTCTCTCCCATCGATGTTTCTAACTATCTATCTCTCTCCCTTCCTCTCTGTAAAAAATCAATAAAATATATATATTAAAATAAAATAATTTTTAAAAAGGAAAAGGAGGGAAGCATACTTTACAGGGATTCCCACAGGGGTTTTACGTTTGTTTGAGTGTCAACCAAACAAAGACCCCAAAAAGCGTGGCAGCATTCCTGGAGTAGGCACGGAGGCCCCACCCAAGGACCTCAAAGGGTGACGTGGTCTCTGTGTGCTGGTTTCAGAACATTTGTTCTCTTCCTGATATTTGTTTCGCTGTCACAGCCCGTGGCCTCTGGAATCCCAGAAGTGTGGGAGCGGTTCGGAAGTGTTGGGGAGGCCCAGTCTGTCTGCGGTGACTTGAGGCGAGGCGGCAGCAGCCATGCCAGCGTGTGGCCGTCTGTAGTTACTAGCTGTGGATGCCTCCTGTCTGCATGATACCAGGCTGTCTGCAGCTTGCGGGGTGGGGGTGGGGTTATTGTTGTAACTTAACATTGTCATGTCCCTTCTTCGCTTTATCGAGCAAAGCTGGCCTCAGTCAGGGCTGCAACCTGCAGTGGCTGCAGCCACAGGCTCGTGTAGTGTTTTTCTTATTACATCTCAGTATCGTACCCAAGGGAAGGTACGCAGCATCTCAGGGCACAGCTATTTCAGCTCATCTGTGAGGCTGCCCGTTCAGGCCAGCTGCACCTTTCGGGTCAGTGGTGTGTACGTGTGCGTGTGTGTGCGTGCGTGTGCGTGTGTGTGTGTGTGTGGGCACGCCTGTGCACGCCTCCTACATAAGCACAAGCTCAGAGAACACTTGCTGAGGGTGGAGGTGTGGAGAGTGCTGGACCTTGTGTTGTGAAGGCGAGAGTGGAAAAGGCTGTGTGACTGTGGGCAAGTGACTTAGCCTCCCTGTAAGAGCAGCATCACGAATCCCACCACACCTGGTGTTCAGGGTCAAGTGAAATCACCTGCGCAGCTCCGCGGGCGCACAGCTGCTCTGGTGGCAGTAGTGACGCCAGGGCTCTTCCTGAAGACCCCAAAGGGACCTGGGGACGTTGGAGGACAGAAAAGCGGACAGTAGCCGTTTTGGAATTTGGTTATTTGAATTTGAAAGTGTTCGCTGTTACTACCCAGATACCAAAATGCAAAGCATATCCTTTTGACATTTTATAGATGTCTTATGGAGACATGGATTTAAAAATTTTAATACGTGAACAGCATCTTATACAAGTTCTCTTCTCTTTTTTGATTCTTCATTTATCCTAAAAGGTGGACTCTGAATTAAAAGCTCTAGGTTTGGTTAATGACTCAAGGTTACTTGTGCTTCCTTGCTGTGTGTTTTTTTTAAGTGGTTTTGTGTTGGCTTCCAAAATTCCTTTCAGAGGTGGAGTTAAACGAGTCCTTAGTCATCATAACCGTGTTTCCTTCTCGCTGCTGTCCTGCGGGGGCTCGGTAGTCCACGGTGGCCTCAGTTCCCCGGTACCATCTGAACTCGCCCCACCTGAGCTGGAGGGTCTGCTTTTGTTCTTGCTTCTTCGCCTTCCAGTCATAAAAGTAAATAGTAAGTCTAAATTCAATAGGAATTTCATGTAAAATTTAAATTGTTTCCACTAAAAATTATGTCCTAGTTGTTTCTCATCTAAGGATGATTCTTTTTTTAAAAATTTAAATTCTTTATTGTTTAAAGTATTACATAAGTCTCCTTTTTCCCCCATTGACCACTCCCTGGCCACCCCCACCTGCCAGCGCATGCCCTTACCCCCCTCCCACCCCCATCTGTGTCCATTGGTTATGCTCATATGCATGCGTACAAGACCTTTGGTTGATCTTTTACCCCCTCACCCACTACCTTCCCTCATAGTTGGACAGTCTGTTTGATGCTTCTATGACTCTGGTTCTATTTTTGTTCATCAGTTTATGTTCATTATATTCCACAAATGAGTGAGATCATGTGATATTTATCTTTCTCTGACTGGCTTATTTCGCTTAGCATAATGCTCTCCAGCTCCATCCATGCTGTTGCAAATGGTAAGAATTCCTTCTTTTTTATAGCAGTGTAGTA
>NW_005369955.1:564945-581777 GCF_000412655.1 Myotis brandtii
GAAAAGTGTCTATTTGGGTCCTTTGCCCATTTTTTATTGGATTGTTTATCTTCTTTTTGTTAAGTTGTATGAGCTCCCTATCAATTTTGGAGATTAAATCCTTATCGGAGATAACGTTGGCAAGTGTGTTCTCCCAGGCAGTGGGTTTTCTTGCTTTGTTGATGTTTCTTTCGCTGTGCAGAAGCTTTTCATTTTGATGTGGTCCCATTTGTTTATTTTCTCGCTAAGGATGGTTCTTACCCGTGCTGGTTTCAGCCACACGGGTGCTCCACGCTGTGCGAGTGTGTCTTATCGGTACACCGCCACGACTTGGTGCTGTGTGAAGTCAGCAAATTCCTAGAGAGACTAACCAGTTCACTGCCACGCATCCCAAACAGAAACCATCCCCACGCGCCACCATATTTTTAATTTAATTTAAAAAATCAATTTGCAATGAATATTATAAAAATAATGTGCTTGAATATTTTCAGCTGAAAATTCTCACAAAAAATGATTTTAAAATTGGTCAGGTCTGCCACTTAGGGAAAACTTTTTTTTTTTAATAGAAGCGCGTGGCGTGTGGGGAAGGTCCGCCGCTTGAGTCTACAGATGCATATGGCATCTAGGGGGTTAAACGTGCGTTTCATAAAACATGGTCCTTTGTCCCTGTGTGGCTTCACGGGTCCGTCTCACAGGCATCGCCGTGTCTGAGTTACTGTTGCCCGTTTCACTTAGCAGACCCGAGGCTTAGAAAAGCCCTGTGACTTGCCCTGGCTTGTGCAGCTAGCAAAGCGTGGAGCCAAGATCCGGCCTCTTTCTCCTGCCCCGAGACCCCAGGGTGCCCTCCCTTCTGGGTCTGCGTGCTCTGTTCACTCCCCCTCCCGTGTCTCCCTGGTAAAGAGAGACCTCTGACCAGGTCAAGTTTACATTTCAGCTGTGGCCTGTATTTTTACTGTTACAATCTGCACGCGCCCTCAGAACCCACAGTGAAATCCTCAGACTATCCCAGTAGCTACTGTCATTCCTTCCCTTCCTTTCTGTCTGTTACCACTTTCATTCTCTCTTCACTCCATTTTGTCTCCAGGTTGTGATCCTTGGAGACATCAGGGAAGAGTGAGCAGACGTGAATGTCTCCCTTCCTCTCTCGACAGAGGAGGGTCGGTGGTCTAGGTCAGTGGTCAGCAAACTGCGGCTCGCGAGCCACATGCGGCTCTTTGGCCCCTTGAGTGTGGCTCTTCCACAAAATACCGACTTCTGCGCATGGGCCACGAAGTTTCAATCGCACTGTACGTGCGCACCCACACGTGGTATTTTGTGGAAGAGCCACACTCAAGGGGCCAAAGAGCCGCATGTGGCTCGCGAGCCGCAGTTTGCCGACCACTGATCTAGGTGGTCCCTGCCCCCTTCCGTGTGCAGAGGGACAGGGAAGTGTGCTTGGGGGTGGGAGGCAGGAGAAGCATTGGCTCCGCATCACTTACAAACCACGTGCACCTGCACCTGGAGGGGAGGAGCAGGAGCCTTGGCTAAGAGGAGTGAAACCAGCAGCTGATCGTCTCCACCTTCTCGCAGCCCCACGTTTGCATTGTCTTCTTAGGGTGACCCAGGGCTGACCATAGCATGTGTCACTCTCAGTCTACTGAGAGTTAGTCATCGCACGGTACGATGTGGACAGCCTGCCCCGCCTCAGCCCTTCCCACTCCAGCGGCCCTCTATGTTGCATTCATGTGTGTTAGTAACCTCACAAAGTAAGATTGTATATTTTGTGTCTTAAATAGTCTTCTTAAGGAAAAATACTTTATATTTAAGTCCAGACGGTGCTCTGCACTCTTTCCGGAAGACCTTGGTTAGTTGGCTGGTAGCTGGTTTTAGCAGGTAGTTAACTCAGCTGGTCTCAAATGGCAGACTCTCTCCATGGTGTGGGCAGCATCACATTTTCTTCCGTTCTCTTAGCTTTCGCTGGGCTTCTGGGAACCTGCCTTATATGTGGGAGACTCTGAGGTCAGCTAGAGATTTGGGGCAGAATTTATACTCAGAATTTGAGGAACCCTCTGCCTGGCTCTCTTCTTACTGGGATTTCCCCCCTCACTTTCCACCTCCTGTGGTGACTCAAGCTCTGGTTCTTCAAACCAGCAAGATTGGGCCTGCTTCTGGCTAAAGGCCTTCGAAATGTGGGCCCCGCCCTGTGCCATTGCCTGCCTCTGTGTCAGCTTCCCAGACTGGCCGCCTGGGTGGCTCTTCTGCTCCCACAGCCACTTATGTCCATAGTCCCTGCCTGAAAGAGGGTGGTCACATAGGAGCTACTCGAACTTGGCAGATACAAAGAGGTCACCATCTTAAAGGAAGATTTTAGTAGAAATGACTTCTGTAATAATTTTGAGATGGGTAACACAATGAAACAAAAGTACATTATTTCCTACAGTCTTCGATACCTAATACGCAGAGAGACAGTGGTTTTAGTGATTCCGTGAAACGAGATGCCCAGTCTGCCCGGCCTGTTTGTAAGGAAAGAGGCGCAGAGGCAGAGGCAGAGGCTGCCACCCTGGCCGGGGCATTTACCCCCAGGTCAGCCCATTACAAACAGCCGTCCCGGCTCAGGCTGCCTCCAGCCTTGCGCTCTGCACAGACCCGGCTGCTGCTGCTGCTGCTGTGTTAGAAGGTCAGCTCCATTCCTCTGTGGTGAGGCAGTGCTGGTAATTAGAAGAGATCATGTTTCAAACTGATATTCCCATGAACTTGCCAAAGCAAGCCATTCCCTCTTGGCTTTTTCTTCCCATTTCTTGCTGTTTCTCTGGACATTTTTCTGATTAGCCTGAGTAGCTGTGGATCCAGCCTGATTCCTGTGTCCACAGCAAATGTGATGTCACCATAAAATGATGTTGAAGTGACCAAAGTCCAGTCTTCTACAAAAAAAGTTATTCAAGCAAATAACTTTTTTTAAAAATATTTTTAAAATATATTTTATTGATTTTTTACAGAGAGGAAGGGAGAGAGATAGAGAGTTAGAAACATCGATCAGCTGCCTCCTGCACATCTCCTACTGGGGATGTGCCCGCAACCCAGGTACATGCCCTTGACCGGAATCGAACCTGGGACCCTTCGGTCCGCAGGCCAACGCTCTATCCACTGAGCCAAACCGGTTTCGGCAAGCAAATAACTTTTTAAAAGAAGAAATGTTGTAGGGTTTTTTGTTTCAAAGAAGAGTAGTATTCTCGGGGAAAAGGCTACAGAAGTGAAATCGATAAAAGCCCGTTGTCCCCGAGTAGCCTGTGAGGCAGGCGAGAGAGAGAACAAGTAACTCAGGCTCACTTAGGAGCGTGACTGTTCCTCCCACGCTTTGTCTCTCCGTCCGTCCGTCCGTCCGTCCGTCCGAGCGATGGAGAGGGCAGACCGAGTTCTCCTTTATCAATGAGGAGACAGGTAGAAACGGCCAGGCTGGGTGTGGGCAGCGCCTCACTGGGCCCTGTGTCCTGGCCAGCCTGACCGCTGCCAGCCGCTGTGAACCGTCAGAGCTGGGGATCTGTGTCCGTGTCAGTCCTGGAAACAAGGAACCTATTAGACCACTTTCTCGCTCTCCATGAAAATGCCTTTGAAGTGAAGTCATGTTTTGTTGCTCCGGAACGGAAATTTAATAAGCCCTCCCCGTGCCAGCTCGCCGAGGCCCCGAGACCAGGCCTCCCCGGGAGGGAGTGCTGCAGACGGAGACTGCTCAGCGCGCCTCAGCCAGGGCGGCCCTGTCCCTGCCCCGGGTCTTCGATGACTTCTGTCCGAGCCGGGGAAGTGAGAATAAAACTGACGCGGAATAAGCCCTCCCTCTCCTCTCCTCTCCTCTCCTTTCCTCTTCTCACGCGGGGGGACCTGTGGATAAGCAGACACAGTTGCCGGGTGTTCTGATGGTTGAGTGAGTCTTGGCTTTTATTGTTTCATCTGCTTGCAAGTTTGAGACTGAGAGCCACATCCCAGGAAAAGAGTGAGGGCTCCATGCCAGTTCCCAGTCGGCAGCTTTGAGCTCCCAGTGGAATGTCTTGCTACTAAAAATACTGTCATTTGGGAAAATATGTTTAAATCTGACCTCCTGACATGCACATTCTAGCTTTTGCTCTGGTTCTTCGGCAGCAGCCGTGCAGAGTTCAGAATTGTCTCCCCATGCCCCCGAGTCCACCGATGGAATCGTCTTCCACTGTGAAAACAGGCATCCTATGGGTTATTTATATTCCCGACCACTGCGAGCAACAAAGTACGGTTCCTCAGGAGCGTCTCGTGTTGTTTTGGTGTGAGAATGGAGTGCTGAGGTTGGGGGAACTGGCTCCCAGCTGTCACTGCCTTCTTGGGGGCGAGGCTGGCCTGTTCAGTGAAGGGGACATCGAAGTGACTGTCATGCAGCTGCCACGCAGTCCATGAGAGTGACGACCGCGGGGAGCCCACCACTAGACCCACAGGGCCACGCAGGGCGGGGGCGGGGGTGAGGAAGGGCTGACAGCGGGTTCAGACCGTATGTTCAGGAGCCGGAGAGCCGGGGAAGCGAGGTGGTGGAGACTCCAGTGGACGGAGCTGGGGAGGGTCTGTGGCCGGGACCTCTCGTAAGCTCCGTGGTTTTTGTGGGCACAGTGACTCCATTTCACCAAACAACCCGTGTGCCATAAAATTTCCCCATGGGGCCTATTTAAAATGGAGGCCCCCTTCCTTAAAGAGCATGTCACATGTGGTCTTACCATAGTTTGCTTGGGTTTTCCTTATTTGAAAAAAAGGATTTTTTTTAACTTGATTTTTTTTCTTGATTTTTGTGGACTTTTCAGTTGTCTTAAACTGTAGTTTTTGGAAATCCTGATTCCAGGGGTCCGTTATTTATTTTGAGGGTCAGGTGATTGAGAGAAGGTGGCTCCTTTGGGGCCTGTGTCTCAGGCTGGACCCCTGCTCTATGACCCTCTGGCCACCAAGTGCACAGGGAGCTGGGTGCCGGGATCTGTGTGATCCAGGCATATGAGGGCGGGATCGGCCTAGTGGGAGCGAAAGTCAAGCAGACAGTCCCGTTTACAGAGCATCTCCCCAAGGGTGACGTCGCCGGGGCCCAGCTGCCTGACGGCGTGCGCCTCCCAGCCTCGAGGGTGACGCTGCATTCTTAAGTATTGAAGCTGCGTGTCTCCTCGGTCATGATGACCGAGCTGGAGCAAGAAGAAACCAGACCCTGTTTGAGGAGGGTGGATCTTTCCCCTGAAATAGGAAGCAGTCCCCTTTTTTAAAACCCTCCGTTGTGGGGATAGTTTGCTGACCCGGGCGCGCTGGGAGCTGGGCTGGGTGAGCAGCAGCTGCTTGTCAGGCAGGACTGTCTGTCTGAAGCAGCGAGCACATTCCCACATGAGAACGGAGCGTTGCAGTGACCTCACTCCATGAGTAATTCTGGGCGCGGACTCCCTGCATCCACCAGGCGGCTGCATTCCTAGAGCTCAGCCTTGCAGGCCTGGAGGAGAGCCGATTGCCACGGTGGGGACGAAAGAGTCCCAGACCTGCCGCCCGCTGAGCCCGGGGACCCGAGTGCGATGGGCAGGGGGCAGAGGCTGGCTTGGCGGCCTTCTGGGTAGCTTCTGGATGGCAGAGAGCAGGGCCAGGACGCCGCCCAGCCGGCACAGAGGAGTGTGGGATGCAGCGAGGCCCTGAGTAGTCGAGCGGTGGTAAGTAGGTGCTGCTGTTGTAGGCGGGGGCCGGCACCAGGTGTCTGACCTGTGGGTTCAGCAACCTCGGACCTTGGGTTCTGGCTGGGAAGGAATTCAGACAAGACCCAAACCACAGAGAGCATTTCCTGGGTGAACCGCAGGGAGAAGTCATGCCCAGAAGAAATGGTCGGCAGACAAGCTGTGGAGGCAAAGGAAGGGCCTTGGAGCGGGGGCGCGAGGAAGCTCAGGGGACCTGCCTGGGTGGAGGGAAGGGGAGGCAGGCTGTGCTCCCGGGAGGGAGAGGCCCTGGGCCCTCCATCCTCAGGGCTCTCAGGGCGGAGACTGTGGGCAGCTCCCGGGAAGGTCCAGTAGCAGAGGCAGCAGCGTCCAGGTGTGTCCTCTCCGGCTGTGCTCTCCGCTGAGTGGCCGGCACCAGGGCAGGGTCACTGTCCAGTGCAGCTGGCCCTGACGTCAGCGCGGCTGGGTTTGCTGCTTCTCTGGGCCTGGGGCTGAAACAACTGCTCCAAACACACGGAGATGTTACCTCGTGGGACGGAAGGTCAGGGGTCCAACCCTCATGACCAGCGATTTGCTAGGGGAGGAAGGTCGCCCTGGGGCTGAGGTCCCACCCAGCAGTTGACTGTCCCTTGCTAGGCCACCTGGGCTTTCCATCCTGGTGACCTATACTCGCCCATCCTCTTTGCTCTGCTCATGTCCGTCTAACTGCCTACATCACTACTATCCACAACCCTCAGCTTAAAGCAGCTGGTATTCCAGAAGTACTGCAAATACTGTCACTGTTTCCGTATTTTCCTGAGGGGTGCATACTGGATAGCTGAAAGCGAGTAGGAAACAGCAGTATACGGAGGTGATGGCCAGATTGCTGAGCTGCCCCATAACATGCTGGCTCCCGCGTGACCGGATTCCCACGAGGAGTCTGTCCTGGGGCGTGTCTGTGTGGGTGAGGTGCCGGGGTGCTCGGGGCAATTCTGCTCTGCTCCACACACATGTAGGCACACACATCCATCCCGCCTGGGCGTGTCTTTGACCTCCCACACTTCTCCGTGTCTTCCTAGCTGTCCTCTGACCTATGGCTGGGCTGCAACTGGGCTTGCAGTTTGGACTCAGCTATTTTTGAGTCATTTTGTGAAGAGTCAGAAACCTGATCCTCTTTCCCACTCTTGATTGCCATCTACTGTGAGCCCGTGTGCTGCGAGACAGTCGGGTGGGGCTGGTGTGTGCTGGCTGCCCGCGGCTCCCTTAACCCCTGTGTTGTCTCTGCAGCACAATCCTGGAGGAGGAGAAGGCTCAGCACGAGGAGCGCGTGAGGATGGAGTCCAGGCGACAGGTCGCCGTGTCCTGGGACTCCGGAGGGTCCGACGAAGCTCCGCCCAAGGTAGTAGCGGCCCCCACCCAACTCGCATTCCTCCCCTGACCTCTGCGCCCCTAGGGGGGAGGGGGCGGGGGCAGCTGTCTGGAGAGGAAGCCATACCTACAGGAGGTTCTGAGAGTGACCCGTTCACTCCAGCAGTGGTTTCCTGTCTGCTCCTCGGTGCGTGGTGCGCTCAGGTTGGACTCATTTGCTGTGATTTAAAATGTTCTTTCTGGTCTCCGCCCCCCCCCCCCAGCCACAGACTGAGCAGCCTCCCTAGGGAGGCTTTTCCTTTGTTGGCAGCAGGGACCTGCTCCCGTCAGGTCACGTAAAGCAGGAGTCAGTCCCACCCGCCTGCTCCTTTGGGTTGGGTTGGGTCAGAGCCTCTTTCTGCTGGCTGGGGTGTTGGTGAGGGAACTCACGCATCATCCTCGGGCCTTGCCTGCCCACTCCCCTCACACCTGGGCTCTGGTGCTCTCCCCCCACCCCCCTTGGCCTGCTGAGCTGAGCTGAGCTGGGGGTGCCCCTTTGGCTCTGCCAGGCTGTATTTTCACACACTGGCTCAGTCGCCATGAACAATCCAGTCCAGACCATCCTCTGAAAGTAAATGGACAGTAGGGTTTTCTGCAATTAATAACCTGCGATTGGGTATTTCATTGGCTAAAAATATAGTAAGAAACTGTGACATTCTTTATTTCATTTTCTTTTTGAAAATGTTTCGAAATCTGTGAACCCGAAGTGCTGTTTGGATGCCACCCCAGCTTTTACCGTCTGCCCGAGAGCTTCTCTTTCCGTGGTGGTGCCTCCAGTTGTGCAGCAGTGAGCACTGCCGCCCATTTGACGATGTCTGGGGACTGGCACAGTTTCCCAGACTTTCAGGGGGGAGGGTTCCACAGTGCACCCTCCTCAACAAATGGAAACCCGAGGCCAGGCAGGAGGCCCGCGGCGCCTGTCTGATGGATGTCACTGTGAGCGACTTAGTGTTGGAGCCAGGACATTTCTCCGTCTCACCTAGTTTAACAACAAAAAATCCCTCATTGCCCCCAGAACAGCTGTGCGCCCCACTTCCCAGCCTCTGAGGCCCCCAAGTTGTCTACAGTGTTCCTGTCTTACCTCGGGACAGCTGCCAGAGGCCAGCGCTGGGGCGGAGGTCTGCCAGCTCACAGCGGGCTCTCCGCAGGGGCAGGCTCCCTCCTGTGCCAGCCTCGCTGTGCTCCCTGTGGCCAGGCATTCACACTTCAGCCCCACAGATGGGCGCCAAGTAATGCACCCCACACCCCCAAACTCACAGAGTTCCAGGCCTCTCCCACCTGGGCACGGCCCTGTATCTCACGCTGGGGGATGTGGAATGTGCTCATTCGGCCGAGTTCTGGCAGCTGTGCTGCAGGCTCGTGGGTGCAGGAGGCAGGGCTTTTCCTTCTGTTGCCGAGTAGAGAGACCAGCTCTGCTTCCGTTTTTAAACACCCCGCTGTTTTGGAGGTGCTTCCAAGTGCCTGTTTTAGGTTCTTTCCTGTCATCAGAGATGGTTCTGCCTTTCACACAGGCCTCCGCCAACCACCCCCACTGCCCCATTTCATTCATGAGCGTTTGACTGGGACAAACTGCAGTGTCTGTGGCTGGTTTCACTGCCACAGACAGAGTTGAGGAGTCAGTTACTGTGTGGCCCCCAAGATCAGAGTATTTACTCCTGGCCCTTCAAGAGGAAGCTTGGCAAACCCCAGACAATGTTGTCAGGGCCAGAGAGTCACCGGCAGCTGTTTCCATGCGGCGCTGGGGGACTGGGCTGCGCCTGGAAGCCTGAGTTCCTGGAGAGGAGAGCCGGCAGGTGTGCCGTGCGGTTCAGGTTGTACGTTTGGTAGACATTTTCTCAAAAAAGAAAGAAGCAAGACTGTCTCGCCAAGGAAAACAACTGATAACATGTGTTTCCAGGGATAAATTTTGCATTTTCAACCAAAAATTTGAATCTTGAAAAATATCTCTGTCACCTTGATAGTTGTGCAGTTCCCAGCCTCTCTGCTCAGCTCAGGGTGGCGCTCACAGTGTGCGGCGTTTTCAGGTTGTATGATGGCGTGTGGACACTGGGAAGAGCCCGTAACTCAGTTCTCCGGCGTTTCCCAGTGATGAACTGAGCGGTGCGTTCACAGCCGAGAGACGGCAGTGGCTGTGATGTCACAGCTGGCGGCGCAGTTTCCAGTTCCCTGTGGCAAGTCGCCTCCCACTGCCGAGTCTAGCTGTCGTACCAAAAAGCAGCCGCCACAGTTGTTCCAAGAAAGGATGAAAATGCTTGAAGTTCAGGTGTCTCACCAGCAGAGTTTAGAGCGGGGAGTGACTTCAGAGTTGCTCGGCGCCACCCCCTTCATAGGTGAGGAAGTAGAGGCCAGTCTGCCGCTCCCTGTCCCCGGCCACCCACCAGCAAGTGGCCGAGCAGGGCGGGTGCCCAGCGTCACTTTCCCTCCAGGCCGAGTGGTGTGAGCATCTTCTCACGTCTGTGCTCATTGGCCGTCGCACGGCTTCCAGGTCCACTCAAGTCCTCTGCCCACTGTTGAATGGAATACTTGCCCTTGTATTGTGGGGTATGCCTCTCTCACCAAATAGACGGTTTGCAAATATTTCCTCCCATTCTGTGGGCTGTCTTTTCACTTTTCTAATGCTGTCGTTTGCAACACAAAAGCTTTGAATTTTGATGAAATCTAGTTTATGTATTTATTTATTTTGTTTTGTTGCTTGAGCTTGTGGTGTCATAGCCAAAAAACTATTGCCTCCCCCACAGATGTGTCCTGTTTTCTGCTGGGAGTTTCACAGCTTTAGCTCCTCCATTTAGATCGTGGCCCATTTGAGTTCGTTTTTGTGTATATTGTGAGGAAGGGACAGCTTCATTTGCTCACGTGTGGATGCCCGTTGTCCCAGCATCATTTATTGAAGAGACTATTTCTAACCCCACTGCGATGTCTTGGTACCTTTTATCATTCTTTCCAAGTAAACTCTTTTAGAGAAATACCTTCTCCTATCATTTTCAGTAAAACAAGGGTTTATGATTTACCAAAGTGATCAAATACCTATTCATGTGATGCTCTGTTGGTTTGTTCACAGCCCAGCAGGCCTGGTTATCCTAGTCCGAGGTCCAGCGAAGGGTTTTATCCCAGCCCACAGCACATGGTGCAGACCAACCATTACCAGGTACGCAGGCCTTACCGAGACAAGATCTGCTCTCTCCCCTTTGCACGGCTCGGGGGCGGGAAGGGCGGGTGTGTTTGTGTTTTTATCTGTGTACTTAGGAGTATGTCAAGGGGCACGTTGTCCTGACATTCGTGTGGGGCTGTGAGCACTCACCGCTCTGAAAGCAGCCGGGGCAAGTGTCCCATGGCCCACAGTTCCCAGGCCGGCCCCCTTCCCCCTGCTCCCATACAGTACAGGGCCCCGTAGGCATGCGCTCTGCAGAGCCAACTCAATGGGCAGTTCTCCTGGAAGCCAAGAATAAGATTCAAAAGTGCCTTAAAAGCCAGATGAGCCCTGGCTGGTGTGCTGAGTGGTTAGAGCATCGGCCCATGCACTGAAGGGTCGTGGGTTCAATTCCCGGTCAAGGGCACATACCTGGGATGCAGGTCAATCAATCCCTGGCCTCAGTCGGGGAGTGGTGGGAGGCAAGCAACTGATGTGTCTCTCTCACGTCTATGTTTCTCTCTCCCCCTCCCTTCCCATCTCTTCCCCTTTTCCTCTCCCACTCTCTCTAAAAATCAATGGAAAAATATCCTTGGGTGAGGAGTAACAAAACAAACAAGAAATCCAGATGAGTTGCCACATGGGCAAGTGTGGAAGGAAGGGTGGGCTTGCAGACAAATAACCTGCACAGAGAAGTGAATCCTTGAGAGAAGGGGCCAGAGCAGAGTCAGTCGTGGTTGGTTTGGATTTCTGAGGGAAGGTGTCAGCTTTTCTTAAGAGGCAGGAAGCCTGGGCTCAGTGGGCACTGAGCAGGGGTCAGACACAGCATTGTTTCGGGAGAACATGACGGCTCTGAGAGAGGAGCGCTTGGGTCCCGAGAGCTGGGTCCTCGCTCTGTGATGGGCGCGCCGGCCATGGCGCTTGCCGGCTGGGGCTCTGGTGCGTGTTTGTTAGTGGTGGGTGTCCCCTGAGGACAGGGACTCTCCTGGCCTTTCAGCGCCGGCAGCAGTGTGTACAGTGGAGGCCAGTGAGTAGAGGACAGGAATGAGCAGCCCCCCGCTCTGTGAGTGGGAGCAGCTGCAGCGCCTTCCCTGGCGGCGTGTCAGGTCCTCTGTAGCCTGAAGTGCTCCTCTGGTCTGATATGCTCGGTGTGGAGAGAATGCCTTAAGGCATCCCAAATCGCTTTGTTGTGACAATTCCTCAACGCTCCTTGGCAGTAAGATGTCCTTTCTGACCAACTATAGTGAGGGTATAAGCATTTTATGTTTAGCAGAATTTTTACTATTAAATATTGGCTTCAGTAAACGGAGAGAACTGTCTATATGTCTCATTTGACAGTTTAATTCCATATTGTCGGGATGGAGATGGGTATCAGTCAATGCCTGGAGGCCTAACAGATACACAGAACCTCTGCTGAAGGCTGTGTGCCTATTGGCTGTTCTTTATCTCATTCAACATGTGACTGAGAACCCGGCCATGGTACCAGCCACATGAGCTGCGGGAACAAGTGCAGGGTCCTCCTGTCCTCTCTGAGTGAGGGAGGGAGCGGATGAAGCCTCTCATTTCCTCCTGCCTGACGCTCTTCTCCACGTCTGGCTGGCTGTCTCCTGTCGGGCTCATGCATCTTTGTTAGAACTTGAAGATTGACTCCCCACCACCAGCCCTTGTTCACCAGGGCACAGCCTTTTGGGGCTTAGTCTGTTGGGTTGGGCAGGAAGGGGTTCCATGGCAGTGCCTGGCCAGCCTGTGGGCGGCCTCGGACGGCTGCTCCCAGCTGTCGTCAGTGTAGGGTTCGGACTGCCGGGCGTGGCCTCAGTGCAGACTCCCCGGGGCCACCTGCATGCCTCGGCTGGTGACCTTCCTCCCCCTTCAGAGCCGACAGTTGGTGAGGATCTCTTGATCTTCACAAGTCAGTCTCCCTCCCCACCCCCTGCTTCCCTCTTGCACTCTCTAAGGAACCTTGAGGTCACAGGTCCACTCCCGTCTCAGGTTCCGCATTTATGTCCATCTGCAAAGTCCCTTGGCCCTGTAAGGTGACCGCGAACTGGACGCGAGCAGCTGGGGCTGTCATTGGGCCCCACAGCATCCTCTAGTCTAAGTTATCCCCTCTCCCGTGGGCGCAGACTCTGCAGAACTCGTGTGTGCGAACCTGACCCACCCCTCACTCGCCCGCAGGTCTCTGGCTACCCTGGCTCCCACGGAATCCCAGCCATGGCAGGCAGCCTGTACCCGGGGCAGGCATCCCTCTTGGACCAGACAGACTCGTGGAATCACAGACCCCAGGAGATGTGCATGTGGCCGCCCAGCGTGGAGGTAAGCTGGTGCTCTTAGGCTTTCGTTTGCTAACGGACGAAGCTTTGCCCGAGGTCCCTTTTCCTCCTGAATCCTGGGGTGTCGTGTTGGTGACCCACTTCTCAGGCCAGGATGCTCCTTTTCCTCGCTGCTTTCTGGTGCTGTGAATCCTTCTCATTAACAAGAGGAGAGATGCCACCAGCATTAGCCCGTTGGTTTGGAAGGCAGACCCCAGACCAGTGGTTCTCAACCTTCTGGTCCTTTAAATACAGTTCCTTATGTTGTGACCCAACCATAAAATTATTTTCGTTGCTACTTCATAACTGTCATGTTGCTACTGTTATGAATCGTCATGGAAATATCTGATCTGCAGGATGGTCTTAGGCGACCCCTGTGAAAGGGTCGTTTGACCGCCAAAGGGGTCGCGACCCACAGGTTGAGAACCGCTGCCCTAGACTGAATGGAATAGGCGTGGAGCCGAGGCAGAAGCAGGCAGACGGAGCCGTCAGTGCTGTGGCCTCTGCCTGGGGCCCTGCTCCCTCCCAGACCGTTGCGCTGTCCCCTCGGACTGAGCACACCTGGCACGGATGCTCACTCCCCCCTCACAGCGTCTCCCTGCCCGTGCGCTGAGCGTAGCGATGGTACTTTCTAAAGGTGCTTGGCACGCAGCAACTCGCAGCCTCCAGGAACGTCGCCCACAAGCAGTGTGAGCCGGCCTGTCTCCACCACCCGGCTTCCTTGTGGGAAAGACAGGGAAGAAGTAGGAGCTTCACAGGTCGACCTGAGAGCACCTGCCGTTTCTGCCCTCAGGACCCTGCGGCGCTGGACCTGCGCGGGATCGGACAGGTGTTGCCCACACACCTGATGGAGGAGCGGCTGATCCGGCAGCAGCAGGAGATGGAGGAAGACCAGCGCTGGCTGGAGAAAGAGGAGAGGTTCCTGGTAACTGCATTTCGGAAATGTCCTTCCACCCTTAGCCCTGCTGGGGTCTGTGGCAAAGGTTCCTCTTTTCCAAAGCAGGAGAGCTGGCTTCCCCTCCGGTTCCTGAAACTGGCAGTTGTGGGTGTTTGCTCTCCTGGAGTTGCTTTTCCAGTATCAGTTTCTGAGGGTAGCAGTGGCCTTGTGGGCTCAGAGGTGTGAGCATTTCTGTGGCTTCTGTGTTACCACCGAATTGACAGAAACAGCTCCCCGAGGTGTCAGCCTGCACACGGGCTGCCCGCCTGTCTACTTCCGTGATAACATGCTGCCCGCCACAGACAGCTGCCTGTCATTGAGAGACTGGTACCTCATTCCCGTTGAACTTGTCGTTGTGTATTCCTGTGTGTGCAGATGCAGTCGGTGGTTAGGAGTTTATCTTGGATTTTCCGGGATCTATCACCTGAATCTTGTGGCCGGTTTCCGTGGATTTTCCGAATGCACAGCTGTCGCTCTTTAAAGCTCTTCATCTCACTCGATGTTTCTTAGACACGTTCCACTTCTCTCCTGGGGTGTCTCTTGCCAACTTTAGTATGAAGTAGCTCCTTGCTGGCTTTTCCTGCTTTTATTTTTAAAGATAGTGCCTCTAATAGTTTTCTCCATTAAGTATAATTTGGTATATTTGTGCCTGTACATTTTAAATATATTGAGGTGGTGGTGGTGTTTTTAAGAAAACTTGAGCCCTAGCTGGTTTGGCTCAGTGGATAGAACATCGGCCTACGGACTGAAGGGTCCCAGGTTCGATTCCAGTCAAGGGCACATGCCCGGGTTACAGTCTTGATCCCCAGTGTGGGGCGTGCAGGAGGCAGCCAATCAATTATTCCCTCTCATCATTGATGTTTCTATCTCTCCCTCTTCCTTCCTTTCTGAAATCAATAAAAATACATATATTTTAAAAAAGGAAAAGAAAACTTTAAAAGGTTTAACATGAGCTACCTGGAGGGCTTTGCCTGGGTTTATGCTGGTCCTGCATCCCGGGATAAGTCCCTCCTCCGTCATAGGTGAACCCTCTTCTCAGGCCTGGTTTATTTGTGTGGTGTTTCATTGGGATTTAGAATTGATGCTCATCAGTGAGAATAATTTGTTTCTTGTCATCGTTTATTGGCTTCAGGATCAGCATAGTGCTGGTTCCTAAGGTGAGTTGAGTGATTGCCACCCTACGGATTTGGGTCTTCGTTAGGTCCATGTCGTGGGTGGTGGGGCTGAGAGCAGCAGGCAGTCAAGACAGGGCCGCCTCCAGTGACGGGACTGAGAGCGAGGAGACGGGAGCAGTAAGCATTCCTTCCGCCTGGGCATTTTAATTGGGATTTCTGCAGCATTGTCCCCGCCACAGCCACAGTGATGTTCCTAAGATGCAGGTCTGATCCTGAGTCTCTGGTGTAAACTCTGCTGGAGCTACCCCATGACCCACCCAGCCTCCTTCTCGACCCTCCTTTCTTCCTGTCCTCCTGGGTCAGCCTCCGATTGTGGCCGAGAACACTGAGCACTGAGGAGAGGGACAGCCCCCAGGTCATTGGGGAGGCTGAGCAGCTAAAATGACAAGAGCGACAGCCCCAGAAGATCTGGGGAGGAACATTCCAGGGAGAGGGCACGCCAAGTGCAAGGACCCAAGGCGAGCTGGGAAGGAGCCAAGTACGTCTGAGGGTCGGAAAGACAACCATAGCGGCCAGAGCGCAGGAATGAAGGGGGACAGACCACACGGGCCTCAGGCCATGCGGGGGCGGGGGGGTGGCCAGGGCCTGGCGGTGGTGGGAAAACAGCATTTTGGCACTCAGAGGGTCCTTGCCATCCTGACTCTCCTTTCAGACAGCATTACGAGAAAGAACCTAGACTTCGGAGAATTAAAAATCCTTGTTACTAGGACCCTGCATTGTTTTCTCTCTTTATGCTTGAATTTCTTAGCCTGTGAAGTACTTCGTGCCCGCCATACGGTGCGGGTAATGCTTTCCTCATAGAGGGGTGAGGGTGACATGGAAGCAGTGGAGGGAGGAGCCCCCATTAATTTTCAAGGGGCTTTTTTCTCTCTTCCTCAGTTTGAGCTCCATAGATGCCATGGGCTGCGTTGATGAGAACCTAGACTCCTAGGTCATGTGTCACAGTTCCTGCTATGACACAGCGTTCCTACAGACAGTCCCAGAATGCCTTCCCCGCTCCTGACCCCAGGCTAAGGAAGAGGAGGAGTAAGAGTTCGGCCACACTCAAAGGGTTTCTGCAGAGGAGCCCTGAGGGGATTGCTCGCTCAGGAGCTGCAGAGCCTTTTATTGGATTGGTTGGCTGTTTTAGGAAACCTTCACTCTCTCTTGTTAGCGGGTAGCTAACAGCCCCTGGAGTGTGAGTGCCCTGTGTCCCCAGGACACAGAGTCGTCAGTGCCGCCTTTTAGGGAGGCACTTTCCAGGGCAGGCTTGTCCTGCTGTCCGCGAGGCGGGCCAGCCTCTGGTGTAGTCCGAGCTGTTGTGCGCCTGCTGCCCTGGCTAAGTAAAATAAAATCCACTTACTAAAAAGGGGAAATTTTCAAAAAGATATACAACATACAAGCCACACTTTTTTATTATGAACTTCAACAGACCTAACACTATTTCAGATTGCTCTAGAAATTTCTAAAGATTCTTGTCTTCTGTTCTGTCTCCTCCTGGCCTGGTAACAGATCATTTCTGCCCCACCTTGGTCCTCAGACTGCTTGGGGAGCAGTGCTGCCCCCCAGTGACATCAATTATGCAGCCTGGACAAAGAGTCAGGTTTCTATTGAAAAATTAACTCTTAAAGTTGCTTTCTCAGTCATAGTTACCAGATTTTTTCGAATAGATCCCACTTTCAGGACTCACGCGATTGCATGGTCATCTACATATATAAAAGGCTAATATGCTAAGTGTCCATTGACCATCCGACCGGTCGCTGTGATGCACACTGACGATCCAGGGGGCAGATGCTCAACGCAGGAGCTGCCGAGATGCACACTGGCCATTTACAAAGAAACGGCACCGCAGACCTGGTGCTGACAAAGCAACACTCGGCTTCCCCCAAGTGGGACACAGGCCCCGCCACCACCCCGAGTGACACCCCACCAAATCGCAGCTAATGCTACTGAGACCCCATAGCACAAAATGCGGCCCACAGCCCAGCCCAGCCCGGAAATGGTTGCTGTGGGTGTCAGGTAATGATGTCATGTAGCAATGTAGTGACTAGCCTCCTTGGAGTTTCTTCAGCCCAGGAACATGACTTGCTTTATAGCCAGGTGCAAACATTTTACACTTAAACAAATGTCTGTGAAGTGTTTTCACGTGCCTCATCTTATTTGATCCTCACAGAAGTCCTGGAGTAGGTAGATAGGAGACTCAGTGGAATCCTATTTTCTTTTCATTAACTGGAAAATGGAGATTTAGAAAGCTTAGAAATTTGACCCAACTGA
>NW_005369955.1:581861-588912 GCF_000412655.1 Myotis brandtii
TGCTTCGTGTTGATATTTACTGCTGTGTTGCTGACAATTACCTGAAAGAGAAGTTGGGGTGCTTCACTGGGCTGGAAAAAGTTTAGCTACATCAGAAAGCAGGTCTAATTAAGCAAGTTTATTCTATGTATATAAAAGGCTAAGTTGACTCGTGCATGCGAGATACATATAAAGCTCTCACTGGCACCAATCGCACGCGTGTATTTCCATCTGTCATTGTCGATCGTGAATTTGGTTGACACTTCTATTATAGACAAAGGGTGAATAGCGATATTAAAATATTTCCTCTAATTAATTTCCTTCTAGTGTGCACGAATTTGTGCACCGGGACACTAGTTGTTAATAGTAGTTCCTGCCTTTCCTTGAGGACTGTGGTGTGCCAGGACCCCTGGATGTATGTGTCCGTTAGCACACGTTCGTGCAGTGGCAGCCTCTTGCCCGAGGTCACATAGCCGGACCCGCGGCACCTGTGTGTGGTGGCAGGCCCACCCCCTTCTCCCATCCCAGCTCAGCTGGTGTCCTTTCCGAGCCAGCAGAATGCAGGGCTGTGAGAGAGCTCCGTCCCAGGCTGTTCCCAGCACTCCTCCCGGGTGGGCGTGCCTTACAGACAGAGCGCCTTTGTTCCTTATTTTTGTCACTACGCGCACAGGCGTTTTCCGATGTGATCCTGGGCTCAAGACAGAAGTCTAATTTTAAAGTGAGGACGGCTGCCTCCATAAAGCCTGCTTTGTGTCCTCAGGCAGGAAGTACATATTTGAGCTGTTTTTCCTCTCAGGGCCGACCCAGGACAGCCCGTCAGCAGACCGCACTGCTGCTCGTTCTGGCTCTGGCTCTGGCTGTGGCTCTGGGCCAGGCCACATCCCCCTGTGCTTCTTCCTTACATCAGGTGCAGGTTTGAAGGCGAAGTAGTATAGTTCAAGGCGGCGGGACTTGGAGGTGAAAGTCTGAATTTGAAGTGTTTAGAGGGATAGTGATGGGGGAGTCAAGACCGAAGTGGACCTGTGGGTGGCCGTGTCCCTAGGACCTCAAAAGAGCCTTGGCAGTCACTGCTGCTGAGCAGAGGGAGTGCGCGTGCCCGCTCGCAGGAGCCTGTTGGTAGCAGCTCCTATGTGGTGCCAGGGTCTGGAGGGAACCCCCTGCCCCTTGACGGTGAAATAAGCAAGATTCACACAGCAGGTGCTGTGCTGCCCCACGTGGGCAGCCAGGGGCAGTCTCGCAGACGGGCACCAACGGGTGCAGACACACGGGCGCACATGAGTCCGTCCGTGAAGCTCAGCCACTGGTCCCTGTGGCCGGGCGGAGGCAAGTGTCCGCTGGGCAGGGGCGGGCAGGAGCCTGCTGGGTTGTCCTGACCTGGGTGGTGTGTTAGGCAGGGACACATACATGAAAATGCACATTTGTACACTTTGTCATAAATGTTGTACCTAATAAAAAACAAAAGATGCGTGCACGATGGGGAAAATAGCCAGATAGCCCCAACGTTAGGTCTGTACCTGTTAGTGTGTCACTGGAACTGCCTCCCTTATCGGACCGTTCCTGTCCTCAGGTCTGGAGTGTCCTGCGGGGGGAACGGGAGACTAGCCTCACCCGGGAGCAGAGAGAGCCATCTCTTCTCTCTGCGGCCGCTGCTCCAGGCGGGCCCGGCTCTGCACAGGCGCTGTCGGCCCGTGGGGAGCATGGTCATGTCCACTCACTCACAGCGGACGCACGTGGAGACCTTTCCCTTACAACTGAAATCCCGACTCCAGGAAAGTACACCTTAGGGAACTATTAGGTATAAAGAAATAAAAACATGTCATCTCATGTGATTTACATGGGAAGAAAATAGGTAATTCTTGTAAGTACATGAAATACAGCTCCTTAGTCTGTCAGCAAACCATGAACTCAAGTTGCTCTCATCGCAGTGAAAGGAAATAAGATGCCTCCGGCAGGTAGAAGGTGCTCACTGATGCCTGTGACTGAGCGAGCGCCGGCGGGCCTGTCTGCCTGCGGAGTGTTTACTGAGCACCGGGCATGTGCGTTGCTGTGCCAGGCACACGTGGGGTCCGTCTCACGGGTGAGGGTGGGTTGGGGGCGTCATGCAGGTGGCTCTTCCCCACCTGTTGTCCTGAGCTGCACCAGCTAATGGAGACCCAGGGGGAGCCGCTGCCAGGGCCTCTGACCTCATGGCCGAGCGTCTAGTGAGAGAAACAGGTGTTCTCTTCCAGAAAGGGGGGCGCACCCCAGCAGCGTAGCGTTTTGTTCATGGAGTTGAGTGACAGCACAGGGGGACCTAGTGGGAGAGAGTCAAGCACATCGAGCAGGTAGACTCACTGCTGGAAGCAGTTTGGCAACTTATCCCAGAACTTTCCAAATGTTGAAACCTCTGACTCAGTAATTCCCTTCCTAGAACTCTGTCCCGGGGAAGTGATCGGGGGTTTAGCTAGGTGTGTACACAAAGGCGTCCCCCACAGCCTGCTTACACCACTGAACGTGAAAACGGCCCAAATGTTCCACTAACAGGAGAGGTGTTGGTTTATTTGACACCTGATGTGGCGATAACTTAGTGATTCAGTAAGGTTGGAATTCTGTGGCGTTGTTGCCCTTTTGTGCATTTAAAGCAGCGGTTCTCAACCTGTGGGTCACGACCCCTTTGGCGGTCGAACGACCCTTTCACAGGGGTCGCCTGAGACCATCCTGCATATCAGATATTTACATGACGACTCATAACAGTAGCAACATTACAGTTATGAAGAAGCAACGAAAACAATTTTATGGTTGGGTCACAACATGAGGAACTGTATTTAAAGGGCCAGAAGGTTGAGAACCACTGATTTAAAGGAAGAGTGAGACCAAGTCCTTTCTCCATTGCCCCCAGCCAGTGCTTGTGGCCGCGTCCTGGGCGCCGGCCCTGCCAGGTGCAGAGCTGCACAGCGGGCTCGCAGCAGCTCGCTCTGGTCTGGCGGGGAGCGATCACTGCCCGGTCACAGGGCTCCCTGGGAGCAGTGGGCCCAGGAGGGTGGCAGTTTGGTGGGCGGCGCGCTGGTGGCTGGAGGCTGCCGCCCGATGGTGTGGAGCCAGCCTTTATGCTAGTATTCGTGAAGTTTTTGTACTCTTACCAGTATTTCTGTTACACCCAGCGTTCTCCGTTTGGGTTCTGTATTCTGGGTGCTTGTGGGAAGCTTACCGGACCGTTGCTGCTGTGCAGGGCCAGTCCATGCAGCTCACTCGGGCGCAGGACGTGCGCTGCGCCTCTTCTCCGTGGTTCCCTGGTGCAGAGGGAGGCTCGCCTGCTGCTGCGAGGAGCGGGCGGGCCCAACCCTATTTGTGAGCGAGCGGCTTTGTGGGCCTCCGGCCACGGATTGTCGTCTCTGGCTTTTGAGAATTTTTCCAAAACTGGGGACCTATCTACTCTCCTTAGTCGAGGACAGGTGTGTTGTAAAAGGAAGGAACTTAAGAACCCAGACTGAAGCTGTTTGGTTCTGTTTTCACTTCAGAAACCCGACGTGCGGCTCTCCCGAGGCAGCGTGGACAGGGAGGACGCGAGTCTCCAGGGCCCGGTAAGCAGGACGTGGGCTGTCGTTTTCTTGTCATGGACCCAGCCGTCCACTCTGGGTGAAGTGGCTGTTGTAGCCCCGCACCCTGTCCCTGCTCAGACGCGGAGGCCTCCACCCACCACCAGTGCCGTCTCCTCCGTGGGCAGCTGGCTCTGCGCCCTGAGAAGCGGGACACGCACTAACGTTGATGCACGTGTGTCCGCTCGTCCTCATGCTCTCCCTGCACGCTCACAGCAGTTCCGTCACAGCACTGGCTGCAGGTGAGGGTCTCCCTCGAGTGCTGTCAGGGGAAATGCCTGGCATTCTCTTTAAAGAGCCCGCTTATGGCTCATCCCAATGCCTTTAGAACCTGCTAGGACTCGTCCCTGGGCTTTGGGAGAGCAGTTAAAATTGTGTCGTTAGGACTCCATCAGCAGGTGTCTGGTTAAAATAAACACAGGTTTCTCTCAACACTTAAGCTCCCAGTGAAAAAGGAGCCTTGCGCCTGCCAGGTGGCAGACGTGTGGGGCCAGTGTCCACCCCAGCGGCTCCGTGAGACAGAAGCCATTGGCTGACATCGGGACACGCACACAGGCCGGGAGCTGTCCCATCTGAACGGGACGCCAGCTGCCCTGAGGTGGGCCTGGGAGGCGTGCTCAGTGTCAGCCCGGGAAGGCACTAGTGTGGCGGGCCCTGCAGGCAGGTGGGCGTCCTTAGTTCATGAGCACGGAGTCAGGTGATCCGCCCGCCACCTGACACGTGCCCCCTTCCTCCTGTGCGACGAGCACTCTGTCCTGGATCATAGAGCGAGGCTCGTCCCGGGACCTGCTGCGAGGACATGACCAGAGGGGCTTGGTGAGGAGGGAGAATGCTGGGCTCCCTGGGACACTGCACAGACAGTGGAAGGAACGAATAACTGAGGAGTTAGGCCGGCTGAGGGAGAGTCAGAAACACTCCGTGACACGGTGACACGTGAAGGGGCCACACGTGACCTCGTAGCACTGGCTGCACCAGGCCTGGGCGACAGGAAGAGTGGGTCGTCCTGGTGCGGGAGGCAGTCCTGCAGGGTGCTGTGCTGCATGTGTCCTGTCCCCACACTGCGTCCTCAGCACCCCCACCCACAAGTGGGTAAACCGAGGCTTGTGGAAAATGCACCCAGAGTTGCCCGCTGCAGGGTCAGACGCCAGGCGGCCAGCAGGCTGGGCGGCCTCTTCACTTGCCGCGTGCGGTTTAGGCTGTGGCTGCTTCCTTCCTGGGGCTGATGCACAGGGGACCGTGTCCTCAGCTCACGGTGGCTCCGTGGTCTGCCCCCTGCTGGCGCCTCCGACGTCAGGCTTTGAGCAGGTGCTGAGGCTGCTGGACAGCCCTTCGGCTGGAAAGCAGTGGGTTCTCCATCGGCCTGAGCTCTAATGAGCACTGAGGACTGGCCAGGGGACATGACCCCATCAGTTTGTATAAAGAGTAAAACAATCTGGATCCCAAACTAGGACCCAGGTTGGCAGCACAATTATTTTGTGAGCTGTTAGCCTCAGTTTACAAATGGGAAACGGAAGCCTCTCACAGCTGAGTGAGTCCTCCAGGGCCCCCAGCTGGATACACGTCCCACCAGAGCATGGATCCACACAGTCACTCCGTCGCGCTCCGAAGGCAGGGGCTCCCGCAGGCCTGCCCTTCCAGGCAAAGCTGTGCAACTGCCTAGCACAGCGCCTTATGCCGGCACTGCTGAATACATCCAGAATGTTCTGAGAATAGAACATTCTAGTTTGTTGAACTTTCCTGCTACCTAGGAATCAACCAGAACATTCTTTGTGTTTCAAACCTTTTAAAATGTGTGCCTGTTACGGCCGGGTCAGCACAGCCGTGTCTGTTTCTAAAGTTTGGGCCGCTCACTCCTCCACAGCTGCTCTGGCCACCTGGGCTTCTCACACCTCCGCTTCCCACCCCTGGTCTGCGCAGAGGTCACGTTCTCAAGGGCCTGACCTTCAGGTCCCTCCAGCCCCAGCTCCTTTGTCACTGGGCCCGGCCTGCTCACAACCCTCCCCCGGCTGCTGCTCCTGTGCCGCTCCCTCCGCCGCTGTGCCCGAGCAGGCAGGTGTTAGTCGCTCCCGCAGGTGAGCGGCAGGTACAGGAGTGCTGCCCAGAAGCTCCCGGCTCCGAGGGCTTGGCGTCTGCGTGCTGCGCGGCGCGGTGCACATTGTGTGCACGTTAGAGGGGGCCTCTAGGACAGAGGGCAGCTGGATGCACATAGACCAGCCAGGTGACCACTGTAAAGAGCAAGGACAGTCTCTCCGCAGCAGGACGCGTCTGAAGGTACTTCTTTGCCTCGAGTGGCCTGGGGGAGGTTGTCATAGTGATGGCCGGCCTGCCACCAGGAACTGCCTTCCCAGCTGGTCCCGGCACACGCAGGGCTTCGGGAGACGAGGACAACATGCACCTGGGTGTGTAGACTCCCGGCGCTAAACATCATTGTCAGGACGGCACTCAGAGGGGGCGGAGCTTTCCGAGCGCAGAGCCGGGGCAGGGAAGCTGACCACCACATCCGACACCCTGGCGGGGTTTTAGGAGGATTGTAAATGGGTCGTCGCTGTCCCCAGGCTTGCTCTGTCGCAGCTCTTCTGTCCCCCTCTGGTAACATTCCTCGCTTATTTGCCTACCCCCTCCCCAGCGGAGGCCTACAGCAGCCGGCCCCTCGTCTTGGTGTTTGGAGCCAGCGTTCAGCACCCGTGTTCCAGGGCGGGTGGCAGGCGAGGGTGGGCGGCCGTGACCCTGCTGTGATGCTGCCGCGCTGACCGACCTTTCTGTCCCCACAGACTGGAAACCAGCACATCTACCAGCCGGTGGGGAAGCCAGGTAAGCGGAGAAAGAGATTATATCAAGAATTTTGTATAACATGGAGGGAGCGGGGTTTAATGTATAAGTTTCTGAGCTTTGGAATACCTCATGGTTTTCTATCACTGTCCCCTCTACAAGCCACGGCGATTGTGGTGGCTCCCAAATGCAGCCCATGCCGAGAAGGCTGGAGAGGGAACCTCGTACCAGGCACCAGTAGGGCTGCACGTGTGTGTGCGTGCGTGTGTGTGTGTGTGTGTGTGTGTATACATGTGCTCTGTGAAGGCGCATTATTTAATGAGACTCATTCCCTTTTCCAGATCCTGCAGCTCCACCAAAGAAGCCACCACGCCCCGGAGCCCCCGGCCACTTGGGCAGCCTTGCCAGCCTCAGCAGCCCCGGGGACAGCTACAACGAGGGCGTCAAGGTGGGCGAGGAGCTGGCTCTGCTCGGGGCTCTGGCGGCGTGGGCTGCAGCTTGGGGGGGTTCCAAACCCCTCTGAGAGGCAGGAACACGCTTTACCAGAAACTTACCCATTTCTCTCGGACAGACCTAGGGCCTCACTCAGACCCTGACTTTCTAAACACGTCTTCTCTCGTTAGGCAGAGTGTTGCTTTGGGCGAAAGTGCTGGGTGGCTTCTGGTTTTAAAAACTAGTTAAGTCAGGACACGGGCGACCTGCAGCCAGTCTCCAAGCTTGTCAGTGGC
>NW_005369955.1:588960-598739 GCF_000412655.1 Myotis brandtii
GGCTTGCGCTGCACAGAGCCGCCGGACAAGGGACCCGAGGCTCAGGCACTGGCGCCCAGGAGCTACTTCATGGCTCCAAACCTTCCCTCCCTGCCGCCCGCCCGGGGCAGGAGCAGGCCCTGGCGTCAGGGCTCGCGGGGCCCTGGGTGAGGCTCTCCTCTGTGGTGCCATGTACGGGGGTGTCCCTGTGTGGGACCCGGCGCTCGACGGCCCTGCTGGCACCACACCAGGTGTCCTCCAGGAGGAGAAAAGAGGACACAGCCCACAGCCCTGCCTAACGTGGGTCCTTGACACGTGAGAGAGGGCGGAATTGGGTTAATGTGCGTCGTTCGTTTTCATAAGCCTCGGAGCAAACTTCCCAGTGGCTGGTGTTACAGGGACAGCAGCGTGAGAAGTAGATCAGATGCCACCCAGGGGCCCTGACGGCTCGCTCTCACCGTGGCAGTGGCAGTAGACAGGCGTGGCATATGAAGAAGCCCTCACATAGGGTATTAAGCAAGTCAAATCCCACCGGAATAGCGTGTGTCCTTAATGTGGGAGCAGGGTGAGCGGTGAGTGGGAAGTGTGCGTCCCGTCCGCTGGCCAGCAGGGCGGCGCAGGCTGTCACATCAGCCGAGAGCACGACTGGTCACAGAAACGCTCGACCTCAGCTGGGTGGAGCGTGACCCGTCAGACGACCTTGAAACCAGTAACAGACGTCATCCCCGTCGCTTGGAGGTGTCACTGCGAGGGTCCCTCGCGGCCTCAGGACCGCTGTGGCAGGAGTGGCAAAGGCAACGCAGCGGAGGCGCGGCCCTGCCTGCTCCAGCCGGTGCTGCTGGCGGGGCTCTGCCTGCGGCTCCTCGGGAGCCCCTTCGCCTCGTCCCGGCCACACGGGTCCTGCCCTCCCAGGGCCCTGCAGGGCACTGCAGCCCCGGGGGACCCCCTCCTGCCCCCACAGCACAGGGCAGGCAGTGGGCTGAGACGTGCAGAATCCTGAACAGCCTGGGCTCTGCTTCAGACAGTTGTGAGGAGGGGACAGGGCCCCACTTCCTGTCAGCTTTCCTGGGGTCGCCTGCTTCAGGCTGCAGAGAAAAGCATTAAGTCAACTGACGAGTTTAAGGAACTGAACCATAAGACTTGCTTCAAAAGAAGGGTTTCTGTTTTTGTTTTTAAAATAGGCTCCTAACGTCTTTAAGCCCAGCCCGGTCCACGAGTGCACTGTGTGGTGCGGCCCCTTGCGGGGGCTGGGCTCGGGGCAGGGGTGCGGTTCCTCTGAGTCACTCGGAGGCCCAGGTGGCTCAGGGGCCCCAAGCATCCTGCTCCCCCCTTTTTGAAGGCCCTGATCCTTTTGGTTCTGGCACAGCTGACAGGTTTTCCTTCCGGGCTTTGCATGTTGTTTCCGCGATTATTTTGTGGAAACAGGCGTGTGCGTGGCAGACCCACTGACTGCGGTGCCGCGGCTCTGCCCGGACGCAGCAGCTGAGAGCCGGCCGACGGGCTCCTGCTCACCTGCTGGCCCGCTCGTGTGTTTACGGGGTTTGTCTGCTGCCTGTATTAATACTGTTTTTCTTTTTCCCTCTCTCTGATAATCCCTCTAACCTTTCCTCACCTTCCGTTCAACAATAGCCGTGGAGGGTAAGCACATCTTGTCTGTGTGTCTGTCCAGCTCTGTATCACACCCAGCGCTCTGCATGTGACTGGACCGGAAATCGGGGGGCCTAGGGGGCTCCTGTGCTTGGTTCATATCAGCAACAGCATTTGTAGTTCCCAGAGCGAGCGACAGGAGCCCCTCTGCAGGGTTGGACTACGGACCTTTTCCGTCTCAAGCCCAGATGGGGACCCTGAGTTCCAGGCTCCCTGGGCAGAGGCGCCCGAGGGCTCAGAAAGGGCGCCTCGTGCTGCAGCCAAGCCCACGCAGCAGAGTCTCGGGCCCAGGCTGTGCTGAATTGAGGCTCTGGAGAGACACAGAGCTGTGCTGCAGGGCCCAGGGCAGCGTTTACTGTTTAAAGACCCTGGGAGATTCCCCAGAGGCCTGTGTAGCTTGGTGCCCAGTGCGGGGCAGCCACCTCACGGGCCCCTGCCTATGAGGGCTGAGCCGCTGCTCCCCGGAAGCGCCGCGTTGGGCTCCGGCACCAGCCGGCTTCACCTGAGCTGCGTCTGCAAACATGGTGTCCGCTCTGTCACCTGCCGGGAAAGCTCCCCACTAGGCGGCCTGAGGTGCCGGCTGCGCCATGGAGTCGCTGCTGCAGAACTCAGGCCACGTGGGCGCTGCTGGTCCAATGCAGAGCGCTCGGCCCCTAGCAGCCCCCTGAACGCCCGCGGGCACCGTGTGCACGCTTCCCTGGGTGAATGATTCTGGGGCATCAAATCGCTTCTCTGGGAAAATCGGGCTTTTTAGTGTCGTGTGTGATTCCACCTCATTCCTTTAACTGAGCTCAAAGTCAGAAGAGGAGGACCTCATGGATGTGTCACTGGGAGTCACGTCAGTGTCACCCTCAGAGTGCACTTGACCCCATAGAACAAGAGAGTCCGTCTCCAGTCTGCTTTGATCTCTCTTAAAGACCCTCCCTAACGAGCCCCGTGGCACGCGCCCTCCCGGACGCAGAAAGTGACTGGCTTCTGTGTTGGCAGCTGCAGCCCCAGGAGATCAGCCCCCCACCCACGGCCAACCTGGACCGCTCCAATGACAGGGTGTACGAGAACGTGACGGGCCTGGTGAAGGCGGTCATCGAGATGTCCAGCAAGATCCAGCCCGCCCCGCCCGAGGAGTACGTCCCCATGGTGAAGGTAAGGCCGTCCCCGTGTCCACCCAGCGGAGGTGTCCTCACCTCGGGCGGCGGTTCCTGCCCGAGCGCCGGGGTGGGATGTCCTGGAGCGCAGGCGTCCCACAGTGGCTGCCGGGCATGAAGACTGGCCAGCGAGGCCTGTGGCCGTCCTGACACCTCTTTGCCGGCCTCCTGGGCCCTAGAAAGTACCTGGGGGAGAACGGATTCAGGGAGCACTCTGAGGAGGAGTGTGTCGCCGCCCTCACCGGCACTGGCAGGAGGCACGTCTGACCCCGGAGGGCAGGCAGATGGCGGCGTAGTGGGGATGGGGGTACCAGGTGACAAGGAAAATGGGGCTCCAGCCCTGCTCTCCCGGACCTTCCTCATGCGAGTGTCTGCTCCGCACCCTGCGCCCCAGGGCAGTCGAACCCTGGTATCAGATCGGAACCTTTGGGGGGAACTTGCCTCAGAACTTAAAAGGTGGGGCTCAGAGAAAGAGGGAAAGAAACACAGAAATGTCGTAACTGGAAGGACAGCTTGGTGCTGTGTGTGAGGCCTTGTGTGACCTGACTGTGTGGTCCTGTCTCTTAGGAAGTCGGCCTGGCCCTGCGGACGCTGTTGGCCACTGTGGACGAGACCATCCCTGGCCTGCCGGCCAGCACGCACCGCGAGGTAGGCCCGGCTCGCCTGCTCTGGGGCTCGTGGGCGGGATGGGCGGTCCACGCTGCTGCCGCGGAAACTGGCCGGGCTCCTGGCTGTGCAGGGACCCTCCCAGCTGAGGCGAGCCCCTGACCAGCTCCCTGCGGCTCCCCTCCTGTGCCTCCAGGTCGAGATGGCCCAGAAGCTGCTCAACTCGGACCTGGGCGAGCTCATCAGCAAGATGCGGCTGGCCCAGCAGCACGTCCTCACCAGCCTGCAGCAGGAGTACAAGAAGCAGATGCTGACGGCCGCGCACGCCCTGGCCGTGGACGCCAAGAACCTGCTGGACGTCATTGACCAGGCCAGACTGAAGATGCTGGGGCAGGCGAGGCCGCACTGAGCGGAGCCCGCGCTCCCGACACTCCCGTGCACCAGCAGCAGGGCCGCCTCCGGGGCAGCCCGACGCCAGCGCTTCTGACTGACCGCTGGTGGATGATCTCTCGTGCGTTTAACCACATTTTGATTTGGGCTCATTTTTTGTTCTGTTTCTTGAATCATGGTGTTCAGAAAAGTCCGGATCCAAAATGTGGCATTTTTCTAAGAATGAAACTGTCGGGAGAAGCTGTTAGGGTCGTGCAGAGACTGTGGTAGGAAATGGCCAGACTCGCTGGAAGCGAGAGGAGGAGGAGGGGCCCCAGGACGGTGTGCAGACTGGACCCCGCTGTGGGCAGCACGCCCTTCGGCTGCGCGCGCTGCCGCCACGTCACAGAGGGCGAGGCTGAGCGCCGTGTCTGGAAGACGGAGGCATTTTAGAAAAAGAACCACAGCCCTTGCGCCTCGGCCTCCTGCTCTCACGGCGTCTGGGAAGCGCGGTGGGAAAGCTGCAGACGCACGGACTCTTCGCCAGAATAACGTGCCAGTTTCGTAGCGATGTTCTCAGCAGAAACGCTTGTGCCAGCGCCCCCAGCGGCCCTGCGCAGGTTCTGAGCCTCCCGTGCCCTTTTCTATAATTTATACAGAAAGAGGAAAGCCATGCTGACTGCTCAGCCGCCGCCGCCGGAGTACTAACCTTCCTCGTGTACCTTCCCGGGGGCAGCAGGCCCTTGGAGAACTGCACCTCCCTGTAGTTTGCTGGGGGATATAAATTATTCTCAGGAAGAATATACTGAACTGTACAGTGACTTTGACCTATTAAACAGGTGTTACCAGTAAGGGCTCGGTGCAATGGCCTTTCTCTTTCTTTTCCTTCAGACCATTTACAGGTTTCCAGGTGACGTGTCAGGTGAAGTCACACACGGGAACGCTCTCAGTCACTGTGTCCGTTCCCTCTTTCCTGGCCTGCAGACCAGGGAGCGATGGCCGGGTCCGAGGCACTCTGTTCACTGTCCCAGCAAGGGCAGCCCAGGCGGGCGGGGCTGGTGTCCTGGTGTTCCAGCCTCAGGGCCGCCCTCCTCCTGAGGCCACTGGGAGGCGTGGTCTCCCAAACCCGCCCTGGCCGTGGGCGGGGCAGCTAGGACGGGATCGGAGGATCAGGCCGGACCAGGGCGCCCAGATGGGGGGCTTGGAGGAAATATCTGGGTGAATCCGGGTTTCCTGTGTGCACACCAGTTCCTGCAGGTTTTGTGACGTTGACTCCATCTGGACCAGGTCGGGCTGCCGTCCTCTGAGCTCTCTCCTCTGGCGTTCCTCGGCCTCCGAGTCCGTTTCCTCCTCTTCACAGAGGCCACAGGGAGGCTAAGATGAGCAGGGTCCGAGGTGAAGTGCCCCGATCGTGACCAGGCTCGCAGTGGGGCCGCCCTGTGGACTGCGGGGAGCTTAGCAGCTTGCCTGGCCTCCACTTGCTAGCAGCCAGGGCCCTCCTCCCTCCCCGCTGTGACAGCCATATCTCAGGGCTCCTCCTGGTTGGCGTGTCCCGGGTGGGAGAGAAGGCCCCTCCCAGGAGCTGACACCGTGGCATTGGCGATGCCTGGAGTCCAGCTGCAGTGTGCTCTGGACCCACCACCTTTCTCAGGATACAGCAGCTGAAACCCAGCTCACACTTCCCTCGTCTCTTCCCTATTGGATGAGCACGCATCTTTACTTCATCTTCTCAAGTACCTAACATCAGCAACAAGCAGCCCTGGCGAGGGCGCTCGGCGGGCAGGCATCGGCTCGCACACGGAGGGTTATTGCTGGGTTCCTGGCCAAGGGCACACAACAGGTTGCAGGGTCGGTCCCCAGCCTGGTAGGGGCACATGTGGGAGGCACCAATCAACGTGTCTTTCTCTCATGGCTGTTTCTCCCCCCCCCCCCCCCCCCCCCCCCCCCCCCAACTCTTCCTAAAAAATCAATGGGAACAATCCTCAGGTGAGATGTGAGCTGCCAGAGCGATGGTTTTTTGTTTTTAAACATTTGCTTAAATTCCATAAGATTTCTTTAAATCCATAAGAAAGCCCAGTCATGACAAGTGACAAAATGAATGGAATTACTTGGTTTTTATACTTGATTCTCATTTAACGAATCTCAAAAGCCCAAAGCACAGCAGGAGGCCGCGCCTGTCCTGACTCCGTACCGACTGCCCCTCCAGGTGCGTGTCCCAGGGTGATGCTAGGAACTCAGTCCTGTTGGAGGCGCTGACTGCCTCCTGGCGCTCCCAACATACTGTGTAATAGGTACATTAGTTACCTTAGCCCTCTATCGGCTTCACCTGCACTGCTTTTAGAGCCTGTCTTAAAAAAGACAGTCATTCCTGGATCTAATTCTCAGTAGATTCTGTAATATTCCTGGAAGTGCCTATTAGCATTTGAGTTATAAAATGAAGTCAACCTTCCAATCAAAAGTTTGTTTGGCTCAGTCCTGGCCGGTTTTGCTCAGTGGATAGAGCGTCGACCTGCAGACTGAAGGGTCCCAGGTTAAATTCCAGTCAAGGGCACATGCCCGAGTTGTGGGCTCAATCCCCAGTAGGGGGCGTGCAGGAGGCAGCTGATGGGTGATTCCCTCACATCATTGATGTTTCTATCTCCCTCACCCTCTCCCTTCCTCTCTGAAATCAATAAAAAAATAAAAAAGTGTGTTTGGCTGAGTAATTTGACAAGGGGGACGTGGGCTTAGTCTAAGAGTTTGACCTAAGTTTATGTAAAGAAGTGATTTTTTAAAACTTCCATTTTAAAAACATTTTATTGGCAGTGGTATAGATGAATTACTATTTTTATGTCCCCAAACCTTTCTGAATATATCGGGCGACACATGGTGGCTCTAAATAAGAGAACATTCAATATAAGTCTCAGAAAATGCCTTTCTGCATGAGCCAAACCATCCCCGTGGCTGTTGCTTTATAATAAACCCTGAAGTTGTAGTGTGAGGCCTCTAATATTTTTCTTTTTCATATTTTTGAAAATATTTTTTTCATATTTTTTCAACATTGATTTTTAGAGAGAAAGGGAGAGAAACATTGATGTGAGAGTAAAACATCTATCGGCTGCCTCTTGCACACCCCCAACCAGGCATTTAACCTGCAACCCAGGCATGTGCCCTAACCAGGAATCGAACCAGCAACCTTGCTGAGCCACACTAAAGCAGTTTTGCTTTTAAACGTAGTCTGCCATCCACCTGGAATTGGGCTTTGATGCATTTTCCCCACGTGGGTGTCCATTGTCCCAGCACCCTTTATCAAAAAGTCCATCCTGCTGCCCCGTGTGTCACAGTGGTTGGGCGTTGACCTATGAAGCAGGAGGTCATGGTTCAATTCCCAGACAGGGCGCATACCCGGCTTGCAGGCCCAATCCCAGTTGGGGGGCGTGCAGAACGCAGCCGATTGATTGATGGTGCTTCTCGCCCTTCCTCTCTAAAATCAATATAAAATCCAAAACATGTTTAAAAAGAAACTAAGGGCCTCGGATTGAGCGTTGTGGGCACGATGACCACAGGGGGGCGCTGTGGCTCCCCAGCGTGCTACTGGTCCGGACCGCAGCACCCGATGTGCAAACCCGGGGCTGACCAGCGCGGGGGACCCTGCAGTCTTAGCATAGGGACCCCAAACTACAGAGCAGTGAATGTGCCAGGGAGAGAGACTGGGCCCCAGGGGACCCGCGAGTCGGTCCTGCGGGGTCAACATCCGCGTTGGAGGAAGGCCTGGAGGAGCAGGCGGCGCGGCGGGAGGGGTTAGCGCCGGTCCGGTCCGCAGGGCGTAGACCCCATTCTGTGGGTTGAGTGGACCGCTGTCTGCGGGAGGCCAGGCCAGGGCCTGGGGTTGTCTTCGTGGCTGGTGAGCGCTGGCCACGCAGGGACAGGGGAGGAAGAGCAGGTCGGGAGGGGGAACTGGGTGTGACTGTGGCCTGGAGCTGCGGGGGTGGGGGCTGAGGGGGGCTGCGGTGGGAGCGGTGGGCGCTGGGGGACAGTCCCCGCGGCGGGGGGGAGGACCCCGCGGGACGCGGGTTGGCGGGCCGGGCTGCGATGGCGCCCCTCCACCAACAGGGGTCGCGCGCGTCCTTGGAGTCGGGGAAGCGACACAAAGAAGCGCCCGGGGCGATACTCTGTTGCCTGACCTTCCGCACAGGAGCGCGGGCTCCCGGCGGACACGGAACGGCTCTCCCCGGTGTCCAGAGGCCACAGGTCACAGGAGCAGCCGCGGGCGAGGCGTCTGGGTCGCTCGGGGGTTTCAGGCCGCCTTCACCCGGTGGCATACACACACTCAGTCTGAGGCTAACACCAAAATATATATATTATTTTTTGCCGATCTGACAAAAAAAAAAATAGGTATCATTTTCATTCATTCGCACCAGATGGCCACTGTTCTGTCGGCTGTTGTCATTTTGTTATTTGAGAGCCTAAGGGGAGAGAGGGCAGGGCCCTAGCAGGCAGGGAGCGGGCTGTCACAGTTCTCGCCGTGGCTGGAGGTTCATGGACAACACGGACAAGAGTCGTGACTGGCACGTGAAAATGTCTCCCTTGTGAAATGCCGCGAAGGCACAGAAAAGTACCCCAAACTAATGCAGTTTGAGGGACGTGCCAACCCGGGGAGAGTGACCCCCCAGCCCCCCAGTACCCATCAGTCTGACGCTCATGGTAACCACTACCTTGTCTTTACTTTTTACTGTCAATTGCACAGCCCTGAGCCTGGGTTTGGAACCTTTTTTTAAAATATATATATTTTTTTTATTGATTTCAGAGAGGAAAGGAGAGGGAGAGATAGAAACATCAATGATGAGAATCATGGATCGGCTGCCTCCTGCACGCCCCACACTGGGGATCGAGCCCGCAACCCAGGCATGTGCCCTGACTGGGAATCGAACCGTGACCTCCTGGGTCATAGGTCGATGCTCAACCACGGAGCCACATTGGCTGGGCCGGGGTTGGGGAACCTGTGGCCCGTGGCGTCTTTCACCCAACACTGTTGCCGGCGGGCAGTGCTGAGCCGGAGGGGCTCGCTGTCAGGCTGACCCCTCTGTGGACAGTGCGGCTCCCTGAGCTGTTCCCTGATGACATGACGCCCAGGCGCTCAGGCCTGTCCCCCGACCCCCGCAGCTGTGCTCTGCCCTGCTAGGCCCCCGAGGCCAGCGCTTCAGGATGCCACTCACTGGTTTCCAAAGTGATGGTGGCAAGACCCACGCTCACAACGGGCCCGAAGGAGCCGGGGAAGGGGCTGGTAGAGGCACACGCAGGGCTGGCACGCGGGCTCTGCAAAGAAAACAGGCTGGGACCACGTGCGGTGCCGATGGGAGCCAGAGAGCAAGTGGGCACCGGACCACACCTGTGATCTAGGGAGACGGCCCCCGGGCAAGAGGGGCTGCTCAGGCCCCTGGCCCAGGCGAGAGCAGGGGTGCAGGGGGAGGGCTGGGGGAGGGCGGCTGTGGGCCGCTGCGGTCCTGGCGGTGGTTTCTCTGGTGCAGACGGATGTCCTTTTCGTCTCTCTCTGGAGGAAAGACTGGCTTTCCTGCACTTACTCTGAGATGCCCCTGAGGTTGCAAAGAACTAGCAATAGACCTACTGGGTGCGGAGCTGCGGGCAGGCAGGGCCCCTCCCCCTCCGAGTCACCTGGGCCGCAGGGACAAGGCCCTGCCCCACACGCAGGCAGCGCGTGCTTATGGACGAGGCCGAGCGGGAGCGTGTGGCCAGGCACCAGCCCCGGCACCACGGTCTCACCTTCGAACCCCGTTCACTAGCCGTTCACATGGAGCAGCGGGGGCCCTGGCTGGGGCGGCGGGGTGGTCGTGTGAGGGCCGGACGCGGTCAAGTTCACCCTCTGGTCGGAAGCAAGCTCCCGACATTCAGATTTCGTTAATAACTTAAAAAAAATAAATGAAAGCCAGGCTGGGATGCGGGGCGAGTCCAGCACCAGGCAGCTTCGTGGCCAAGTGCCCCGTCCGGGTGGGTGACGTGGGGAGGGGGGTGCGCCCCCCACCCCCCCCCCCCGAG
>NW_005369955.1:600552-600794 GCF_000412655.1 Myotis brandtii
TGCCTGGGCTCGAGGGTCTGCTTTCGGGGGTCACTTGGTGAGAAAGCTGCTCCGAGGCTGAGCCTGGCCAGCGTGTCAGGGCCCAGCCAGTTGACTGGAGACTGACTGTCTTGAACCCCACCCCTGGGAGGTGCCCCTCGTCGGCGTGAGGAGGGTCCCGGTCTCAGGTGTCACAGTCTTGGGGGCAGGTTTGGCTCCTGAGGCTCGGGGTGGTGGGCCCCCCTGGGGCCAGGGCAGGGCCG
>NW_005369955.1:601179-602587 GCF_000412655.1 Myotis brandtii
ACTGAGCGCGCTGGCGGCCGCGCTTTTTGACCTTGACCCGCAGTAAGAAATACCTGTTCCGTCTGGACAGGGCGCTGCCCACAGGTAGCCCTGGACCCTGATGTTTCCTGTCTCTTTCTTTCTGTCTTTCTGTCTTTCTGTCTAATGCTGTGGCCCAGGAACTCCAGGCTGGACGCTGCCCACAACGGCATTTGGCAGCCTGGCTGTGGCCGGGCCTCGGTGGGGGCGGCCTTGGCTGAGGAATGAGTGGGTCTGAGGGGCAGAGCTCAGCCGGCAGCGGGCGGCTCTCGGGCCAGGAGCCGGCGGCAAGGCCGCGTGGGCTTGTTCACACACACAGCCTTTTCCTTCCCTTTGAAAGGAGCTGGGGGACAGGGGCTCTTCCGGGAAACTTGGGAATGTGTTTCCCGATTCGGGCCGAGAGCGGACGCCTGGATTGTATGAAAATTACTGGTAGTTTTGCTCCTTCCAATGTGAAGACACTTACTAAGCAAACTCACTGAATACATTAACTTTTTAAAAGCGAGGCTGGCGGTGCCCCCGCCAGCGGGTCACAGATGTGGGTGCCTGGGCTCCGGAGCTGGGTCTGTCGCTGTCTCTCGTTTCTGGAACTTCTAGGAAGAGGCAGTGGCTGGGAGGGGCAGGTTCTCCTGTGGCCCCGGGCCTTCATAGGCGAACAGATTGTTTATTTAAAACACACACACACACTCACACACACACACTCACACTCACACTCACACTCACAGATCTTAGAGGGTCTGAGCAGAGGCCTTTGCCGGGGGCCTGTTGGCTCCGCTGAGCTTGACGATGTTACATCCCTCCCAGGTTGGCTGCACAGGAACCTCTGAGCCTCCTCCGGCGCCTTTGAAAGTTGTCTGGAGAGGATGGTGACTCTGGCTCCTCCTGCACCCACTCCCCCCCCCCTTATCTCTGTGAGATGTGC
This sequence comes from Myotis brandtii, assembly GCF_000412655.1. Taxonomy (NCBI): domain Eukaryota; kingdom Metazoa; phylum Chordata; class Mammalia; order Chiroptera; family Vespertilionidae; genus Myotis; species Myotis brandtii. The sequence continues at coordinate 602,120 of NW_005369955.1, forward strand.
CCGCTCGGCCGCGCCCGGTCGGGGCCCTCTGCCCCCCGGGAGGCACTAAGTCCCTGGGATCTGGCCTCACCCTGAAGAGGCTGTAAGTAAAGGCTGAGGGAGAGACGTGAAGCTCCCGCTCCTCAGTCCCGGGTGGCGGGAAGCAGCAGGATTCTTCTGCAGCTTCTGGTGGCACACGCCGCCCCCTGGACCGACCCCTCCGACGACAGACACCTTTGCTTCTTGAGCCGTTCCCGTGAGCCTTCAGAATGGCACGCTCCGTTTTTAAACCACTTTTCATTGTAAACTAATGAAGATACAGTGAGTCTGCCCCGGCCAGTTTGGCTCAGTGGATAGAGCATCGGTCTGCGGCCTGAAGGGTCCCGGGTTCGATTCTGGTCAAGGGCACGAACTCGGTTGCAGGCTCAATCCCATGCGTGAGACAACCAATTGATGTGCCACTCTCACATCGATGGCTCTCCCTCTCCC
>NW_005369955.1:602872-603233 GCF_000412655.1 Myotis brandtii
CGCATGCTCCCCGTTGGGATCCTGGGTTTAGTAAAAGGTCACACAGGTTTGGTTTTATGTCTTTGAGGCTCTAGACTCTAAAGCTGGGCCCCCCCCCCATTTCCTCTGTTCCGGACGTGGGAGAAGCCACTCAAGTTCTAAGCTTCTCCTTTCCTCGGAGTGGCCCCCGCTTTTCTCTAGTAGCTTCTAGAAAGAACCCGACGCCCAGGCCCCCGTTGTCCTGTCCCCGATGGGAGGCCCGGTTCTGACGGGCCCGTCTCCCAGCAGAGGGGACACTTGGTCCCGTGGGGACGGAATGGGTGTCCCTGGCGGCTCCTGTCGGTCCGATGAGCGGACCCCTCCCAGCCCTGGTCACCCGGCT
>NW_005369955.1:604125-604892 GCF_000412655.1 Myotis brandtii
GTGTGCTGGGGTGGGAGGGACTTGGAGCCCCGGGGGAGCTGACGGGGAGGGGCCTCGGCTGCCTGCCTTTTGCAAAGGGCCCGGGGTTGCTGCCTTAAGAACAGGCTGAGGAGGTGGGTGCAGGCCCCCGGGAGGGCTGAGCCGGGCGGTGGGCGGGTAAAGGAGTGAGGCGCCCACAGCATCTAAAGTTCCGTTTTCTTCACGTCCCGGCCGACCCCATGGCCACCTCAGCCTCTTAGAAAATTCAGTTCTTTTTAAAAATACATTTTTATTGGTTTCAGGGAGGAGGGGAGAGGGGGAGAGAGATAGAAGCATCAGTGATGAGAGAGAACCACTGATCGGCTGCCTCCTGCTCGCCCCACTCTGGGGACCGAGCCTGCAACCGGGCCTCGAACCGGGACCTCCTGGTTCAAAGGTCGAAGCGCAGCCCCTGAGCCCCGCCGCCCGATTGGGCCAAGAAAAAGTCTTACTGGCCTTTCGATGAGGGAGAATTCAGACGAACACAGAAGTCCGGGGGCGAATTCGGCCCCCCAGTCACTCCACTCAGCTCAGTCCCCGACTGCTCTCTGCCCTGGCCCCACCCCATCACTTGAAGCATCGCGCTGTTGCGTTCACAAACATTCCTTTATCCACTTCTTTTGAAATAACTTCTATTTCTAGAAAAATGGCCAAAGTAGCAGGGAGTCCCCCAGCCCCAGCGTCATCCTGTATGAGCTCCCGGGACAGGGCGCCAGCGGAGGCCGACGCTGGGAGCTGACGTGGCCGCT
>NW_005369955.1:605520-606619 GCF_000412655.1 Myotis brandtii
GGGTCCCGCTCCCTGCAGCCTGTGACAGCTCTTCAGTCTTCGCTTGTGGCCTTGACCTGGGAGCTCTGAGGCCCCCCTCGTTCCTGAGGGTTTTCCTCGGGGCCTGTGGGTGCTCCGGGCTCCCCTGTGCGCTCGGGTCCCTGTCACGGGAGGCGGGTGAGGAGGAAGGCCCGGCCACGATCACACTGACCGCCGATTCCCGTCCTCGCTGGAACTTCTTGGTCAGACAGGGGGTCTGGCTCCCACCACCGGCATTCGCGTGTCTGAGGATGGAACCGTGTCCCTGGGAGAAGCGCGTCCTAAGCTGCGAGCTGACGGCGTGTCCGGTGTTGGGTGTCCTCACGGCGTTGCCTCCCACACTCCCCAGCACTTCTCCCCCGTCAGCGTGCTCAGGCCCGCGCTCCTGCGCCCCTGGGTCCTCGGGCGCCCTCTCCGCTCAGCCCTGACTGTGTCGGCCGGTGTCGGCCCCAGGCGTGCACGCGGCTGTGGTCTCCTGTGTCCTCCGTTCCGCGGGTGTGAGAGCCGGGAGGTGGATGTTTGTGGAGGGAATGAGTCCGCTGGAAAGTGAGACGGTTATTCGTGTTGCAGTTAAATCTGAAACAAGTTAAGGAGTCAGAGGAGGCCTGGCTCCTGTTACAGAGCCGCTCCGGGTGCAGCGGTAAATGTTTGAGTTGCTACAAAGTTGCTGCCAAGTATGTGCAGAGCTGAATGGGGACTTGGTAACAGTTGCTACTAAGGCCCGCGCTGCTGGCTACACTGTAGACTCTACCAGGGCCGTCTACACCAGGGCCGTCTACACCAGGGCCGTCTACACCAGGGCCGTCTACACCAGGGCCGTCTACACCAGGGCCGTCTACACCAGGGCCGTCTACACCAGGGCCGTCTACACCAGGGCCGTCTACACCAGGGCTGTCTACACCAGGGCCGTCTACACCAGGGCCGTCTACACCAGGGCTGTCTACACCAGGGCTGTCTACAGGCAGCACCTCGGCCTGAGGGCGGCTCCCTCAGTGACAGGCCAGGCCAGCGAGTGGAGAGTGATGAATGTGTGAGCGGCAGGACCCACGGGGAAGGGCTCGGGTCTGTGTGTCAGGAACCA
>NW_005369955.1:606781-607056 GCF_000412655.1 Myotis brandtii
TGGGTGCTGAGGGGAAACGCCTCGTGCTGGGGCGTGTCTGTCTCCCCAAGGGTTGGTCACAGACGCCCTGGATGTGAGCGGGCTTCACGGGTCAGGCGGGCGCTGGGGACCCTGCTGTGCACCTGTGGGGAGCGCCGCCCCGAGGCCAGGAGCGGAGGGGGATGTCTGCTCCCCATCTCCCCGAGGCTCCCCGTTCTCAGGAGGAGCCGGAGGGAACCGGCAGCTGCAGCCGCACGTCGGGGTTCCGTCAGGGTTCCCGTGGGGCTTGATAGGCA
>NW_005369955.1:607230-607531 GCF_000412655.1 Myotis brandtii
GTCCCCCGGGATGGTCTCAGGGTGTGACCCGGGCAGTGCTGCCCGATCAGTGTGTGTGGTTTTAAAGTTTCTCTTTCCTTCGAGTTAACAGGAAGACACGCTCGTTTCGGGGCGTTTAGCAGGTGCTGCTGTAGAAAGGCTTCGAGCGCACGCACTGTTCCTGGGAGAAACGCAGTGTGTGGTGCGTGCGCGTTTGCAGACCGCCCCCCAGTACACGCGGGCGGTTGGAATGAGCCTCCCTTAAACCTGCCTGCTCCTGTCACCTCGCACCTGGAGCCTCTCTGGCACCGGGCAGGTGGCG
>NW_005369955.1:607643-608163 GCF_000412655.1 Myotis brandtii
GGTGAGCGCCTGGACCTGGGGGTGACAGGGCGGAGGTGACAGGCTGCTGGATGGGCGGGCGTGGGGCCTATTCTAGGACAACCCCCTCTGAACGACCCGCCTGAGCGGCCGGCTGTGCTCGGTCCCGGCATCTGCTCACACCGTCAGGGTTGTTTTCTAAACGGGCGCCAGGAGGAGGCGGGCGGGTGTCCGTTCAGAGCAGGCCTCCGCGTGGGGTCCGCGGGGTGGGGGTGTCTGCGTGTGACGAGGGCGTGGGGGGGGCCGGACGCTGGGTGTTGGTTGTAAATGGTGGTTGTCCTTGTGTTTACGTTGTTACACACGCCGTGAGCACTGTCACTTCACCGTAGTTAACGTGGCTGTTGTCGTGGAGGTAAATGGGTTCCGACAGGGAAGCTCCCTTCCCCGACACCCCACCCCCCACCCCGGGCCGGGCTCTGCTCCGAGCATCTCCGAGCCTCGCTGGACCAGTGATGGCGTCAGTGGTGGAAGGCGGGGCTCCGGGGGCGAGCCCTTCGCAGAG
>NW_005369955.1:609553-610305 GCF_000412655.1 Myotis brandtii
CAGCTGAGCTGGGGGGTGCGCTCAGTGAGAACGCCATCGGCAAGCAGTTCCCAGGGCACCGCGGTGACTGTGCCGGCAGGGGCCCCAGTGGAAACTGAGGCACAGGGAGGTGCTGTCACGGGGAGGGCTGGGCCAGGCTGTGGACTTAGGCGACGAGCACACGGGGAGGAGCTGGCGTGGCTTGGCCTCCGTCACCCAAAGGTGCAGACAAACTTCATCACGAAGAAAAGGGGAGAGTGGACTGGGAGCCACGGGGGTGTGACGGCGTCCAGTCTTTCACTGAAGGAACAACCGGTGGATCTTGGTTAAAATGCTCATTTGATGGATGAATGCAGACTCGCGTTCACTTTTGCTTTGAGTCGTTTCTGGCCGAGCTCCATCTAGAAAGCACGGTGCTGGCGGGGGGTCTGGGGGGGTGGCGTGGTCAGAGCAGGTGCGACCCGTGGGGGGGCTGCCTTTTGGGGTGAAGACAATGTCCTGGGATTAGGTAATGCGATGGTTGCACAACATTGTGGATGCACTGAAAGCCACTAAATTGTACACTTTAAAATGGTTAAAACGGTCAATTTTGTGTTAATTTATGTGAATTTTAATTTTATTTTTTAAAAACCTGGCCCTGGGTCATTTCATGCATATTCATGAGCCAGTTCCCACGCTCGGCCTTGACCTTGTTGGTCATGAACCATCGAAAGTGACCCTGGGCCGCGTCTCCCCGTGTCCCCAGGCTGCCGCGCCCGGTGGGAGGGACACGG
>NW_005369955.1:614024-615166 GCF_000412655.1 Myotis brandtii
GGAGAGACGGCGCGGACGGCGCTGGAGGTGAGGCGCTTGGCTGTTCCTCAGCCTCGGGACTCGCGGCACTTTTCTCACGTCGCCGAGTGGGACACGTGGTGCAGCGCGGACCTTCTAACCTCGAAGGGAAATCTCGCCAACAGTTCTCACAGTAAAACTGTTTCTCTGGGCAGATCACAGGGGGGCTTTGGGAACCATCTCTGGAAGGGGTTGTGTTTTAGACGAGTTTCAGGTTGAACCTTAAAAGCCCGTGTAAAAGGCCGTCACAGGCAGTTCTTGGAGGCTGAACAGAGATCAGGAGGGACCGCACGAGGGCCGTTAGTGTGTCATACACTGTGCACCGCGTGCTCGCACAGGAGGCCGGCGTATTTTTAGCCTGTTACTCATCCACCACACACGCGGGGAGGCGTTTCCGTAGTGACGAGGCCTCTGGGACCCCACAGTCGGGGGGCGGGGGGCGGTGCCAAGAACCAGGCTGACAGATTGGAGTTTCCCACCGAGTTTTTAAGAGGAAGAAGGGGGACTTACAGGAATCGTGTGCAGGTGACACATCTCCATTTCCCCAGAACAGCTCTGACCCCACCTGCGGGGCCTGCCCGGGGGGCCTGCCCGGGGCTCTGCCGGGCCCTCCTCCTCCCTCTCATTTTTCTCTTCTTCCCACAATGGGAGGCTGCCCGCACCTGCCCGGGGCGACCGGCCTCCTGATGGTGGGCGTGGCCTCTTGTTCTTGCCACATGGAACCCCGGGGGCATTAGCTGGCTCTGCCCCTTCTGGGAAGCCCTGTGCCCGCCTCTCCTCTGGGTGTTTTCACGTTGTCTCCCCTGACGGCCCCCAGGCCAGTCTCGGTGCTGTCCCCCCAGCCGCTGGCTCAGAGCAGGCGGGCGGGAAGGGCCTGTTCCAGGGCGGCTTCTGGCTCCGTCTGTGTTTAGTTTGTGGTGCGTGTACCTGTGGCCAGGACCTCTGTGTGCTTCTTGCCCAGCCAACGCCCTCTGGATGGTGCGGTGAAGGGTGGGGTGTGGGCGGGGCCGGCAGGGCCTCCTGTGGTCCCAGGTCTGCGCCGACCCACCTGCATCCGCAGTTTGAACCTGGCTCAGGTGCTGAGGGTGGCCATGGAGCCCTGGCCCCGGCTGCCCTGCGCACCT
>NW_005369955.1:616051-616300 GCF_000412655.1 Myotis brandtii
GAGGCTCGGGGCTCAGCCCAGGGAGCCGCTTCCTCCTGCTGTTTTGCTGTTTTGTTTTGTTTTGCTTTGTTTCTGCCCTTGGAGAGGTCGCTTCCGCGCGTCCAGTCGCTGATCCAGGGCTGAGCTGCTTGCCCCCGAGGCCCCTCCCCTCGCGGGCTTGGGGCTGTGGGTGACCCCAGCTGACCTGGCCCGTGTGTCCCCCTTCTCGGATGGGAACACGGCTGGCGGGGCGACCCCGGGAGGCTCCCT
>NW_005369955.1:620566-622223 GCF_000412655.1 Myotis brandtii
CCGTGGTCGGCAAACTGCGGCTCTCGAGCCACATGCGGCTCTTTGGCCCCTTGAGTGTGGCTCTTCCTAAGCCTTAGGAGTACCCTAATTAAGTTAATAACAATGTACCTACCTATATAGTTTAAGTTTAAAAAATTTGGCTCTCAAAAGAAATTTCAATCGTTGTACTGTTGATATTTGGCTCTGTTGACTAATGAGTTCGCTGACCACTGGGCTGGGCTCTTGGCCTGGCAGCCTGGTCCTGGGACACCTGGTGACCAGGCTTGTGCCCTGGAACCCAGACCACCTGCCCAGGTGAAGGCCGCAGTGTGGGGGGCGAGGGAGGGAGAACGGGGGCCTGTGCGGGCTGACCTCCAGGTGTGACGTGCACAAGCACAGAGCCCTGGCGAAGCCAGTACAGAAGGTGGGGGGCTGGAGGGAGGCTGAGACGTGGGGAGCATGCGAGCCCCACCCCAATGCCCGCCCTTCTTGGGGAGGGGGTTCCTAGGCGAGTGGCTGCCCGGCTGCCACGCTGGGCCTGCCATGGTCTCAGAACCGGGTCTGTGCCGGGCCTCCTGGACCACGGACTGCGCTGTGGGGTCCGGAGTGACTCCCTTGAGGCCGAGACTGGGTTGCACTTCAGCTGGGCCTGGCCTAGCCCCGCCCTCCCCACCGGTCCCCTCGGCCACACCTCCTGGGGGTTCCCCACACCTCCGCTTGCTCCCGCCCCCAGACCCGGCCGCCCCGTCCACGGTGGGTGAGCCTGAGCTGCCAGGCCGCCCTGAGATGAGTTGGATTTGAGCAGAATTCCCGCGGGGACGTGAGGCCTCTGTTGGCCGTGTCGCCGTGAGGGGGGCACCAAGGGACCAACTGCGGCCTCCCTGCCCCCACCCGGGGCGCGCTCGCTGGAGACCCTCCGCACACCCCTCATTCTCTTGTCACCTCGCTCTCCTGTCCCTCTGCCAGCTCTTCCCTGGCCTCCCTCCCGTCCCCGGGGGGCAGACGGGCAGACGGGCACCCCCTGGTGCATGGAGCCATGGCCCCCAGCCCTGCTCTGCGACCCCTGAAAAGCCGGGCCAGCCCTGCCCCGGGTGGGGGGCTCCTCAGCACCGTGATGGCAAGTGCCCCAGCGTCGGTGAGAAACTCCGACACTCTCGGGCTGCGACCCACTTACGCACAGGAAGCCGGTGACTCATTCACTACGTTTCCCTTTCACTGACTGAGACGCGGCTCTAAAAATGGAATCTGCTTAAAAGCTTCTTCTTTTTTTTTTTAGAGAGAGAGAGAGAGAGAGAGAAAGAGGAAGGGAGAAGGAGAGAGAAAGAGTCATCAATGATGAGAGCGAATCATCAATCGGCTGCCTCCTGCACGCCCCCCACTGGGGATCCAGCCCGCAACCTGGGCATGTGCCCTGATCAGGAACTGTGACCTCCTGGTTCATGGGTCCACGCTCAACCACTGAGCCACATGGGCTGGGCTAAAAGTGGAATTTTTAGACACGTGTGCTGGTGATGGGCAGGTGGGCCAGCCAGCTCACTGCAGTCCCGGCACTGCTGTGTGCTCAGCTCAGGGACCCAGCCCTCGGGGTCGCTCTGGCCAGGAGGGCCTGACGACAGATTCATCACTGAAGGCCCTGGAGCTGAGCTGGCTGCGGGGATGAGCGGGCTGCTGGGAGGAG
>NW_005369955.1:622781-629639 GCF_000412655.1 Myotis brandtii
GGACGAGCGCCCTCAGCACAGCCGGCCTCATTGGCCAGCGCCCCGCGTTCCCATTCCTCAGGGGTTTCCCCAACGCAGAGCAGGACTAAGTTACAGAAACAACAGGAAATCCACTCGGCGAAACCAGCGCCCCAGTGGGCAGAGGATGGAGGGGATGTGGGAGGCCTGGGGCCCGGGAGCCCACGCCCGCCCCGGGGCGTCTCCTTTCTTCTCTTGCGGTTTTGTAGATCTTGTCAGAGGTGACAGGCACCGAGCTTGTTCAGTGGCCCCTCACCCTCGTGGTTTCTGGACCACCGCCCCAGGTGGTGTGGGAGGCCAAGCCCCCTGGACAGCCGGTATCATTCGCGCCCGGAGTTCCCGCCAACTTCGCGGCACATTCCACCTCTGTGACTTCCCGAGGGTGCGTCTTGGAACCCTCCTGGCGGATGCACTGGTGTTTTCTGCGGCCACGGCCTCTGATGCAGACCAGACGGCCTCCTCGCTGCCCCGTACTGCGGGAGCCATGCTGTGCCCGGGTTGGAGCAAGCGCCCGCTACAGGGGCCGCGGTGCAGGAGGCAGCCAGGCCCCTGCTGGTGGGCTCCCCTCGCACCCCCACTGTCTTCCCACCGCTCTCAGGGCTGCCATTCGCAAAGGCTGGAAGGAGGGCCTCGCTGGTGTGGCTCAGTGGATAGAGCATCGGCCTGCGGACTGAAGGGTCCCGGGTTCAATTCCCTGTCAGGGCACATGCCCGGGTCGTGAGCTCAATCCCCAGTGGGGGTCGTGCAGGAGGCAGCCGGTCAATGATTCTCACTCATCATTGATGTTTCTATCTCCCTCTCCCTTCCTCTCTAAAATCAATAAAAATATGTTTTTTAAAAAGCTGGAAGGAGACCAGGCTGGTGGAGTTAGGCATTACTGTGTCGCTGTCGCAGTCTTTGCGTTGCTTTAACAGCGTCGTGCACAGCATGGTGGACGGTTTTCTGTGTGTCCCAGGGCGAGCCCTGTAGAAGGAACAGGTGTTGGGGACGCGGGAAAAGCAGGCTCCCCTGAGGAATGGGCCCAAGGCCTGGCCTGTGTCGGTGTCAGATGTAAGTGAGGTGAGGCCTCAGGCCTGGCGGGCGAGCGGGGGTGGTGCCGCGGGCCTGGGTTTGGTGTCACTGTCGGCTCCTGGGCACGGTGGGAGCCCTGGCGCAGGGTCACGTGACCTGCTGGGCTTCCGAGAAGTGGACTCACCACTACCACTTGCTGGCTGGCCCGGACGCTCCCGGGAGGCGACACGTGAGCACGGAGAGCCGTGCTTTTGCGAGTCCCTGTCCCTGGCACCCGCCCCGGCACGTACGGCGTGTTGTGCAATCTGTGAATGTGTCATCTGTGAAGTCACGGCAGGGAGAGGCCTGAAGGCTTCCAGATGGAGCTGCGTGAGGCCAGTAACCTCGGGCGCTGGCTCGCTTTCCACAGAAAGAAAACAAAATAAGTGCGAGGAGCCCCGGGCTGCGGGCTGCGAGGGGAGGAGAGCGGGAGCAGCTCCCATTGCCGTCTGAGCGCGCGTTCCAGGGGACGCGGGCATTGAAGGCTCTGGATCTTTCTTAATTCGGGGGATTAAGAAACCACAGACATTGGAGTGAAAATTAAAAGTATTCAATTATTGGGGGGAAATTTTCCTAAAATCACAGTTTTATCTTTTAAAAATACATCTTTATTGATTTCAGAGAGAAAGGGCAGGAGAGAGAGAGAGAAACCTCAATGAAGAGAGAATCACTGATCGGCTGCCTCCTGCACGCCCCCTACTGGAGATCGAGCCTGCAACCCGGGCCTGTGCCCTTGATCGGGAACCAATGAGCCCTTCAGTCCCAGGCTGGCGCTCTGTCTGCTGAGGCTGAGACCACGGTCCTGACGGTTCTCGTGGCATCACTGCACGTTTCAGTGGGGATGGAGCTCCTCCTGCTTCCTTTGGGGGCACACCCTGTCCAGTCGGTGGTGTGAATGGTGGTGCCGGCCACTCGATGACTCGCCTGTCTCCTTGCCGTTGCTCACAGCGCCCGCCTTCCCGTCTCCTGTGCAGGCGAGGTGACGCCGAGCGGTTTGCGTGCCCGCTGAGCGAGGCGCTGGCTCTCTGTGGAGACGCTGCCTGTCGGGGTGGGGGGTGGGGGGGCCGCTGGTCTAGACTAGAGGTGCTGAGTCGCGGTTTCCGGGACCAGAGAGACCGTGGCTGTGCGGGGGCCACAGTGGAGGGCAGGCTCCGTGTGACTCACCTCTCCTCGCCGTCTGAGTGTCGGTGTCCTCGCGGGTAAGCGAGGGGGATCGAGGGGCCTGCGCTCCTACTGTGTGTCACGTGCTCTCAGACCCTCGGAGATGCTCATGTTCCCACTGGGGAGCCAGGCACCTCAATTGTGGTGGTAGCACAGGCTGGCACGCCTGCACTGGGCACGCGAGGGAGGGAGGGAGCCGGCGCTGTGAGGAGCTGATGGGCTCCCGTCAGGACCGGGACCGTGGGCAGGGCCTGGGTCTTGGCCCTGGGGGGTGAGGCCGGGCCAGGTTGTGGGGACTTGCAGGGGCCGAGGTGTCGAGTTGGTGCTGGGGAGCCACGGAGGCGCTGGCAGGTGACTCAGACACGGCCTGGAAGCAGAGAGCTCTGGGCGGAGGGGGTGGGACGGTGACTGAGGGACAAGCAGATGGGCGGTGACGAGGGTCGTGCAGCGGCCGTGGTTGAGGTGGGAAGGGTCTTGGCAGTGGGCAGACCAGGCTGTGATGGCAGGAGGGGCTGCGGGTGCGGGGCTGTGGGCTGTGAGCGCTCAGCAGGGAAAATGCAACATTTCAGGGGTTTGGGCAGAGCCAGGGGAGGACCAAGGAGGGGGGCAGTGGGCGTGGAGTCCAGGGAGGGGTGAGGGCACTGGGCACGGGGTCCCGGGAGGGGGAGGATGGCCCAGCCAGGCCCAGCCACCACCTGCTTCAGGGAGCCGCCCAATCCCGATCCCGTTCCCGCGTGACGTGACCTCTTTGCCTTGCAGTGCTCGCGCCTCCGGCACCGCCACCGCCCCCCATCCAAGGATATGCCTTCAAGCCTCCGCCCAGACCCGACTTCGGGACCTCGGGGAGAACAATCAAGTTACAGGCCAACTTCTTTGAAATGGACATTCCTAAAATCGACATCTATCACTACGAGTTGGATATCAAGCCAGAGAAATGCCCGCGGAGAGTGAACAGGTACCATGTCCTCCTCAGGACGGATCGGTCGGTCGGTCGGTCGGTTGGTCGGTGTGAACTTTGCTGCAGACACAGGTGCTGGTCAGCTCGGTCCTGCGGGGCCTCCCACTTCCTCCCCCGGAAGTTCCTTCCCGTCGCGTGGATGCTGTGGAAGGCGGTTTTGTCTCGGGTGCAGTGAAGTGTGCGTCCAGATGCACGCAGATGCCCGCCCCCAGAGCGGTGCCCGCCCCTGCCCGTCGGCCCTGCCCTCTGAGGTCGTGCCCGAGCCCTGTCGCCGCGGGCTCGGCCCCTTGTCCATCCGCTCCCCGGCCCGTGTTTCTAGGTGGACCGGCGTCCTTGTGTTAGGAGCTTCTTGTTTCACTGCTCAGGACCCTCTGACATGAACAGCTCACCATTTCATTTATTTATCTATTTATTGTCCTTTTTTAATCCTCACCTGAGGATGTTTTTCCATTGATTTTAGAGAGAGTGGCTTGTGTCTTTAGGTCTCGGTCCATCTTGAAATGATGGTTTGCACGGTGTGAGGTGAGGGTCTGTTACAGAGCGCTTCCTTCTGCGCTGCTCGCCTGTCACCTTCGGGGGGACCGGTTTGTGTTCTGGGAGCTGGTACTGGGTTGCTTTGATCTGCAGTTAAATTTGGGGGGATTGCCACGGAGTCTTCAGTCCATAAACAGCACGTTCTCGACAGGCGGCCGCCGTAGTTTCTCTTCGCAGTTATTCATAATGTGCAGCTCGAGGGTCTCATTTGTTCTTCAGGATGTTATGTTGTTACTCTGAGTTGTATTTTAACATTTCATTTCTCTAGAAGGGGTGGGAGTGACTGCTAATGAGTATGGGGTTTCTAGGGTGATGAAGGTGTTCAAAACTTACATGGTGCTGATGGCTACAGAACTCTCTAATCTGCTAAAACCACCAAATTGTATATTTTAAAATATGTTTTTATTGATTTCACAGAGTAAGGGAGAGCGAGGGGGAGAGTGAGAAAGAAACATCCATGATGAGAGAGAACCATGGATCAGCTGCCTCCTGCACACCCCCTACAGGGGATCGAGCCCACAACCTGGGCATGTGCCCTGACCAGGAATCAAGCCGTGACCTCCTGGCTCCTGGGTTGACGCTCAGCCACTGAGCTACACCAGCTGGGCAACAGTTTGATTTCTTTATCAGATATTAGACGATTCCGTTTTTGTTTTTGTTTTTTCATTTCTTTCTGTATTAGTTTTGGTAGTTTGTGTCTTTTAAGGAGTCTGTCCATCTCACATAAGTTGTTGGATTTATTGGGGGCTTGTTGGTTTGTGTGTGAGAGTCCGGTCAGGACACTCGGCGTTGGTGGAGGGCACGGAGGCAGCACTTCCCCGGCCCTGATGGTACGGGCGGTGGGTCTGATTGTGCCGCCAACCACAGCGCGCAAGGAGCGCCCTTTTATGAAAACAGGTCTGCCTGAGGCTGTGTTATCTGGCGACGGAAGCGGTTGGCGGTGATTAAAGCGGGGTGTCTTTCCCCCCTGCCCCCCCCCGCCCCCCCGTTGGGTTTGAAAGTTACCCACTAGAAATTCCCTCGAGTCAGACAGAAAGTAGCAAAGGCAGGCCCTGGGCAGCACCTCTGTGGCCACCACCAGCCGTGTCCCAGCGTGTCCTGCTGCCCCTGGGTGCCGAGCCTGGGAGTTGCCGCCTGGTTAAGTGTGTGAGCGTCTGGGGTTTTTTATTTTACTGCTAGTGGCCCAGTGCACAAAACTCGTGCACAGTAAAAGGGAATTAATTAGAGGAAATATTTTAATATTGCTATTTGCCCTTTCTCTATAATAGAAGTGTCAGAGATGAAAAAAACTTAGTAAAATGTGTATGAAAATCTCCCTCCTGTCAGAGTCTGGGGCGTGCCGCGGGACCCTGAGTCAAGTCGCCACCCACCCACACGCACCTTGAAATCGTGCAAGACCCAGCCCCCGGGGCGGGGGGCGCAGCCTCAGGTCCCCCAGCCCTGGCACGAGTGCGTGACGACCATTTGCGTATCAGCTCTTTATTATGTAGGATTGATTGTGGTGCAGTTTGGCTAAGGCCCTGCCACAATTACAGTCAGAACAGTACAGGGAAATGTGGGCATGTTTGTGCTGACACCCGACTGGGCGGCTCCTGCCACCTTTAGGGGACCTCCCCGTGGGGATGGGCCCTGGGCCGGGTGAGTGGTGGGGAGGAGGGGCCAGACCGGCGGCAGCAGGGCTGCAGGTCAGCACAGGCCGAGGGAGGCTGAGGCTGGAGTGGGAGGCCGCGACGAGGACTGGATTCAGGCTGGGCTGTCCCCTGGGGTGCGGCTGCCAGGCCAGCTCCAGACACCCCTCCCCTCCCCTTCCACACTGTGCTCCCTACGGGGCAGGGTGCCCTGGAGACACTGGGTAGAGTCCCCCAGAGGCTGCGCCAAGGCCAAGAGAATGGTGCCACCATCGGGGTGCTTAGCTGTCATGGTTGAGCAGAGTCCCCTTGGAACAGCTGTCCCCTGAGCCTGGGGAGCCTGCCCGCTGGGCCTGGGCGTCCCGGTGCCTCTGGCCCGCGGTCGGGTGTGGGCAGCAGGCACAGAGCAGACGTCTCAGGTGCACGGGCTCCAGCTTGTTGCTCTGAGTACCAGGAACCTCGCTGCCTCAGCTCTTCTCTCTCCTGCTGCTTCTGTCGTAAATGAAACGTCCGCGGGGCCACGGTCTCCCGGGCTCTCGATTCTGCCCGAGGTCTGTCGGGCCCACCCAGCAGCCGCTGTCGTCTCTGACCTGTAGCCGGTCAAGTCCTCGTCGGGTGGTTTTTGCCGGTTTCTCCCAGGCAGCGGCCTGCCTTTTCTTTCATAAGTGAAGGTGTCTTCAGAGAAAGACGTTTGATTTTTCTATCGTCCAGTTAATCTTTTCTTTCACAGTGGAGACTGTTTATGGGCTGAGACATCTTGTCTGCCCAGCTTCTTACAGCTTTTTCTCTTCTGCTTCCCTCCAGAAGGTCTATAGCTGGCTGTTACTTAAGTCTGTAATTTGTTACACATAATTACTTTCATCCTTTAAACCCGACCTTTCATTCCTGGCGTCTGCCCAACCTTGACACGTTGTATTATTATTGACGTGTTGCTGGATTCCTTTTGTTACTGCTTTGTTTCTACATCTGTGTTTATCAGTGAGATTGGCCCATGATCACCTTGTCGGGCGTTGAGATAAAAGCTTCGCTAGCCTTGCCCGGCCGGCGTGGCTCAGTGATTGAGCATCGACCTATGAACCAGGAGGTCATGGTCCGATTCCCGGTCAGGGCACATGCCCAGGTGGCAGGCTCGATCCCCAGTGGGGCGTGCAGGAGGCAGCCGGTCGATTCTCTCTCCTCATCGATGTTTCTCTCCCTCTCCCTCTCCCTCTCCCTCCCTCTCTGGAATCAATAAAAATACATTTTAAAACAATGGAAGCTTCGCCAGCCTCAGAGAATGGTCGGGGCGGCGCCCTCTCCATTCTGCTCACGGTGCACGCGGGCTGGGTGGGGTGACCTGTTCCCTGAATGTGGGTGGAACTCCCAGCGGAGCCACCTGACCTTGAGGCGACGGACGCCTTGGCCATGAAGATGGCCTTGAGGCTCGGGGAGCCGTGGCTGGAGAGGCGCGTGGTGGCCAGTGGCACACGGAGGCGCAGGGGCGGTGGCGGAGGGAGGGCGCTGTGGGGA
>NW_005369955.1:630061-630680 GCF_000412655.1 Myotis brandtii
GGCTGTGATCTCCCAGGTGGTGTCGGAGGCCGGGAGGCCTGGTGCGTTCTCTGTGGCGCCGTCAGAGGAGATGCATGGAGAGGCTCCGTCTGCCCCGGGGACTCCTGGGCACAGGGTGTCCGGGCAGGACTGCTGGGTCCCTGTGGTTGCGCCGTGAAGGTCGGCGGGCAGAGCTGGGCTCAGGCCCCAGCGTGGGAAGCTTTAGGTCCCCCCCGCCCCCGCTCTCTGTCCTGCTTTCAGGATTCGTCTCCCCTTTGCCACATCCGGGAGTTGGGCTTCCTGCCGGCCACTCGCTATCCGTCCTTCACAAGTCCGCCTGGAGGACCGCAGGGTCAGGCAGGGGTCACGGTCATCCCGTCTGTACTTTGCTAGGCACTGTGTGCGGGCACGTCACGTGTCGTGAGTTGAACTGCGGTGCCGCGAACGGCCCTGAGCTGCTGGCAGACGTGCCAGCGTGGCCCTGCTCCTCTGCCCCCGCCGGTCGGTGCCTCCTCGGGGCGTGGCTCTCACGTGGCCCGTGGTGCCCGGGGGCACTTAGTGGAGCAGCTCCTGTGAACCGGGGGTCAGCTGCTGTGAGGCCCGAGGACAGGCAGCACCCACGTCAGGCGTCAGCGGACAC
>NW_005369955.1:631066-633798 GCF_000412655.1 Myotis brandtii
CCCCGGGGGAGCGCGCTGGCCCTCAGGACGCCGCCCGGGGCCCTGGGAGACAGGAGTTGAGACGGTCTTGAAACCACTGGGCTTTCCCATGTGAGACAGGCCCACGCGGCAGGTGCCCCCAGGTGTGCAGACAGGAGCCCGGTGGCCCCGGGGGTGGTGACGCCTGAGGAGAGGTGCCCGCACGGCTGTAGGCGTGTGCGTGTGCGTGTGTTTGTGTGTGTGTGCTTGTCCGTGGCAGTAAAACAAGGCTGACTTTCGCCTGTAGCCAGTGGTTCACCCGGAGTGACAGACACGGGAGGCCTGCGTGCTCGCAGCCGCCCTCTCTTCCCGTCTGTGTCCTGCTCCGGGGCGAGTGGCTGTTTAAAAAATGGTGAAGTTCCTGCCTAGAAGGTGTCCCCGCGGGGGCGGCTCAGCGCGGAGGCCTCGCCTGCTGCCCGCTGTCCGTGTGCCCGGCTGGCTCGCAGTGTTTGCTGTGCATTTAGTGGTCACCCTAAGGAGACAGCTCCTGCGCCCGTGGGCGGCTCCGGCTCCGGTGGGGGCTGTGCCCGATAAGAGGAGAGGCGTTGGGCCAGGGCGCCTCGTGATAAGGCTCCGTGCCGAAGGCTGGTGGCTCGGATAGCACGGGCACCCCTGGCACGGGGCAATGGCCCGGTGTCCCCACTGGGGGTGCCAGGTCCCTGCCCGCCAGCGCGGGAGGCGCCCTGCAAACCAACGAGCGGAACGTTGGAGACTCATTGATGAGAGCTTCGCGTTTGACTTGACACTTGTTTTTGGTTAAAGTGAGAAGGAAAGCCGTCTGCCTGTGCATCGCTGCGCCAGGGGCTCAGGAGCACTTTCCTTCGGGGGTCCCCACTTTCCTTCAGCGGGGGGGAGTCCCCACTTTCCTTCGGGGAGGAGTCCCCACGCTGTTCCAATGTGAGACGTGCCCCCATAGAAGTTGGGAGCACAGCTCGGGGTAAAATAGGTCGGGTTCCTCTCTTAAGAAACATATATATTTATATTGGTTTCAGGGAGGAAGGGAGAGGGAGAGAGAAGCATCAGTGGTTCCTAGGTCGACGCTCAACCACTGAGCCGGGCGGGCAGGTCGGATTCCACGCCCACACGTCCGTCTGGGGAGGGTTTCTCTTCGCGACTCGGGCCCTGCAGAGCTCGCCGCCGGTTGTTTCCGTGGGGGACAGAACTCCCAGGGCCCCCGCAGGCCGCCCTGCCTCTTCCGGGGACGCGCTCCTCAGAGGAGCCGACCCGACCCCGGGCTACGCGTGACCCCCTCTGACGTGGGGTGGGGGCCGCGTGGATGACCTGCGCTCTGGGCCCCCAGGTGGAGCTGGAGGTCACGCTGCCGGGCGAAGGGAAGGACCGCATCTTCAAGGTGTCCATCAAGTGGGTGTCCTGCGTGAGCTTGCAGGCGTTACACGATGCACTTTCGGGGCGGCTGCCCAGCGTCCCCTTCGAGACGATCCAGGCCCTCGACGTGGTCATGAGGCACCTGCCGTCCATGAGGTGAGGCCCGCCGCGGCGGGCGCGGGGAGCTGGCCCGGTCCCCTGGGACCGTCGTGTGCATTTGCGTCGTGCAAGCCCAGCAGTGCTAACGGGGGGACATTTTTAATGCGAAAGAGATTCCCGGGAATTCCCAGCCCAGCAGGGCCCCCCTCCCCGCGTGGGGCGCAGCTGCGGTTTCCACTCTGCGGGGCCTGAGCCCGCCGTTCCACCGTCTCCCTGTGGCCTCCACACTTGGGACTTGTCAGGGGAGTAGAGCCCTCGCTCCACAGGACGGGGCGGCCCTGGAGGAGCCTGTCGGGGCTCAGGGCCCGGGCGTGATGAGATCTGCTTTATTCTGTGGTCACGTCCCCGCCCAGTCGCCACCTGACCTCGCTGGGCGGGAGGTGGCGCAGCCGCGAGCTCAGCGGGTCTCTGGTTGCAGGTACACGCCCGTGGGCCGCTCCTTTTTCACCGCCTCCGAGGGCTGCTCCAACCCCCTGGGCGGCGGCCGGGAAGTGTGGTTCGGCTTCCATCAGTCCGTCCGCCCTTCTCTTTGGAAAATGATGCTAAATATTGATGGTGAGCAGGGCTCGTTTTCACTGTGGGGCTGGGTGGGGCTTGCTGGGGCCGTGACCTCGAAGGGCCCGTGTGGCCGGCCGGCTCCCAACAGAGGCGAGCTGCTGTGTCTCCGCCTGTGTCCCCTGCCTGGCGGTCGGCGTGGTCCTCGCGGAGGAGCCACCCACAGGGCCCGCATCTAACAAGGTCCCAGAGGCCGCGTCCGTAGGGCAGGATGGGGTTTTCTGGGGGGATGAGTGGACCTCCCACTGCCTGTCCCCTCGTCTCCTGGTGGTTCTCGGGCTGTGCCCAGGGCTGTCACCTCAGAGAGCCCTGCCTTGGAGGGTCGGGAATCCAGCCTTCATGGGCGTGATGTTGGGGTGTCCGTCTCCAAGGGTGACGGTTGCCTCCAGTAGCCTCTCAGGCGTGAACCGCCGGCTCTGCCCGCCTCCAAGGCCCGAGGGTGGGCTTTGCGGTCAGTGAGGGGGGAGCGCAGGTGCCGCTTGCCTGCCCGCGGTGGGCGACCCCGTCACGCCCCTGCCTGTGTCTCTTCCCGCCTCCAGTCTCGGCAACGGCGTTCTACAAGGCACAGCCAGTCATCGAGTTTGTTTGTGAAGTTTTGGATTTTAAAAGTATTGAAGAACAACAAAAACCTCTGACAGATTCCCAAAGGGTCAAGTTTACCAAAGAAATCAAAG
>NW_005369955.1:634512-635090 GCF_000412655.1 Myotis brandtii
CGGCCCTGGGCCCGGGCCCTGCTGCCCGACGCTGAGGCGCTGCTCTGTGTCGCCAGGTCTGAAGGTGGAGATCACTCACTGTGGGCAGATGAAGAGGAAGTACCGCGTCTGCAACGTGACCCGGCGGCCGGCCAGCAACCAAACGTAACGGCTCCCCCGGCCCGTGGCCCTCCCGCCAGGCAGGGGCCCAGTGGGGACAGTGACTCCGGGAAAAAGGATCCAGTCGGTTTTGAAATTAGCCCAGGGTTCCCAAACCTCCCAGTGGAAGGAACCTGGGGGCTCCCGCCAGCCCCCCCGCTGTGTAGAGCAGGGGCCCCTCTGTCCCGAGCTTGGGGCTGAGCATGCTGGGAGCAGCGGGCTGCTCTCCCTCCCCCAGTTCCTGGGCGTGGCCCCGTCTTAGCTGTGAGGGGCCCTGGCTTCACTTACCAGCCGGATCCAGGGCCCTGAAGTGACTGCCAGGCTGCAGGGTGGGCACCGTCCTGGGGAGAAGCAGTAGGTGCGCCCCCCTCTCCTCCGCATGGTCTCCTGGCCCAGAGGGTGTGGGGCACTGGTCCCGCACCGGCCCACCCTGCGCACCG
>NW_005369955.1:635545-636608 GCF_000412655.1 Myotis brandtii
AGACCTACCTTCCTCTCGAGGCAAGCCCCCCCCCCCATGTCCCCTGTGGGTCCTCGCCGCGCCTCCGTTTCCCCGTGAGTCAGACGGGTGTGGAGCTGCTCACGTGGACGATGAGAGCTGGGGCCTCGTGCCGGCAGGTCCCTGGCGCCGGGCGGAACGTGCTCCGAGAATGAACTTTCTCACTGGTTGTTTGAAAATGCCCTGCTGGGAAGAGGGCCCCCGGGGGCGCCCGGTCCTGGCGCTTTTCTGTCGGTGGTTTACACTCTCGGTCCTTGTATACCCCCCACCCCCACCCCCACCCCCCATCGAAGGCCGTGGCTCAGCTTCACCCGCGTGGCCTGGAGGTGGACTTCCGTGGCGGGCAGCTGTTTCCCTGTGAGGACAGAGGCCACAGCCCGGCGCCGGGACAGCGCCCACAGGGTGGTGCCTTGTCACCAGCGGGGTTTAGTCCTGCTGTCAGCCCTGCCCCCCGTGTCCTGGGGCCCCCCAGCCCTGCGCTGACGCCACGTCTGCGCCTCTGCAGGTCTGTAACATCGTGGCAGGACAGAGATGTATAAAGAAGTTGACCGACAATCAGACCTCAACCATGATCAGAGCGACGGCCCGGTCGGCGCCCGATCGGCAAGAGGAGATTAGCAAGCTGGTGAGTGACCCGTCCTGGGGGCGCCCGGGTGGGGACAGACACGGCTCTGGGAGCCGCAGACTCCCCTGACTCTGCCTGTTCTACGCTTTCCAAGATGAGAAGTGCGAGTTTCAACACCGACCCCTACGTCCGGGAATTTGGAATCATGGTCAAAGACGAGATGACGGACGTGACGGGCCGGGTCCTGCAGCCGCCCTCCATCCTCTACGGGGGCCGGGTACGTGCGCGGGCGGGGCCCGGGGTGTCCCCCATCGGGTGCCGCCCCAAGTCCAGGCAGGGAAGTGAGTGAGGGCTGCACGGGAGCCGGTTTCCTTGGCTCTCCTTGGAGTTTTCGGAGTCAGCCTCTATCTCCCGAGGGTGACTGGTGCCATGGAGAGTGGCAGCCCTGCCCTGGGCCGCGGGCGCTCTCGGCGACGAGCT
>NW_005369955.1:636713-640055 GCF_000412655.1 Myotis brandtii
GCTGCTTTCCAGGCCTCGCTGCTTCCCGCTGCCTGGTGCTGGGGGCAGGGGGCGGGGGCTGCAGGCGCAGCAGTTGGTCACCTGGGCGTCTCTTTGGGTTTGCCCCCTGACCCCCAGCTTTTGTCAGCACGTAAGCAGAGGCGTTCTGGCCACCGAGCCTTCAGGGCTCATGCATGGGTCCCCTCCCTCCTCCTGGCTGGTCCCTTCGGTGCACAGCCTGAGGGCGGGGCTCCGTGGTGAGCGGTGAGCAGCGAGCATGAAGGACGCAGCCCCGCGGGCTGTGCGCCTTCTCACCGAGGGCATGTTTGCTCCGAGTGAGTCCCCCGCCAGCAAGGGGTAGTTTTGTTTGTAGGGTATTTTTCTTTCGTGTTTTTTATGTTTTAGGGCTCAGAAGGCAGCAAGGAAATTGTAGGGAAAAGTCTCTTTTTCTCAGCTCGGTCGCCCCCAGGAAGCCATTGGTGTTTTCTCCTCTGCGAGCCGCCCAGGGGTGGGCTGCAGGGTTTTCACCCTTCTTGTGCAGAAGGCATGTGATTCTATTTTATTTTAATTGGTTTCAGAGGAAGGAAGAGGGAGAAACATCAATGAGGAGAGAGAACCATTGATCGGCTGCCTCCCGCACGCCCCACACTGAGGGAATCGAGCCCTCAACCTGGGCCTGTGCCCCGACTGGGAATCCAACCGTGACCTCCTGGTTCATAGGTCAACACTGAGCCACACCGGCTGGGCTGCAGATGGCGTATTAAATGCACTTCTGCACCTTGCTTTATTTTTTACTTAGTATTTTCTCTTGGAGCCCATAGAAATCTTGGAGATGGTTGCATGTATATGTGACGTGAGTTGCATAGTGTCCCTGTCTACTCAGCCACCGTCCTCCATTCACCTCTTCATCCCTTCATCTACCCACCCATCCATCCATCCACCCACCACCCATCCATCCACCCAGCCAGCCATCCTCCATCCCCCTCTGTCCATCCATCCGTCCTGCCCCCCCACCTCCCCCCGCAGCCGCCTGGACCCCTGCAGTGCTGGGCAGCTCGGGGTGGGCGACACAGATTCCGTCTGAGCCTCAGGAGCCACTGTCTGGTCGGGGACAGTGACAAAACCCCAGGGTCGAGGACTGCGTTCCCATTGTTCTCGCTCTGACCGTCTTGCCATTTGCAGAATAAAGCGATTGCCACGCCTGTGCAGGGCGTCTGGGACATGAGGAACAAGCAGTTTCACACGGGCATTGAGATCAAGGTGTGGGCCATCGCCTGCTTCGCACCCCAGCGCCAGTGCACCGAGGTCCACCTCAAGTAAGGCGCCAGCGGCCGTGCAGGCTCGGGCGGGAGGGACGGGGTGGGCAGCCTCTCCCAGTCTCAGAGCCGCAGCCGGGCAGGGACAGGCTGGGCAGGGGGGACAGGCCACGCTGTGTGGGCCCTTCCCCACTGCGGCTCGGAGCCGTCGTCCGAGCAGAGGGAAAGGCAGCACAGATGAGACGAGAGAACAGCAAATGGGAGTGAGTGTAAAAAGGAGGTGAGAGCCCTAACTGGTTTGGCTCAGTGGATAGAGCGTCACCTGCGGACTGAAAGGTCCCAGGTTCGATTCCGGCCAAAGGCATGTACCTTGGTTGCAGGCACATTCCCAGTGGGGGGTGTTCAGGAGGCAGCTGATCGATGTTTCTCTCTCATCGATGTTTCTAGCTCTCTATCCCTCTCCCTTCCTCTCTGTAAAAAATCAATAAAATATATTAGAAAAACAAAAGGAGGCGAGAGAGAGAAGCGGACTCGGTGAACATTAGCTACATAGTCCGTGCGGAGGGAGATGGAGAAAATGAGCCAGAAGGAGGCCGGGATGGTCAGAGGCGGCCTTATTCCCTGGAAGGGGCGGAATGGAAGTCGTCTGGGCAGCTGTCCTGAGCAGGGAGTGTGCCCGACAGCCCAGCCAGGGATCGCCCCTCCAGGGAGCTGGGCAGCGCGGGGCCAGCCAGCTGCACAGCCTTTGAAAGCAGCGCGGTGAGCCGCAGCGTCCCGCACAGCGGAGCCTCCTCCTCCCTCGGGTGGAAGCGGGAGCGACAAGACCAAGGCCGGGGAGTGTAGCCAAGAACATTTCTGCAGAGGGAGCTGCCGTGGGGGAGGGGCTGTGGGGGAGGCTGCGGTCGGCCCCCACGCCCAGGGCCAGCTGGCCGCCCGAGAGCCTCAGAGTCGAGCTGGGGCCCACGTCTGGGCCGGGCCGTCCCCAGGGTCTGTCCTTGGCCCTTCCTTCCGCTTTGCCTGGAGCTGGGTGCCCCGCGGTCAATGCACGTGGACGCTAAATGCAGGCGCGAACGTGTTTGTCGACACCGGCCGGCCGGGCTGGATCCGTGTCCTCAGCCTCTCTGTCGAAGGCGACGTTATTTTTGCTCCAGAGCTTAAAATAGAGGCCGGCGTGTGTGCTCGCCGCGGAGCCTCGGCCTGCTGGCGGCAGCTGCAGGTGTTACTCTAGCTTCGCCGTCCTGCTTTTTCCACGATTATGTCATCCACGTCTCCGAGCTGTGCACACGAGGGCAACGGTCCCTCCCACAGCGGTTGGCATTCACGGCCTGAGCGGGCGGGTGTGTCCCCCGGAAGCGGGGCCGTGAGCACGGCACCTCGTCACTCTGCATGGGGGCCACGGCCGGGTGGGGGCCAGTGTGGGGCCTGTTGGGAGTCTTCGGTTTATTGGAGCAGAACAGCTGGGGTGACTCCTCAGCGGCCTGAACGCGCGGCCCAGCTCTGTCCAGGGCGGCGGCTCCGACCCCGACCCCCGGGCACGGGTTGGGTTGGGTCTGGACTCCAGCTCGCGGGGGCTCCTGGCCTGACACGCCCTCTCCTCCAGGTCCTTCACGGAGCAGCTCAGAAAGATCTCCAGGGACGCGGGGATGCCCATCCAGGGCCAGCCGTGCTTCTGCAAGTACGCCCAGGGCGCCGACAGCGTGGAGCCCATGTTCCGGCACCTGAAGAACACGTACACGGGCCTGCAGCTGGTGGTGGTCATCCTGCCGGGCAAGACCCCCGTCTACGGTAGGCGGGCGGCGGGCGGGAGTGGCGGCTGCTTCCCGGGGGAGCCGGGCGGTGGGGGGTGTGGGCCTGGCTCGCTCTGTGAGCTCAGCCTGGTGTTAGCTGAGGATGCACAGGCTTCGGGGCATTTATTGTTATTAACTCCTCGAGTCCTGGGTGCTGTGGGGGAGATGGCGTTCCGCCCCAGGAGTGCCAGCCCCTGGCTTCCAACCGGGCTCTGCCCGTCCCTCCTGCCCGAGGAGTGAGGGCGGGCAGTGCTGGAGCCAGAACCTGAACCCAGAGGCTCTGATTTCCCTGCACCTGCCTGGCCCCTATCTCCCAGTCT
>NW_005369955.1:640265-641657 GCF_000412655.1 Myotis brandtii
AGGTGCCAGGAGAGCGGCCTGAGCGCCCCCCTCTGCCGCAGCCGAGGTGAAGCGCGTGGGGGACACGGTGCTGGGGATGGCCACCCAGTGCGTGCAGATGAAGAACGTGCAGCGGACCACGCCGCAGACGCTGTCCAACCTCTGCCTGAAGATCAACGTCAAGCTGGGGGGCGTGAACAACATCCTGCTGCCGCAGGGCAGGTGAGGCCCGGGCGGGGCGCGTGTGGCTGTCGCTGACAGATGCTGCAGCAGCTGGGGGGGCGCGGTCAAGTGGGAAGAATCGGAGTTTAGCATCTGGCGGGCGTGACCTTGGGCCCTGGCTCTGCGACCAGGGTCCATAACTGGCTCAGTGCGTGGACTGAAGGAGGGCCCGTGAGTGCAGGTGGCGAGCTCAGGTGGCAGGTCTGTGTGTGTTGAGTGGCTGCTGTGTGCCAGGGCTGGGCCACAGCAGTGAGCACAGGGACAGAGATGGCTCAGGAGGGCGAGGCCAGCATGGAGGGCACAGCTCTGGGCGCCTGGGAGCAGAGCCTTCTGACGGACAGGCAGGGCTGCGCCCGCAGGAGGGGACGGAGGGGCGCCCTTGGGCAGGAGGCTGCAGTTGGAGGTCCGAGAGTGAATGGGGTCTGTCTGACCTTGTTCCCAAAGCACAGTCAGCTCCTGGAACTGCAGGGCCCCGAGCTCCTGCCTCATCCCCAGAGGAGGGGGCGGGGTGGGGAGGGGGCACTCAGAGACCTGTTGGGTTTGGCTGAGAGGAGAGGAGATTCCGGGATGAGTCCAAGGTCCCGGGCGGTGGAGGTGGAGAGAGAAGGCAGCGTTGGTGGTGAGGAAGCCTGGAGGGCCCCCTGGGGGTGTGTGTGGGTGTCGGCCTCTGTCCGCCTCGAGGGGAGACGGTGGGTGGAGGGTGAGGTCTGGTGTCAGGGCTCCTGGTGTGGAGGTGGGACTTAAAGCCCCCCAGTGGAGGGTGCAGACAGGAGGGATGTGGGGTCTGGGGCTAAAGGTCATGGGGGTCAGGAGCTGGCAGTGGAGCCTGAGAAGGGAGGGGAGGGTCCTCCAAGGACCCCAAAGTGGTTTGTCCTGAGGCTGGACGGGTGGCGTGCAGGTCAGGCAGGTAGTTGGTGACCTTGCAAAGAGGAGTCTGGTTGCCGTGGCAACATGGGGAGGCTTTGCCGCAGGTGCTCCAGGCGAGCGAGCGAGGCTCGGAGCCGTGGGAGGAGCGTGGAGCCCAGCAGCAGGTTTGAGTCACGGCTGCAGTGGATGCTGTTGGGAATGGTCCAGAACTGGGGTGGGAGCAGCAGGCGGGGGCCCAGGGTGTGGGTGCAGGCAGGCGGGGGCTGGAGCCTGCGCTCCTCCCGCTGCTGCTCACAGCCTCGCCAGCGGTGGCGCTCGGCGTTA
>NW_005369955.1:641930-643907 GCF_000412655.1 Myotis brandtii
TGTACAGATGTGGGGAGGACTGTGTCCAGTGGCCGCGTCCCACGCTCAGGAAGGGGTAGCAAGCAGCTTCCCATGTCCTGGGGAGCCAGGCTGCCGGTGGTTAGACCACGCTGGGCACGGATGGGGGACTTGCCTACATTTGTGGGCGCTGACAGGGCACCCCCCCGTTCCCTCACTCCACTCAGGCGGGGGGTCCTCAATGCTTGGGGGGCTCCATGTGAGTGCTGTCGAGGCCCCCCTGAGGTGACTCCTGTTGCTCCCTCTGCCTCAAGCTCTCTCTCTCCGCAGGCCGCCCGTGTTCCAGCAGCCGGTCATCTTCCTGGGGGCCGATGTCACGCACCCCCCCGCGGGGGACGGGAAGAAGCCTTCCATCGCTGCCGTGAGTGCCGCGCTGTCCGCTGGCTCGGGGGGCGGGGGGGACACGGTCCCATTGCAGCCAGACGGCCAGAGCTCTTCCTGAGAGCAGGAGGCTGCTAGGTGGCAGCTGGGGAAGTCCGGGTCCCGTGGGAAAGGCATTGGGAGGTGCTGCCGGCGGGTCAGTACGACTAAGAAGCAGTGAGAGCGACTGCGGAGCAGGGAGAGCGGCGTGTTAGCACCAACAGCCCCCCAACCAGCCGTGTCCGTCCCACCAAGGGCGGCGCTGCTCCTGGCGGCCTCGCCGCACTCGGGCAGACCGAGGCTTGACGGCCCTGTTTTTAAGCGTGTGCGCGGGCTGGAACCGAAGTCCTCTCCCTCCTCCTAACTCTGAGGTTGCCCAGGAGGCGGTGTGGCGGCCTCAGTTCACAGTGACCCTGCTGACACCCGGCCGCTGCCCCTTCCTCAGGCTGAGCCCAGCCTCCCTCGGGGGTAGGAGCGTCGGCCCGAGGTTGCAGGTCCCGTCGACCCCGGTGGGGCTGCCAGAGGGCCGTGTGGCCGTGTGTGCTCGTCGTTTGTCCGGAGCCACCTGTTGGGTTTCCCTCTGCCCAGGGCAGCTCGTGGCTCCAGCCCCGGCTCCGTGCCAGGCACGGGGCCAATGCCAGCTTCCCTCCACACGGGGAGCCCAGGAAGGCCGGGCGCCGCCCGAGAGAAGCGGCAGCACTGCTCCTGACGCGCCGCCTCCTGCCCGCAGGTCGTGGGCAGCATGGACGCCCACCCCAACCGCTACTGCGCCACCGTGCGGGTGCAGCAGCACCGCCAGGAGATCATCCAGGACCTGGCGGCCATGGTGCGCGAGCTGCTCATCCAGTTCTACAAGTCCACGCGCTTCAAGCCCACGCGCATCATCTTCTACCGCGACGGCGTGTCCGAGGGGCAGTTCCAGCAGGTGGGCCCTCCGCGCTCTGTGCTCAGTGTGTCTGGGGTTTGCCTGTCTGTCCGGCAGAGCGGCTTCTCGGGGTCTCTGCAGAGAAGGGGGTGCGATCTACAGCCTGTCCTACCGCCCCCTGTGCCTGTGCTTGTCAGGTCACGGGGACGGTGGACACGGGCGGCGACGCTGAGGCAGGACAGACTGAGGCAGGACAGACGGGGCGGGAGGAGCGACGGGTGGGCTGGGGCTGGAGAGCTGTGCGGGCGGAGGCAGGGTGTGGGGGAGGCTTTGTGGGGTGGGCACCCCATCGTGCTGCAGTGCGCAGGGCAGGCAGTGAGTGCCGTGACGGAGAAGCACGCCGGGCGGGGCGGATGGCTGGGAGCCCTTAGAACGCAGTCAGCAGGCCTGGCCGCTGTTTGGATGTGGAGGGAGGGGCAGCATCTTGGGGGACGTGGAGGGAGGGCGGTCTGGAAGGTGGGGTGCGTCACAGGCGCAGGGAGCACCGCAGGAGGGTGGGGAATGGGAACAGCGGCCGCGGTGCCTCCAGGTCGGGGCCTTGGGCCCAGGAGTCGGTCCCGCCCGGGTTTCGGAGGTTGTCCCTGCGTGTGCCCCTTGGCCGGTAACTGCCCCTCTGCACCTGCCACGTCCCCAACACAGGCCTCACCGGGCGATGCTCTCGGGGCAGAGGCAGG
>NW_005369955.1:646477-650082 GCF_000412655.1 Myotis brandtii
GGACGCTCCCTTGCCTGTTGGGTGCCGAGGCCGGTGGACCCCGTGGCACCGCCTGCGCAGAACTCCGGGCCGCCTCCCTCCGGCTGGAAGGGTGCTCCTCTGAGCTCCAGCCTTCTTCGTTGTCTAGTTCCGCCCTCGTCTCCTGTAGGGTTGGAGGCATAGTCAGGGCAGCAGAACAGTGTTTAGTGGGGACGGTCACTGAAGCCTCAGGGGGGTGTGGGGGACGTCCCCCGTCTTCTCTGAAGACAGACGGAGGGAACGAGACGGGGCCTCGCCGTCCTTGTGCCCTAACTCCGGGGCTCCCGGGCACACGCTTTGCACGTCACTTTAGTCAGCACGGCAAGCTTGCAAGGTCGGTGGTCCCATCTGAAGAGTGAAAACCGGGATCAGAGAGGGTGCCTGGCTTCCCCCAGCCACACAGCTGCTCGTGTCAGATGAGGACTTGGACTTGCCTCCGACACCTAAGCCAGTGTCTTTTCTGCTAGGCCCTCTCGCTCTTCTCCACACAGACGAGGCGAGGGCTGTGCTGTGTCCCCCGCCGCGCCTCATGCCACTGTGCGGCCTTTACCAGCACTTCGCACACTCCGTGCTGAGCGCGTTACCATCTTCTCATTGAAACCACTGGCCCCTGGGACCTGGGTGTCGGTCTCTCCATTATACAAACGGAGGCGTAGGTCCCGAAAGGCCGAGCACGCAGCCATGAACACGCCGGCGGGACTCGGAGCCGTGGCTGCAGCTACGTGTCAAGTGCTGCATGTTCCTAAGCGACTTGTTCCCGGCAGCGGACCCTGAGGACACACTGGCCTGACGCCCTCTGTCCCCGCAGGTCCTGCACCACGAGCTGCTGGCCATCCGCGAGGCCTGCATCAAGCTGGAGAAGGACTACCAGCCGGGCATCACGTTCATCGTGGTGCAGAAGCGGCACCACACGCGGCTCTTCTGCACGGACAAGAACGAGCGGGTGCGTCCTCGCCGCGGGGCCTGCCGGGCTCTGGGAGCCGCTGCCCTCAGAGGGCTGTGTGGGGTCCGGGCCTGGGGCATTAGAGAAGCGCTGTCCTCCGTTTGGTGAGCACGTGGCCCTGTGAGTCCCACGGGTCCGGCGGAGACGTGCTTTAGCTGATAAAGGGCCAGGAGGCGGCTCTGAAAGAGAACCCGCTAGTGAGCAGCCACGGCTGTGGCCGGTTCAAAAAGTGCTGAGCGAATGTATCCATCAATTTAAAGAGTTGAACAGGGCCCGTGGAGGGGGGCCCAGCCTCAGGGCGGGGGGCAGGGCTTGCTGGGCTTCCTCGGCTGCCCCCACGCCCCCCTCCGGGCACGGCTGACACTCCTGTGTTGCTGAAGGTCGGGAAGAGCGGAAACATTCCAGCAGGCACCACCGTGGACACGAAGATCACCCACCCGACCGAGTTCGATTTTTACCTGTGCAGTCACGCTGGCATCCAGGTGAGGCAAAGGGTCCCCTTTGGGCCTCTCAGTGTCTGTGACGTCAGGTCACACTCAGCAAACACATGCAGGTGTGACCCTCGGGGTGGGACTCGGTGGGGAGCACTTAGCAGGGGCCCCAGCCGTGGTCAGGGGCTCGGGACCACCAGGCGTTGGGGACAAGGGACCCACTGGGAAGCTGGGGTGCATTTCAGATGAGGTAAGGTCCAGGCAGGAGCGGTGAGTGCTTGGTGCCGGCGCACTGGTGGGGGCAGGGTGTCCCTGGGCCTGGTGCTTAGCAAGCGGGGTGAAAGCTCAGGTGACAAGACCACCTGGTGAAGGTCGGCCTCGCACAAGGTGACGAGGAGGGCTCCGGAGATGTGGGAAGGGCTGTGAGGGACGAGGGGCCGCCTCGGTGAGCTCACACCCCGTGGTGGGGTCCACGTGTGTTTGCTGGGCACCTGGGGAAGTGTCTCTGGCTCGCCCGTCTCTCGGGGAAGAGGGTGGTCCTGAGGGAGGGCTGCCACGCGGGGGCCGTGCCGGGAGTCCAGCCTGGGTGCTGCCTGCCTCAGAGCCCAGCACACGGGCTCGGTCTGAGTCTGTGTAGGACTTGAGTAACCCTCCCCAGAGAACGGGAACCTAAAACTTGAGACATCACTGTGAACTTGGTAGTTGGACTGTTTCCTGGGAATTGTTACTGCCCGACGCCGAGGTGTGGCCTGTGGGCCTGGTGCACCCAAGGCCCAGAACGGCTCTTCCATGTTCAGTTGCTAAGAGGAAAAAGAGAGGCTGAGCCTTGGAGACAGTGGCCTCCCTGCGGGGCCCTGGGCAGCCCCTCTCCCACTCACGGCCTCCAGCAGGCGCCCTTCCACATGGGCCCACGTACGAACACGGAGGGGCGGGGGGGCCTGTCCTCTGCTGAGACATTTAGGGCTGGGACACATGGGCCTCGAGGGGCAGGCCCCCTTACACAGAATACCCCGCCCCCCACCCCTTTGACAGCCACCAACGAAATGGCAAAGTGGGGGTGGGGCGGGGACGTGACATCTGGCACTGGGCCGAGCACAGGGGTGAGCGGGCAGCCGTGGCCGGACCGGAGGAGGCAGGCGGGACTTTGCGGGTGGCGGGCGGGTGGGCCGGCTGAGCAGTGTGGCAGCTGTGAGGGTGCCCACGCCGGCGCCTTCTGTGCCCCGTGTTGGGGGGCAAGGCTGCCAGCTCCCACTTCCTTCAGTTTCAAAAGATTTCCAGCTTCACAAACTGCATAAGTAACACACGTGTGCCAACTCCCTTTTTAAAGTGTGAGTTTTAAGAGATGTTTTTCTTGCCTGTAAATGATACATTGTAGAAACCCGATCTATACGGTGGTGCAGCCCCGGAACAAACATTTCTCTAGTGTTTTATATCTTTTCTATGGTTTTTTGTATGTGAATAAGTGTGTGCGGTCTGTGTTTACACGCCTGATGAAATACATCTCCTGGTGCCTTTTACAATGATGCGTAATAACGTCGCTGTCTGTCGCTAAACACCGTGTCCTTGGTAAGGAGCGTGCGAGCGGTGAGCGGCTGGGCACAGCCTGTTGGCGGTGCCCTCGCGGTGAGCGCTGCGTCTCTGACCCCCCGTCTGCTTTCAGGGAACAAGCAGGCCCTCCCACTACCACGTGCTTTGGGATGACAATCGTTTCTCTTCCGACGAGCTGCAGATCCTCACCTACCAGCTGTGTCACACCTACGTGCGCTGCACGCGCTCGGTGTCCATCCCAGCGCCAGCATACTACGCTCACCTGGTGGCCTTCCGGGCCAGGTACCACCTGGTGGATAAAGAACATGACAGGTGAGTGGCAGCCTCTCCTGGCCACAGGCCCCAGCAGGGGTCGCGTCCCAGACAGGCTGTGGCAGCTGCTTTTCCGGAGCCAACAGAGACCCGGATGCCCCGAGCCCAGCTGTTAGCAGCTGTCTGGGCGCGGGGGCGTACTACGCTCACCTGGTGGCCTTCCGGGCCAGGTACCACCTGGTGGATAAAGAACATGACAGGTGAGTGGCAGCCTCTCCTGGCCACAGGCCCCAGCAGGGGTCGCGTCCCAGACAGGCTGTGGCAGCTGCTTTTCCGGAGCCAACAGAGACCCGGATGCCCCGAGCCCAGCTGTTAGCAGCTGTCTGGGCGCGGGGGCGTGGTCCCGGCCTGGC
>NW_005369955.1:650384-651478 GCF_000412655.1 Myotis brandtii
GGCCGGGCGCGGGGGGGGGGCCCGGCCAAGCTGACCAGGCTGCCTCTGTCCCTGTCCCCAGTGCTGAAGGAAGCCATACCTCCGGGCAGAGTAACGGGCGGGACCACCAGGCGCTGGCCAAGGCGGTCCAGGTCCACCAGGACACGCTGCGCACCATGTACTTTGCTTGACATGCTGTGTTTACGATTGTGTGCGGAGTCGGATTCACACGAGACCAGCGACACTCAGACCAACCGACGCCAGCCCCGTGGCAGCCAGCACTGGACACCACGCGTCGTGGACTCAGCCGAGGCTCCTTTCCCAGAATGCCTTCCGTCCGGACTTCACACTCGTTCTGAGCTGCAGACCTGTATGAGACCCCACTGTCGCAGGAGAGATGGTTTGCCAAAATCTATCCGCTGCTTATTAAATAGTCCCGTATTTCCTAAAAACATCTCCTAAAAGCAGTCTATGAACTCAGGGCTTTAAAACATTTTTAATTTATTTGGTCATTCGATTAACTTGTTTTTAACACGTGATTCTGTATGGAATTGATGGGCTCAAACTAGCTGTGAGCGTTCTCTGAGGGTGAAAGCAACGCAAACACTATTGTGGTTTTAAAGCCTTGACCATTCTGACGTTGTCACTCACGCGTGTCCCACGCGACACTCGTGTGCCCTGACGTGGCTCCACAAGCTCTTAGGGACCCGCGGTGGGTGCCCCACCCGCGGGGGAAAGGGGCCGGGACACCAGAGACCACGCCCACTCAACATTTCTAGGTCCAGAGAGATTGGCAGCCAAGTGCCATTTTAATAAAAATTTATTAAAAAAACAAAAAAAAGAAGAAGAAAAAAGATGGTATGCCGACAGTCTAATGGTGAGATTGGTCCTCTAGGACTGTGACATTTATTTTCCAAAGTTTCTAAAGAATACGGGTCTGTGGTGATGATACAGTACAATCCTTTCACTGTATGTCTTTAATGTAGAGAATATATATATCTGGTTGCAGTATTAATGTGAGCGCTCGGCGCTGTCTCAGTTCCTGGCACGGGGACTTCTTGTGCTTGGTGTCGGGGCCGGGAGGCGGCCGCCCCGTGGGTCTCAGCTTCGGCGCC
>NW_005369955.1:651760-657657 GCF_000412655.1 Myotis brandtii
GGGCCAGACCCTGCTGCGGGGATCTGCCTTCTGGGCCCCGGCATGGGGTTGCCACCCCAGAAGCCATTGCACTAAGAGGGAGGCCACGACAGCTGGAAGGTGACAGCCGACGGCTCTGTGCCACGTGGGCTCGTCCCGGCAGCAGCTCCATCGAGGGTCCGGTCCACGTCCATTGTAGAGACTCGAGGAAGGAGACAGCCTTCCCGTGCTGCTTCGTGCTGTTTCCTGTCCCTGCTGACACTTACCTCTGGCGCCGTGGTGGCGGGGGTCCCGACGGGGCTGCCTCCGCTGGAGTGGGCGCCCGCTGTCTCCTGTCTGTGCTCCGAGGGCCGGGGGCAGGGAGTGCGAGGGGCTGTCGTGGACACTCGGCCCGGATTTTGGCGGCGGTGACAAGGGTGGACATGGTTTGTGCAGCCCTCTACGCTGAGTGGTGCGTGCGTGTACGTGTGTGCATGTGGTGTCTCATCGGTGGCATACGTCTCTTCTTGCTGTATCTCGTCTGTTTCAACGACAGAAGCCTTTGCTCTGAGAAACGTCGCAGCTCCCTGTCCTTCTGTTGGCAAGTGGCACTTTCTCCCGCTCCTGGTGCCTCCCAGGGCTTCCCGCCCAGGAGGGACCTTCACTCACCCGCTCTCGAGTTAGGTCGGTTTCCAGCCACTTTTAGGATCATCGAACCCTGTTTGCTTCAAAGGCGTGTTTGTCACATGTGCGACAGGATTGCGGTCCGGACGGCGTGGTGCCCGGAGGAAGTGCAGGCTCCCGGCCTCGCTGCGGCCTCCGGGCCCGGGGCTGCCTGACATCTGGGACCCCGTCTAGAGCCTGTGGAGGGGGCCCCTGGCCATGAAGCTCTAAGCTAAAACCTGGCAGAAAATTACACCCAAATTCTTTACAAATTATTTCGAGGCAACATTTGCTTTTCAGTGGCCACAGCACTTTCCTTTCTGTAGCCTGTGCTTGTTTCATAAACGCTCCACTGATGAATGGAGCATTGCTAAATGTTACACTGCTAAAGGCATCAGCCGCCGCCCGGGGCCACCTCAGGCTCAGGCTGTCTGCGCCCCACCCCACTGTTAGTAAGGTGTGCCTTGCTTGAAGCAAACTGAATGTGAAATGAAATGATGGTGTAGAAATCGGGATTCGTATCAAAGAAAAACGGGCATTTATCTTGTCTCTTTAAAAGAGCTCTCCAATTAGATGCTTCTGTTGGGACCCTTCGTAGCTGCTTGAAAATATTCTCTGAGGAAAATCAGCGCAGCCCCATTTCCTCACTTCTATCTGTCCCATTCGACAAGCCCCGCCCCAACTCCCCGCAGAGCCATCAAAGTCGCCATTTTGCAGAAGAGACCTTTGTGCCGCGTGCGCAGGGGGCCGGGCTTGGTGATTCGGTGAGGCTGGGCGAGCCTCTGCTTTTAGAAGGGGCGGCTCTGTCTCCGTTTGGGCCAGGTTTTCTGTCTGAGGGGCCCTCACGCAGACACTGACTCGCTGGCTGCGGCACAGAAGGGCCCCGCTTTTCTTGTCCCAGATCGCGTTGCTTCTTGGGGTTGCCCTCACGCTCCCCAGAGTGAATGTGTGCGCCCTGGACCCGCAACGGAGCCCTGGCTGCGGCCCCGGGAGGGAGCTGTTGGCCCAGTTCCGCGTGCGGCTAGGAGCGGGTGCCCGCTCCGTTCCTGCAGCAGGGGCGGGGGGCGGCGGCGCTGATGCGTGTTGTATGTTGTGTTTACTGTTGCTCAGTGCCGATGTTGCTGTTACTTTTGCCTTTCTGCTCTGGTTTGGTTTGGCCCGTGTGGGTGTCCTGGTGCACGTGGCACCTGATTTGTAAGCTAGAAGTCATTTTCCCAGCTTGTACGAGTCGCCTAAAGTTTACCTGCAGCTTTGCCGGCTGATTTATTTTTGAAAGCCACAAATGTAAGTTTTCTGGATGAATTGTTTTTCTTATATATGCAGCAATGTAATGTTACACTGATCTGCGGGGAGATTTAAATTTTCTTTTTGCAAGGCAGTTTTTCACTCAAATTATATATTTGATACAATATGTGAAGGGCGGACCAGCCAAGCGCCCTGCGGGGACTCAAATGTCCCCAAGGGCCTCTGGGGCCGGGACGGCTTGTCCGCCCTGAGTCCTGGAGGTGCTGGGCTTGTTCTGGGGGGCTTTTAAGATCTGGGGTCCTGGGCGGGACTTTGAGTGGATGGACAGTTAAAGGATTTTCATGGGCATTTCCCTACACACTAAGGCGGTTCCAGTCGGAGGAACTTTAGAAGTTGGCATGACCCCAACCGTGGACAATCCCAGTGGCCTGGACAAGCCATAGACACTCCCTGTGACCTCTCTCGGACTCATCTCTCCTCACACTCGCGAGAAAAGGAATGTACAGTAGAGAAACGTCCTCGGTGTTTGTACGCCTCACTTTCAGAATGCAACTCTCTTATTTATATTTTAGCCCTTCCCCCACGCTGTCCTCTCGGGCTCTGCAGCCCGGCCACGGGGCTGTTCTCGTCTCACACACTCTTTTTTGTAAGGAAAATTTCAACTCAAAATAATTGCACTGATTTTGACAACCTCCTTTTGTAATTATGTCCGACCCGCATCGCCGTTCTTGTCTGACTGACTGTAAGTAGGAGCCGTGCTTGGCCCTGTGACCGCCCAGTGCCGGGTTCTGGGTGAGAGTGGCGGCTCCTTTTTTGCCGGTGCCGGTGGCCGTGCATGAAGGGCAGCGTCGTCCTTGCCTCGTTCCCGAGGAGCCTGCGGCCTGGGGAAGGGGCGTGTGCTCACGGAGGTCCGCAGGCGTCGTCTAAGAGGGTTCATTGCACGTCCGTGGGTGCTTCTGTGGCTTGTTGGGTTCCTGGTCGTTTGCAGTGACCCCGGGAGCACTTGGCCGAGTGGAGAGCAGGCGTCTGTGTGGCCCGTGTCCGGCGAGAGTGACGCCTCCGGGCTTCTCTCTGGTTGGCCGTCCTGTGAAGCCACAGGTCACTGTTGTGTCGAAACCGTCATAGCTGTGGAGGCCGCGGCCCCGCGCTGTCCTGCCGGCCTGCGGTGTCTGCCAGGGGAGTCCTGTTTGCTCGCACCCCCTCCCGGGTGTGATTCTGTGCGTGGTCAGGCCGCCCGGGAGTCGTCCGCCCAGCCAGTCACCTGGTGCGTGATGCCGTCGTGGGGCCCTCGCCTCGTGCTTTCTGGGTACGTTTTGCCATGTGACTGTCCCCAGTGAATGTATTGGCGTAGCCAACTCACTACAGAAGGTGGTTTCTAAATACCTTTTCGTTTTAAAAAAAGCAAATGCAGATAAAGGCTACCTCTGATTCTCTGAAGGTTCATGTTTGCTCCTAGCCTCGCTGTCCACACTGAAAATAGCCAAACGTCTCCCGGGTAACTGAGTGTGAGCACCTCTGTTCAGTGCTGGCCGAGTGGCCGAGTGGCCGCGTGGTGGGGCTGGCCCACTCCGAGGAAGGACGCACGTCCTGCTTTACCCCCCGGGGGCTGGAAAGGCTCCCGCTGTTCCCTCCTCCTCATCGCCTCTGTGAACTCACCAAGGGCTTGGACCCCGCTTCCCGTCAATCCCACAATTAAAGTGGCCGCGTGGTGTGAGCAGTGCAGGCACGCCGACTGACCTTTGACCCTGAGCCTGGCGCTCCCACCTCTCCCTACTGTAAACCGACCTGAGGTTGAGCGGGTTGTTCTGTTCGAGTCCCAGGCCCCGTGTTTGGAAGGAAGGCGCCCGCGGTGTCGGGATGTGGAACCTCCGATGCCCTGGGTCGTCGCAGGGTCGTTGCAGGAAGCCCGCTCTAGGCGGTGGTCAGGACTGAGTGCCCTCGAGACCAGTCCCTGCCCTCACGGCCGTGGGCCAGGCGCCTCTGCCTCCTCGGTCTTTCCTCGGGGTCCCTTGTGCTCTCGCGCCCTCAGGGCGAGCGATCGCAGAGTCTGAAGGGACAGGCGGCGGCGTTGTCTGGTGTGGAGGACGCCCTGACCTCGGACCAGAGGCTCCGGTGCGTCCGAGTCTCGGTGCCTGGCCTGTTCCGTGGCTGCTTCACGCCTGAGCGAGCTGAGTGTCCTTCGGTCTTTCTCAGGACGATCGCCTGTCCACTCGAGATGCGCGGGGTGCCCGCAGGGGGGCTGGCTGCTGGGTGAGTCTTGTTTTCAGCCGGTGTTTCACAGGTGTTTCGGGGACCCTGCACGGCAGCCCCTGCTCGATCGGTCATGGGGACTGACAGCTCAGATCTGCCCATCAGCCTTTTGTGCCCACGTCTCCAGAATCAGAGCCCCCCCGCATCCCCCCCCCCCAGCCGAGTGCGTTCCTGCAAGTGGTTGACAGCGAGAGAACAAAGACCACTGGTGCTTCTGTTAACACTTTCTCTCTACCTGGGGATGTGAGAGTATTAGACGTGTGAGATCCGGGGGTGCCCTGGGTGGTGGGCCAGGGGTGCAGGCCGCATCTCACCCCACCTTCCCGGGGTGTGGGGGTGCATCAGCGCTGTGCCCCGCCCCTTGGAGCTGAGCGATGCAGAGCTAGAGCTGAAACACCTGTCACTGACTCTTCCCTTGGGACCCCAGCTCCTTCTGAATCTTCAAGGTCCTTCCCACTGCGATCGGACCCCATAAAGAGCCCACACCGCAGACCGGGGTGCACTGCTTGCCCATGTGGGGGACCCGGGGCTCCTGGGACTCTGGTGGTTGTGGGAACACCCTCATGGGAGGGGCAGGCCCTGGGAGACCCCGTCTCAGCCTCGTGCCTTCAAAGCCTGGGCCTCGGGGTCGTTCCCATTGGGCGGGAAGCCTGCGCTGTCCCCACGCCAGTCCCCACGCCAGTCATCTGTCGCCTCCTGCCTTTGACGCTACTTCAGCTCTGACTTTGTAAAAGGTGATGCCGTGCATGTTGTCTCGTGTCAGAAAACATGAGGTGGCGGTCGTGTGGCTTCTCCCGTGGCCGTGGCCGTGGCCGTGGCCGTAGCAGAGCCCGGTGGGGTTGTTCAGTCGCTCCCGAGTGTTTAGTCTAATGGAGCTGGATTTTTTAACCTCGGCTGCGGTGCCATCGGCCTCTCCTCGCCTCGGAAGGCCTGCGCTCTCCCGGACGCTCGGTGAGGATGTCCCCTCGGCCGCTCGCTCGAGGACTCCAGGATGGACAAACCTGAAGCGCAAGTGCAGCTCTTGCTCTCTCGCCAGGTGGTGAGCACTTCCCTTGGCTGACGGTCTGATTACAACCCGCCGTTCTGTGTCAGGGGCGATGTGATTGGTCTTAAGTGGAGGTGATCAATGTTCTTTATTTACAAATGTATAGAAAGCCCTTCCTGGTGGCGCCTCTTGGCCGTCCCCTCCTCATACCCCTGCCCCCCGTTCTCAGCAGGCGCCGGGCAGCACCGTCCAAGTTTGGGGTCCTCTTCAAAGCCACATCCCCTGACGGAGGTCCTGAAGTCCGGCGTTCGGCACTGAGTCAGCGCCGGCACCCTGAGCGTGATGGGGTTTCAGTCGTTGCTCAAGGTGTGAGCTCATGTGTTGTAACTGTAGAGACAACTGCGGTTTTACGTTTTAAGCAGTTTTCAGAGAATAATTGTAAGGTTCTGTGCAGCAAAGTGGCTAATTCCTCATCAAATACAAGAAAAGAATGTAGCGTCTAAATCCAGAATTTTCTTACCTCTGGTACACTTCCAGTTACTCACCTAATATGTATGGAGGGGTTTGAACCCTGAGTTTTATCAACTTTTCTAGTTTTATTTTATTTTTATAAAATAATTGAAAAAGAACCAAAAATGAATTCTAAAGTTCCCTAGGTAGATCTTGCCCTTTCTTGACTCCCCCAACAACAAAACACTGTAGGAGACATTTTGAATCAAAATGTATTTCGACATTAAAGTTTACTCTCCCCACGAAGCCCAGCAGCTGCCAGGGCCCCGCCGGGTGGGGCTGGGTC
>NW_005369955.1:657776-659126 GCF_000412655.1 Myotis brandtii
GCTCGGTCCCGTCCGCCGCCTCGCTCCTCCCTGCGCCGGGCCCCGGGCCGTGTGCTGTGTGTCCTGGCGGTTCCCCTGTAAACTAGCATTTCTACCCGCCGGCCTCGGCGTGGCTTCTCGAGAACTCGCTGCATGAATTGTAAACTTCGCAGTAGAATCGCAGGACCTGCTGCGCGCGCCTCTGCGGCTCCCCGTCCTTGTCCTCGGCTCCCTGCCATGGTGTGTCCGGAGGCTGTCCAGCGCGCTTGAGGCCGGGTGGGGGGCCCCTTTAAATTAAGCCTTAATCTGATGTCCCATCCGTCAGTTTCAGAGCGTGCAGAAACGTTAGGCGGAGTGTCAACCGGCCAGATCAGGATGCTGTCTCGTAATTCAACTTGTCTTTTCTCCAGTTACAAAGGGAAACTTGCAGTGATGCGCCTCTCTCTTTCTCCCTCTCTTCCCTCTCTCTTCCCCCTCTCCGTCTCTCTCTCTCTCTCTCTCTCTCTCTCTCTCTCTCTCTCTCCTGGCTGTTGCCATCGCTCAATGAAGAACAGACCATTGTGCATCTCTGTGGCAATCAGTCGAAAAGGCCTGTTCTGAAGCCTTGAGACTTCCCCAGGGTTGTTTTAATGTCTGAATTTCCCCCTCCAACCTGAGATGGACTCATGGCTGATGGAGAGTATGATTTGGGCACGAATCTTACTTGCTCACGTTCCAAGCTTTCTTCAGGTAGTGCCACCTGCCATCGCTTCTGCCTGTGACTCAATGGATTTTTGTTTTTGTAAAAGCATCTTAAATTTAGACAGAACATGGAGGGGACCCAGCTTTCTCTACAATGTGGACCTACCTCACTACACAGTTGGGTGCTATTTACTAAGCCTGTCAAATTCAATTGGAAAAGGTAACCAAACGTGAGCTGTCAACTCCACATGAAGCTTGAAATCACAGTTTCCGTTTATTTAATAATATTTTTATTTATTTTGTGCCTTTTGTGTTGAATCCTAATGGGTTGGAAATTAAGCACCTGTACTCCAGGTGGGAGAGAAGCCCGCTGGCCTTGGCCTTCCATAGACACTCAGCCAACCACTCACATACATTGGAATCCCAACTGCCTTCTTGTGAAAAAAAGAGAGAAATTATGTCCAAGAGAAAATTTAACATTTTACAAACAAATTCCAAACTCTTCTATGCACATATTTATAGCTGTCACTTCATTTTCTGTGCCAACCAAGGCGGCCAGAGCAGCCCCCGCGTCCTCTGGTCGTTGCTTTTTCGCCGTCTGGCCCTTCTCCCTCTGGTTGTGAGTTGATTTCCTGAGCAGCAATGGACTGTGTCGATCTCATCTCTCCCCACCTGCAGACGTGTTGCTGG
>NW_005369955.1:659184-664970 GCF_000412655.1 Myotis brandtii
GGGGGGGGGGCGCTTCAGCAGCCGCAGCCCAGGGTCCCAGGGAGGAGAGCTTCCTGGCAGGTGAGGAATCAGAGGGGATGGGCCACTTTCCACGCTTTTATATTGGGCAGTTTACAATCTAGACTTTTCCTACTATGGCGATCTTTTTTAACTTAATCCTTTGGAGGTAACGCAATATTTTGGAGTCTTAAGAATTTGATTTTATACCAATAAGACATAAAAATTCAGGGGAATCTTTCCTGTAGGAGATAGTTTTACTATTTTAAAGAGATCTCTGAATTTTGCAAGAGAACCAACATTCCTTAGTGGCAAAACTCTGAAAGTTGATTGATTTGGGCGGCTTTCTGCTGCAGGATCTCAAAAACGGGGCAATTCTGAGTCAATGTCTCTCGTGTGAACCTCCTGTCCGGCCGCTCCGTGGGCTGTTTTGTGGAGTGAGTCACCCTTTATGCTGCATGTAAGGATGGGCCCTGTTGCACTTTCTCAGTAATAATAGATGCCCCGCGATTGGCTGGCCAGGAAGTGTTGTTTTACTAGCAGGAGTCCCGGGGGCAGGTGGTTGGATTCATATCGGTACCTCAAGAAAAAGAACCTGAATGTGCTGCATTTTGTTTATTTAGCTTTTATGTGTAGCATTTTGTTTTGCTCTTATTGTTTTGTTTAGACTTATGCTTTTCGGACCCCAAGAGACTGTTGAAAGAAGCCTCAGATTTACCCTTGTAGGGATACCGTGGCTTTTTTTTTCCTTTTTTAACTTCACCATCGGTTCAAAGGTTGCCCACAAGCAGAATCATACTTTACCCGACACACCCAAGAGGGCGTCGGCGGGCAGTGGCGCTCCCGGTCCTTCCCGTTCACGCTGCGTCCTGGATTCGGTCTCCCTGCCATGCAGAGGTTGGGTAACTCGTTGGTCAGGCTTAACCATCGTGGCATCTCACACGTTTTCAACACAGACCTCACACGGTCGCCACTGAGCGAGTAGCATGACCCTAGAGGTGCTGCTGGCCCCGGGCAGCGGCCCAGCGGCCCCTCCGGAGAGCCAGGCTCTGCCTCTCCGTTCCCCTGCTCTCACCCTAAACCAAACGGGTGGGGTGTGGTCTTGATGGACAAAAGCTAAACTGGTGAAGAAAGCTCCAGGCTGAGAGGCTGAGCACCTATGGCCGTGTCTAAGCTCAGCCGGGTCCTTTCGAGTTTGTTTTACAGCTTCCTAGGTTAAAGTAGTTTGCACTATTTTTGCAATAAATTCATGGAAACCCTAACAGTTATTTGTTTTGTTTCTTACTGTGTGTATATAAACTAATACTAAAAATTTGGCATAGTGTTTTTTCACCTCCTTACATAACCCTTAACATGCACAGAATGCTGTAAATGTGAATGATATTTTATAAAGTTATTTTGTATTGTGTCAATTTTGTTTTGCCTCATAGTATGTCAGCAAAAAATCAAATAAAATTCCTTGTATTTACAGCTGCTTCTCCCAACGGTCTTCAATTGCTTGTGTGTTTACTGGTACCGCCTAGGGCAGCGGTCTCCGACCTTTGAGACCTCACGGACCACTGGTTGGCGACCGCTGGTCTAGGGCTTCTACAAGCATCGGACTCACCCATTCCTTGAACAGTGCTGGGCACTGCCCCTGAGAACTTGGAGTCTGGGGTGAGAACCACAGGAATGGGTGGATGATAGGACAGGTGTCTCTAGAATGAGTTGGGTGCTTCTGCTTCAGCAGCCGTAAGAAAGGACATTTATGTAAAAGACCATTCAACTGAGCCCCAAATGAAAGCCCCGAGTCCACATCCTGTGGGAATCAAACTTGTCCATACGCAGGGTTCGTGGCCGGTGGTCACGTGGCCCCTCTGCCCTGGCTGGGGCTGCCTGCACTGGTGCAGCTCTGAACGCCTGGGCCTCCTGGGCTGGTTTTGACTTGTCTGTACTAAAAAGGGGAAGGCCCAGGGCAGTTGGATTGAGAAAAGCAAAAAGTGGCTGAAGATACTAGGATGTAGTGTCACTAAAGCAGGCGGAGGTTTCGTTCGGGGTTCGTGGTCACGTGGCCCCTCTGCCCTGGCTGGGGCTGCCTGCACTGGTGCAGCTCTGAACGCCTGGGCCTCCTGGGCTGGTTTTGACTTGTCTGTACTAAAAAGGGGAAGGCCCAGGGCAGTTGGATTGAGAAAAGCAAAAAGTGGCTGAAGATACTAGGATGTAGTGTCACTAAAGCAGGCGGAGGTTTCGTTCCCAGTAAGTGTTCACAGGCCTGTGTAATCGTCACAACTGGAAACAACCCAAATTGGGACTCGCCCATTCACCGGGGACTGGGTAACCGCGGTGTCTCCATGCACCGGAGCCCGCAGCAGGGCACAGGGCGGGGCTGCCGACCCTGCAGCAGCAGCCTAGCGCCTGTGCTCAACTAAAAGCCCACCTCCGCCTCACGCACTGTGGTTCCTTACGTGGCCCTCGGGAAAGACGGGCCAGAAAACCATAGTCCGGGGGCTACTGTGGGCTTGTTTGTTTGTCTTATTTTTTTAAGTCTATCTTTTTACTGATTTCAGAGAGGAAGGGAGAAACATCAATGATGGGAGAGAATCATTGATCGGCTGCCTCCTGCATGCCCCACACTGGGGATCAAGCCCACAACCCGGGCATGTGCCCTTGACCAGAATCGAACCTGGGACCCTTCAGTCTGCAGGCCAAACCAGCTGGGGCGCTACGGTGTTTTTTTGTTGGACCTATGAGATGAGAATGGTTTTTACATTCTTAACTGGTTGAAAAAATTTTTTTTGAATTTAGACCCATGAAAACTATTCAAAATTCAAATGTCAGCATCCAGAAATATTTTCTTGAAATACAGTCACACTCATTCCTTAGGTCCTCTCTCCGCCTGCTTTTGTACAGCGGCAGGACTGAGTAATCGACAGCCCACAAAACGGAACGTATTTTCCATATAGCCCGTTGCAGAAAGTGCTGGCACCGCTACCGGCAGAGCCTCCTCAGCGGCTGCCACGGTAAAGGGAAGGAATGCGTTGGACCTCGCAGAAAGTTGGCGGGAGGTGATAAAACTGTTATCATATTTGTGGTGGTTACATGACTCTGCATTTGTCCAACTCGGAACTGTACACCAAAAAGTGGATTTTTATTTTAAAAAATAAACTTTAAAAACAAGAGACACAGAAAACATCAGTGGTTGCCTGGGAGTAGGGGGAGTCCCTCCAAGGGGTATGTGGGATGTTTGGGGTGGGGTGATGGGACTGACTGCTTGCTCACACAACCAACAGACTGAACAGGATGCTGTTACTGGATGTAAATACCTCATTTAAAAAAAAGATTAAAAGAGCCAGAAAATACAGAGTTTATGGTTTTCTCTTGTGGACGGTAGTTACTGCAGGTGTAAAGAAGGAACAGTAAATGAGCTATATCTTCAAGATACAAAAGGTTCTAAAGTGTTTAAGAGAAATATGCTTACGCAGAGGTTGTATTTTTGGATTTATGATTTGACTTAAAATTTTTCTCTGGGAATAAAAATGCTAGAAATGCATATTTTAAAATTTCACAAAAGTCTCAGACAATAAGCGAGGCATTAGGACAATAGAGGCTTCTAAAATTAGACCTAGAGCATTTTACTGTAAAACTACATATAACTTTTAATTTAAAATTTTTGTCTTTACAGTTAAAAATGCTGTATTTAAACAAATATTCAAATTTTCTTGAAATACAAAAATGCAAATGTAACTACACACAATGTAACAAAATGTAACTTAAACTACATGGAGCTAAAACGAGACGTGGTTGATTTACCAGCCGCCAGGAGAAGCTCTGGACGCTGCCCGAAGCGAGCGTGGAGAGCATTGTCTCTGGCTGTCCAGGCAGCTCGTGCTCGGTGCCCGCCAACCGCAGGGTGGGCCCAACAGCTCTCCTCGGCCACGTGTGCAGGTGCCTCAGGCCCTGCGTCTCAGCCAAGGAGCAGTGTCTTGGAAGCCGCTGGAAGGTGAGGAGACTGAAG
The DNA here is from genome assembly GCF_000412655.1 of Myotis brandtii. Lineage (NCBI taxonomy): Eukaryota > Metazoa > Chordata > Mammalia > Chiroptera > Vespertilionidae > Myotis > Myotis brandtii. The sequence continues at coordinate 663,176 of NW_005369955.1, forward strand.
GCGCAGTGCTGGGTGGTCCTGGGGGGCCCTCACCAGGCGGACTGTAAAGCATTGCGTTTTGGGTTTAGGATTCTGCTTCATCACTTTCATCATCGTTGTTATTCTCCTCCTCCTCCTCCTCTTCCTCTTCCTTCTTCTCCTTAAGCATTTTCAGGTATTTACTAGCTAGTATCTTCTTTGGTAATATATCTTAAAAACATAAAGCTGACATTAGCAGTTGCTTTCGGTAGACTACGCACACAGCCGCGCACATGTCAAAACGTACTACTTCCTGCTCTGACCTCTAAAGTAGGTTCCAAAACAAGACGAAATCGGACTGCCCTTCAGGGTGTCTCCTGACGAATGCTAAAGGTCTGTTTCCATTTCCCTGAATGCAAACCATGTGCTTCTATGTGTGGGTCAGCCTGTGAGCAACCCGCCCAGCTTACCTTGCGACAGGCTGGCGGGCCCAGGGGGAGACTTAGCCCTTTTAGCGGGGCCCCCACCGCTTGTTCTACAAGTTAGTTTCTGTTTCTGGGGCCAAGTAGACCAGCCCAGGGTTTCCCCTTCAGTGGCAAGGAGAGGTCCGAGTGTGGGTCTGCCACGCTCACCAGCCGGCCAAACAGCCTTTTGGAGGTTGTTGGCCTCATTACCATTCTAGGTGAGCCACATCACAGACAGTCAACAGGCAACGCTGTGCCAGGCCATGGCTAACGCTGGCACCTAGAGAAAGCAGCACCATGTTTATTGCAGTGAAAGCAGGGGGAAAAGCTGTAAGTTACCTGCAAGAAACTGGAACGTTTCCGATTGCTCTGCAGTATTGGATAAGTCATGGTAAGTAAGTGCTTTCTTTTCTTTTCCACTGCCATGTCTGTAGGAATAGGTGGCTAGATACTGAACAAAGAGTTCCTAAAACAAATGAAAAGGTGACATGAAAGGTGTGCTTTGAAAACGCCATAGAACTTAAAATTTGAGTTACATTAAGTGTGGATGACTGCAGATTGTCTTGGTTTCTCAGATGACAGGAAATTACCGGAGGGAAGGAGAGCTATGAGGTCAGAAAAAAACCGAGTATCAGGGTTGGTGGGGAAGCAGGCATTTCCCTAAAGTTTACTTTAGATTTTTAACTCGGTAAAAATTTTAAAACGAAACAATGAGTCGTAAATGTTTAATGACCGAGCTCTACAGTAAAAAAAAAAAAAAAAGGAGCAAGAGACCATTCAAAAATTGTTTGGCTCAGGAATACTTTGTCTTAGGTGGTTCGCCTATAAATAAAACAGTCAACAACGGGAAGCTCGGAACAGACCACATTTCCTATTTCGCCCACACACCTTCCCTAAGGCAAGGAAGGGCCTGCACTGCCCCAGTCCACCCAGCACGGTGCATGCGGGATCGAGTGCCTGCTGCATAAATCATATATATATATATGCTTTCTATTGATTTCGGAGAGGAAGGGAGAGGGACACATCAATGATGAGAATCACTGATCGGCTGCCTCCTGCATGCCCCCCACTGGGGATGAGCCCACAACCCCGGCATGCGCCCTTGACCGGAATCGAACCCAGGTCCGCAGGCCAGCGCTCTATCCACTGAGCCACACCAGCGGGGCTAAATTTGCTTCCTGAACACTCAGAGGACCGAGCTATCCCGGGAACAAGCACCCCAACATCCACGCTGAGCGGGCACTGCCCTGGCTCTAAGAAAGCGAGGCTCGGCACAACACCCGCAAGGAATCTGGGCTTTCCCGCCCCGAGCTCTCGCCCGACACCCTGCGGGGCTGGCGGAGGAGCCCGGAGACTCCACCTACGGGCAAGTC
>NW_005369955.1:665937-672098 GCF_000412655.1 Myotis brandtii
AGAGCCCGAGGGAGGGCGGGTGCTGCTAGAGCGGGTGGCGGCGCAGCAGTTCCCAGAGGCGGGAGGAGGTTCCCCCGCGGTCCTGTCGCTCAGGAAGTGGGCGGTGTCTTTTCCGCTAGGACCGAGGATGCAGCATGTAAAGAGGGAGCGCGTTCCTGACGCCGGCATGGCGGAGGGAAGGCGGAACGGGAGCAGGCACCAGCGGGATGCTCGTCCATACCGTGAAGGGAGGCAGAGCGGTGCGAGAGGATACGGAGAAGCGGCCACCGTCTTAACCGGGCGGTGGGAGGAAGGCTGGGCAGCGGGGAGAGGAAGCCGCCTGATGTCGGAGGACGCGCTTCCCTGCAGGAGAGGCCGCTGCCGAGAGAGGCCCTGCGGCCCGAGCTGTTCGGGAAAGCGCCAGGGACCTGCTGTGGAGCCGGTGAGCCGGCCGGGAGGCCTGAGCGGTGTCCTGGTGGCTTTTATCCTAAGGAGAATGGGAAGAGGGTGAAAGATAGGAGAGGGATGATGGGGTTTGTCTTAAGTTGTTTGTTGTTTTTTTTAATACTTTATTGATTTTTACGGAGAGGAAGGGAGAGGGATAGAGAGTTAGAAACATCGATCAGCTGCCTCCTGCACGTCCCCTACTAGGGATGTGCCCGCAACCAAGGTACGTGCCCTTGACTGGAATCGAACCCGGGACCCTTCAGTCCGCAGGCCACGCTCTATCCACTGAGCCAAACGGGTCAGAGCTGTCTGAGTTTTTAAAACAATCTCTCTGGCTCTTGATTGTGAATGGACCAGGGAGGAGTGGTAAAGGTGGGCAGGTCTACGGTGGTGGAAGCAAGGAAACCAAGCAGGCGGTTGCAGGCGAGGAAGAGGAGGCTGGTGTTGCTAAGGTGCGCTGCTAGGAAGGGTGGCAGGGCTTCCCCAGGGGCCAGGGCAGGCAGGGCCTTGTGGACGGTGGGACTCTCCCGATGAGTTGGGAGGCCTTGGGAGAGCACGGGGGGACCCGAGTGAGTGAGTGAGTGAATGGGGGTGCCATTGACTGAGGTGGCAGCGGGGCTGGAGGTCAGGCAGGCAGAGGTTCGGTTCGGAGCAGGTTAAGCTCTAGTTGCCTCTCAAACACGAGTGGCATGTGGAGCGGACAGTGGATAGTCCAGTCCGGGGTTCAGTGAATTTAGCAGCCGCCGTTGTCTGGGTGGTGGTTAAAACCATGGGCCTGGATGACCACGTCTAGGAGGAAGTGAAAGATCTGAGGACCACGTCCGGGGGTCCTCCAGCATCTCAAGATGAAGAAGCGAAGGAAAACCCGGCAAAGGACACTGGGGAGAAGTGGCCACTGAGTCGGAGGAGATCGGGTGTGTCCAAAGCCATTTGACGTTTTTTTCTAAAAGGAGAGACCCATCAGCGGATCGAATACTGCAGGGAGGTCCAGTAAGATGGCCACCACTGGCAGGAGTGTGACAAAGTGCCCGCTCTGACCGCTGCTGCTCCTGTGCAGAGGTGGGGTCGCCACCCCCATCTCAGGTTGTGCGGAGGTGTGCAGTGCCTGGCACCTAGGAGGAAGTCCCGGCCGTGCCAGAGCCTGTCGCTGGCGTGAGGTCACTGTTCCCGCTGCCAGGTCCCCAAATCCACTCTGACTTCAAAGTCCATATGAAAAGAGTGGAGCATTCAGTTCTGATTTCCGTGCTGTCCATCACGTAGGTAACGACACAACACGGGCGGCCTGTACTTGTAGGGCTGGTTCGTACAGGTTCAGTGGGTTCTGAAAATGACTGCTCGTCCTGAGGCCCCTCGGCACATCCGTCGTGGCTTCAGAAACAGGCCCAGAAAAGTGGGGTCTGCCTATCTGAGTGGATTGTGCTGCTACACAGACCCTGGCAGCGTCCCCTGGCAGAACAGCTAACCTGCGTCTCACCTGCCTTCCCGGATCAGGTGCTCAGGGAAGGGCAGGCTGCTGCGAGTGACCATCGTGGCGGGAATGGAGCCTCCTGGGACAGGCTGCCTTCCGAGGGCATCGGAGGGATTTCAGAGAGAAAAACGGGAAACTCAGGACTTTAAACTTCAAGTCAGATCGTGTGCTGGCCCTGTGATTCCTTATCTTTTGTAGCCTTGGGGCTGACACGGCTAAAGTCAGACCTACCTTTGATCCTACCTGACGCATGATTGCAGGATAGATTGAAGTCCACCTTCACCCGCTCTTTTCTGTGAAGGTGGCTATTGACTGGGAATTAGAATGGGGAGAGTTGGGAGGACTGACCCCACCCCCACCCATCTGAGCCCCTTGTCGGTGGAACAGCCCCCTGCCGGCCTGAGGAGGGTGCTCTTCACCTGTTTGGAGTCCTGTGGTGAGCTCCGTTGAGGTGCTTACCTGGCAAGGGGTTGCTGAGACCCCTCAAGACTCTGCCCCATTGGCTCTAACCCTAATAGCAGTCAGATTCTAGCATGCCCCAGGGAAACCACGGCCTCGCCCAGTGTTCAGCTGTCTGCACACTGAAAGAACTAGATATTAAAAAAAAAAAAAAAAAAAAAAGCCCTAGCTGGTTTGGCTCAGTGGATAGAGTGTCGGCCTTCGGACTCAAGGGTCCCGGGTTCGATTCCGGTCAAGGGCATGTACCTTGATTGCGGGCACATCCCCAGTGGGGGGTGTGCAGGAGGCAGCTGATTGATGTTTCTAACTCTCCCTCTCCCTTCCTCTCTGTAAAAAATCAATAAAATATATATTTTTTAAAACAGCTGAGTCTCCCCGGGCTGCCCAGTCTGGTTCTCGGCCTCCATGTCTGTAAAGTAAGGCAAAGGCATCTGCGCCCAGCATCACCGAGAAGCTGCAAGGAGCGCGTGCATTTAAGGCTCAGGCACGATGCAGGGGTCCCGGCTCCTCCAGGAAGGAGGGCAGCGAACTGAAAGGGGTTTGGATGGAATTAAAAGGAAGACTTCCAAGAGCTGAACCTACATCTTACTAGCTCTGTGTGGTTAGGAGTGCTTGATAGATATTTAGTAATGGTAATAACGACCGTTTAGCTTTATGGAGTATCATACAAGTTGTAAAAATACAGTGCCAGCCTGTCATCACAGATAATGGCCTGGATAGAGGAATGACAGGGGACCAAGCAGAGACCACCGTCGCAGCGGCTGCCAGCAGGCCAGCGGCTTATCGCTGTGTAAGGTCTTCGTGGACCGGCATCTGGGTGGAGGGGAGAGTCGGGAGGATGGGATGCAGAGCCGTGGGTCCAGGGTGGGGTGGTGGGACGTCATTGCAGAGTTCGCAGGAAAGTGACAAGAGCTGATAGTTTATTTAAAAAATAATTTTTATCCTGAAAAATATACACAACATAAAGTTTACTGTGTAAGCCATCGTTAAGTGGACGGTTCTGTGACCGTGAGCACATTCACGTTGTGGTGCAAACCCTCACCACCATCCATCTCCAGAACTTCATCTTCCCAATTGAAATTATCCATTCCAGTGGTTCTCAACCTTCTGGCCCTTTAAATACAGTTCCTCATGTTGTGACCCAACCATAAAATTATTTTCGTTGCTACTTCATAACTGTAATGTTGTTACTGTTATGAATCGTAATGTAAATATCTGATATGCAGGATGGTCTTAGGTGACCCCTGTGAAAGGGTCGTTCGACCGCCCAAGGGGTCGCGACCCACAGGTTGAGAATCGCTGCTTCGCCCTTCCAGGGGCCAGGCTTGGGCCTGATGCCTTCTCCCTCCAGAGCCCAGCACAGGCCCTGGCCCTTACCGGTCAGGGAATTGCTTATTGAGTCGACCTGGGAGGTAAGGGGTTAGTCAGGTGCTGCGATGAGACGGGTCAGCCTTTTAGCGGCGGGAAGAAGCTGGAGACGTGTGGGAGCACCTACTATGTGCCACCTCTCTCACACTAGGCTCTTTTCAAGTCTAAAGCATTTAACCTGCACAACTGGCCCTGTGGTGAGTACCGAGGCTCCATTTGGCAGATGAAGAGGGAGGCTGTGCCAGGTGAAGCCGCGCCCCAAGGCCGTGAAGCCACTGGGCAGACAAGCGGGGTTCAGACGCAGTTCTCCCAGCACTGAGCTCTGGAACATCATCGCAGTCACAGTAACCCCGTGCGGTCAGCACTGCACCAGGCCAGGCCGAGCTCACCGGGGGGCACTGCACCAGGCCGAGCTCACCCGGTGGGCGCTGGGAGCTACTCAGCTGAGGAGCGGGCCTGGGCCCTGGAGCTGCCAGCAGGAGCAGGAGCAGGAGAGCGCTTCTCCCCGGAGGAGACTGGAACTGCGGGGGCACGCATGCATTTGGGCTGTGAAGGCTCCCCGCTGGCGGCGGTTCAGCAACAGCAGCGAATGCAGCCGCGTCCTCTCTTCCCATCGGGAGGAGGCGGGTCACCTCCGCCCGAGTCACTCATCCCTCGGCCCCGGCTCCCGGCTCAGGTCCTGGGCCAACGGGCGAGGCCCCGCCTGGACTCCCGCAGGAACGCGGGCAGCACTCTCGCAGGATCGTGGGCAGCCCGGCGAGCCCTGGAAAGGCCAAGCTAACTTGGCCTTGGGCCCAAGTAAAGCTCTGGGAAGGAGTGTACTTGTGAAAAGAGAAAAGCCAAGCGCTGACCCACTTTTCCTGACAGCTCTGCTCAGACACGTCCCCTGAAAGGAGATGTATTTCCAGCGCACGCTGTTCCGGCCCACAGCACCCAGCTGGGTTGGACAGAGCACGTGCAAGAGCCGCAGGGGCTGGAGGCCAGCATCTGCTAATGGAACAGAGTTCTGCTGGGCTTTTTCTTTCTTTTTTCTTAAAAAAAAAAAAAAAGTTTATTGATCTCAGAGAGGAAGGGTGAGAGAGAGAGGAAACATTGATGAGAGAGAGAAACATCAATCAGCTGCCTCCTGCACTGTCCCTATTGGGGAGCGAGCCCCACAACCTGGGACCAAGAATTGAACCGGTGACCTCTTGGTACAAGGGACAACACCCAACCAATTGAGCCACACTGGCCGGGGCTCCAGTTTCAGGTTTTGTGTGTAAAGGCTGAGAACTTTGTTCACATAAATGAGATGGGAATAGAAGAAACTGGGCTACAGCAGGTGTCTGTAAAGTCTCAGAACTCCCATCAGACGATCAGATGGTGGTACAGGTCCAAACTGAGTGAGTCACCAACGAACAGCTCAGCAGGTCTTCCTTCAATTTTACAGAAAGAAAGAACTGAAATGAGCTAATTTGGAAAATGATGTATTGCCCCGTCTTTAGACTCATTCATGCCTTTAGTTTCAGGGTAGGACACCAAAGTTCAACATTTCTGGACAGTGCTACCAAAAGCTGGCAGATGGCTACGAAATGTCCTGCTAGTCTTTTGTGCAGAGGCTCCCCATTTTACCCAGTGTGCTCAGAGGAAGCTGGGAAAATAAAAATATTGTTCATGCCCTGGCCAGTTTGGCTCAGTGGATAGAGCATCAGCCTGCGGGCTGAAGGGTCCAAGGTTCGATTCCGGTCAAGGGCATGTACCTTGGTTGCGGGCACATCCTCAATGGGGGGTGTGCAGGAGGCAGCTGATCGACGTTTCTCTCTCATCGATGTTTCTAGCTCTCTATCCCTCTCCCTTCCTCTCTGTAAAAAATCAATAAAATATATTTTAAAAAAATATTGTTCATTCCAGTTACTTTTGGCAAGTTAAAAAATTACAGCCTCCAATAATATTTTGGAAAATATTAATGGAAGTAATTGTTTATGAGCCTGAATAATGGTCATGAAAATGTTATAAAGTAACATGTTCACATGTATTTTTTTAAAAATATATTTTATTGATGCTTTACAGAGAGGAAAGGAGAGGGATAGAGAGTTAGAAACAGCGATCAGCTGCCTCCTGCACACTCCCCACTGGGTACGTGCCCGCAACCGAGGTACATTCCCCTGACCGGAACTGAACCTGGGACCCCCCCAGTCCGCACGCCGATGCTCTATCCACTGAGCCAAACCAGTCAGGGTTACGTGTATTTTTTTAAAAAGCAAAGTGAGCCTGGCTGCTGTGGCTCAGTGGTTCAGCATCAACCTATGAACCAGGTCACAGTTTGATTCCCTGTCAGGGCACAGGCCTGGGTTTCGGGTTTTGGGCTCGATTCCCAGTAGGGTGTGTGCAGGAGGCAGCCAATCAGTGATTCTGTCTCATCATTGATGTTTTTATCCCTCTCTTCCCCTTCCTCCCTCCC
>NW_005369955.1:672172-678538 GCF_000412655.1 Myotis brandtii
CCCTCCCTTCCTTCCTCTGAAATCAATAAAAAACATATTTTAAAAAAAGATACACCAAATGTATAAATACAATTTGAATTATAACAACTTGATATGTTATATACAACATATTTCCAATTGGGTTACATATTATTTTATATGTAACATAAAATGTATAAAGTAATGTTATAATTATCTGAGTTCTCAAACCACCCAGTTCAAGAATTAAACCACTGCCAATTCTTTTAAATCTTCATTGTGAATTCCTTCCTAGCTTCAGTCTACTTTGGATTTTTCCAGAACTGACTGATCCAGACTCCTCTGACAACGTGACAAAATCCAAGGTTTTGGACACAATTTGAGACAATTAGATCCTAATTTAGGCCAGACTCCGGTTTTTCTAGAGTAGCTACTTAGCTTGTTCTGACATCTGGTGGCCATACTTGGCATTGCAGCTACTCATATATCCCCAGGATTACTCTTTTCTTTTTTTGAATTATTTTATTTAAACTTTATTTTGAAATGTAAAATCCGATTTTCTTAAATTGGACAATTATAACTTATCTTTACACAATTTATGGTTCTACAAGTGACTACCATGCATATGTGAGAACTCTTAAATATTAGTTGCTCACAGTTATGGGGTGTGTGTATTTTTCCTTTGTGAATTCAAATAAATGACAGGCACTGAGGTAGATGCTAACAGGAGAAGAATAATCTGGATGGAAAATTAATCTAGTTCTTCAGGTGATACTCTATGAAACAGGAAACCTCTTTATTAACCTATAAAGGAAGGAAACCTAACATGGTAAATAATACTTACTGACCACCTATTTTCTGCTGGACAAACACATTTTATTTCCCCCAAAATATCCAAGTGCATGGTGTTTTGTTTGAAATATAAGTAGTAAATGACAGTCATTACTATGCTGTTCGTTAATCATTCTTGAGATATCAGTGGATGTTAAATTCATTGGTGAAAGTGTGATGGAGACTAGGCTATTTATGTAATCTCAAAGTAGCTTAAAAAAACCCGCAGTTACTTATTAATTACGATGGGGGAAACAGTAACTTTACAGTGGAGAAGCTCCACTGACTCGACAATAGTAAAGTGATCAAAGTTAACATAACAAACAACGGCACAAACCAACACCTGGTGCCTCCTCAGATAATGCACTGAGGACTCACAGCACAGCTGTGGTGTTTTGCAAACAATTACATAACCTGAACTAATCGTGAGAAAGTGCTAGACAAACTCCAATTGAGGAAAGTTCTACGAAATAGCTGACCTGTATTCTTCCAACATGTTACAGTCATGCAAGACCAAAGACCGAGAAATTGTTAAAAAAAAAAAAAAGGATACTAAAAAAAGATGACTACTAATTGCAGTGTGTGATCCTGGGCAGGGAGAAAACAGCTGCTATAAAATACATAATTGGGATATCTATCGAATGGTAAAACAAATGAAACAAAAATGTAAATAACTGGTGAGTATGGATAAAGGGCATATGGGAATTCTTTTTACAATTCGTGCCAGTTTTCTGTTTGAAATTATATACAGAAAAAAGTTAAACCAAAAAAGTGTTTCCAAAAGTAACAAGCTCTTTGAGGACAAAGAACTGGTCTCTTTAAAAAAAAATGACTTGTTTTTCCTTATGATAGCAATGTATGTATGCCTTTTAAAGAAAAAAACTAGGAAATATTTATTGAAAAGAAGACAGACGGTCCATCACCCACACTTCTGTCCCAGAAGAACAGCTGCCTGGGAAGATGGGACGGAACCACCTGCCATTTCAGCACCACGTCAAGGAGCAGGAATGTGCTCGTTGGACCTTCCGGGCTGAAGGAACAATGTAGAAAAGACGAGGAAGCGCGGCTTAGGGAAAAATGAGAAAAGAGCCCCGGGTTTGCTTTGAGATCGGGAAGCTGGGGCTAGAAAATCGACCCGATGAGCAGGGGGTAGTACGTCCATAGAGGGGGTCGGGGGGACCAACGGTCTGGATGGGGCGATCTGCGCAGGTCCAATCCCCACCCCCAAACCCCGTGTCCGTGACCACAATGCCTGGCACGCGGCCGGAGTCTGACACACATTTCTGGGCTGGATAACGGGGTGCACACCCGCAGGCGCTGGTCGCCGCCCACCCCCGGGCGGGGCTGGCTGACGCACTCGGGACGCAGGCCAGAGGCTCGGTTTCCAGGGCAACAAGCGCGGGGCCTTGTTCTTCCGCTCCCTCTTGTGCGTCACTTCCGGTCCCTCGCGGCTGGTCTCACCCTGTGGAAGGGTTCCGATGGGAGCCGTCTCCCCTCGGCTTGTGGGGCGTCGTCGTGGGGATGACGTTACCAAAATAAGTCTCAGTTCTGCGGGAGGAGTTGGCGGGGAGGCAGTGGAGCGCAGCTGTCTACCAAGCAACCACTTTCAAACCCGCCCCTGGCGCCGCGGGGAAAGGACGCCTCGCCGACGCCGGCCCTGGAGCATGCGCACTCTCACCGAGGCCGCCTCCGGAAGGCAATGTCCGGGATTTCCGCGCAGCTGGAGGGAAGGCGTCGGGGCGGGGCGTCGGGGCGGGGCGGGCGATCGAGCGCGTTGATTGGCCAGTTAGGAGTTCAGCTTGCGGAGCCGCAATGAGACCCCCGAGGCGGGCTCAGAAGTTTCATTCATTCGTTCATTCACCCTATGGGTTGATTCACTCTCCTTTCGCGGAGATCACGCTGTGTCCGAGTTTGTGCCAGGCGCTGAGACTCAGAGATGAGTCGGACTCCAGGAGTCCACTGCGGTGTCTCCTCCTTTCTTCCTGTGCAACCTCATCGCCTCTTTCCCACTCAAGTCTGGTGCGATGGGGTTCCTGTGATGGGGTTCCTGTACAGGGAGGTCCTTCCCCGAAGGCCCCCCATCTCCGAAAGCAGCAGCTGAGCACTAGAAGGCCCGAGGCGGAATCCTGGCTAGTCGCTCAATTCCTGAGCCACTTCCATCACTTTGCACTCGTGTCTGAAGGAAGAATAGAGTCATTCGCGAGGTTTAAACTGAGCTTCGGCGCTTATCCTGGGGTTGACTCCCACCCTTGTCGCTCATGAGCTTGTGGGACTTTGGACCATTGAGGGGAGGCCTCTGGTTGTCCAGCTCTGGCTGCGACTCGAGTCTGAGTTATTCTAAGATGAAGGATTGAGTAAACCAAAACCAAACTTTTGGCTCCAGATCTAAGGCACCCTCTCCAATCAAGTATTGGTAATAACATTGACTTGTAAATATCCATTGTCTGGTTCCTGTGTCTTATTTCTCAATTATTCCACACGTGGGAAGGGAAAAAAGTGTAAGTCCCCTTACCTTAGAACAACCTACCTTAGAGCGCCATTGTGAGGGTGGGATGAGAAATTCGTGCCAAGCACATTGTGCATGACCTGCCAGGTAAAGGGTAGCCACCCCGATTGTATCATTTTGAGGGAGTGGATGTGGAAGAACTGCTCACGCGCCTGGTTCTTAGTGGTGCTAAATAAATGGAGTTAATGAAGGACTGTCTTTGCTCTTGGCTTGGGAGCTAGGAGCCCAGGAGAGACTTGGCACCAAGTGGTCAGGAGAGCCAGCCCTACGACATGGAAAGGAGCAAGGGAGCCTTTATAATACTCCCGAGAGGTCCCGCGAGCTGATGGGTTTTGCCCAGTGTCAGGTGACCATATCACCCAACCAGACCTCTTTAGCCAGGACAACAGCCATACACTGGGACTGTCCCAGGCAAGTCAAGATATATGATCATCCTAGCGGCTAGCCCAAAGCCGTACGAGTAGCTGGGGACGGAATTGGGACAGAACTTAGATCTGCCGCTCTCTGTCTCCAAGGCCTTTCCCATACTTGATGTTATTTAACACCAATAACAGCCTGTGAAGGGATGACTCCCACAGTGAGAGGAGCAGCGGGCGCTCCAACCTGTGCTGCCGACTCGGCTCAGGGATGGTGTTCAGCTCCGGGCGCTGGCCCTCAGCTCCGAGACTCACGGCTGGTTGTTTGAGGGAAGCAGACTCGGTCTCATATCACAGGGCCCGTGTCATGCCGCTGTCCCCCTCTGGGAGGACATGTGCAGAGGGGCTCCTGGTGTTGGTGTGAGGGGTTAGACCTGATGATTTCAGAGGCTCCTTCCCTACTTTACGTGTGTGTCTTCAAACTCCTTGAGGGCAGGTTTGGTGTATTCTTTGAATTCTCTACATTCAGGAAATGTTAAAGCTACAATAGTGTGGGGCGCGGTTACAGTGTCTTGGCCAGGTTCAAGCCTCGGACTAATGAAAGGACAGGGTCCTCTCACTGCCGCGTGCAAGTCCCAGCTGGAGGGCAGGGCCCTCCCAGCACAATCATAGCCAACGGCTGTGGTTGTAAGCTTGAACCTATGGTCCGAACAAGTCCCAGCTGGAGGGCAGGGCCCTCCCAGCACAATCATAGCCAACGGCTGTGGTTGTAAGCTTGAACCTATGGTCCAAACACGTAGCCCCACGTGCCTTGTGGTAGAGTTCAGGTGCATGTAGTTGAGTAGGGTTGAAACTCACGAGAATGCTGTGAACAACTTGATCACGCCCCTGCTTTCCCTCGTGGCATCTGCTATAAAATAAAGACACGGCTTGTGGGCGCGGGCGCTGTCTCCTCATCAGGGAGGCAGCATCCCACCGAGACCCAGCTATTATACTCTTGTCTGTCTTTCCTTAATCCTTTTACTCCCCCACTGGGGATCACCCTTGGTCGTGCTGGCGAGGCACACAATAGGAACACAACCCCAGGAGCAAGACAGCCCTGGGACTGGGCTGGACACCCTCATTTGCTGGCTGGGGGCCGTGTGGCGAGCCCTTACATTTTCTGAGCTTCGTTTTCTCACTGGTAAAATGCAGATTAGCTTCCCCCCTCCCTCCCCCACAGATTGAGCTGGAACAATAAAATAAATTAGTATAAGTGAGTACATTGTAAACAGAGACGTGCTGTACAAATAGCAATATTTCCGTTGCCGGCTTTCAATGTTGTTTCCAAATTGCTTGTCTTACCCATTTATAGACAGAAGAAGAACAAAAAAGGGCCATGGAAAGAGCCCAGGCTGTGGGTCAGACAGCCCGGACTGGGATCCCAAAATAGCAGCCACTCGTGTGACTCCAGCCCCCTGGTGTCCTTTCCAGACCTCTTTTTTTAAAAAAAGACTGGCTCCCCTCCATGTCTGTTTTCTATGCTCTATGACCGTCAACCTGCACGCTTACCACCATGGAGCAGCCGCCTCGGGCAGCTTTGTGTGGTGTCCTAGAGGCCTTCTCTGTGGGGAGCGGCTACAGCGTTTGGACAGGTTCAAGCCTCGGACTAATGAGAGGTCACGGTCCTCTCGTGGCAAAGCCACGTGCAAGTCCCAGCTTGGAGGGCAAAGCCCTCCCAGAACAATGATAGCCAAAGGCTATACAGTAGTTGTAAGCTTGACCTTATGGTCCGAACCTGTGGTCCCAGGTGGCTGAGTGATATGGGCTGCGGGAGGTGCAGGCAGTGCTGCCAAAACAAAGCTTGATGGAGTTCAGGTGCATGTAATTGGGTAGATCCGAAACCCCTGAGAACGTTGTAAACATCTTGACCAGCCCTTACTTTGCCTCGTGGAACCTGCTATAAAATAAAGACTCGGCTTGCAGGCGGTGGCACTGTCTCTCCATCCGAGAGCAGCGTCCCACCCGGCCCCAGCTTCATTCTTTGTCTGTCTTCTTTAATCCCTCACCGCCCCCTCAGGTTCACCCCTGGCTGTGCTGAGCGCAGCACACTTCTCCCTCAGCTCCTGGGCGCCTCTGTTGGAAACCCTTGCTGGCTGGCTGGCTGGCAGGCACACTGGCATCCACTCCACTTGGTTTGCCCTGAAGATGTGTTCTGTTGATAACTCATTCCTACTCCTCAGAAAACAATTCTATAAAAACTCAATTGGTTTTCCACGGGCTCTGGGCAGGGATGAGGGAGAGCACATGATTATTTTATAAAAAATACTAGAGGCCCAATGCACCAAATTTGTGCAAGAGTAGGCCTTCCTTCCCTGGCTGCTGGCACCAGCTTCCCTCTGGCACCCCGGACCCGGGCTTCCCTCACAGCCCCAGCTTCATCCGTAAGGTCGTCTGGAAGGACTTCCGGTCTAATTAGCATATTATGCTTTTATTATTATAGATGAATAATAAAATAAGTCATAAAACAGTACTGGGCACATAGTAGAGAGTCAATAAATGCTTGCTGGCTTAAAGCAAAGTGAGGGCTCAGGTACTTTTTCCATGGCTGCTGTATTTGCTGAGAGAACCAAGCCTGTCCTCCATTATGTTTTTTATTTTTTAAAGATATATTTTTATTGATTTCAGAGAGGAAGGAGAGAGAGAGAGAGAGAGCGAGAGAGAGAGAGAGAGAGA
>NW_005369955.1:679695-680131 GCF_000412655.1 Myotis brandtii
GCCCCGTGTGCGTGTGGAAGTGTGGGGACCCCGGGTGTGTGTGGAAGTGTGGGGACCCCCGGGTGTGTGTGAGGAAGTGTGGGGACCCCCGGGTGCGTGTGGAAGTGTGGGGACCCCGGGTGTGTGTGAGGAAGTGGGGACCCCCAGTGCGTGTGGAAGTGTGGGGACCCCCTTGGGTGTGCGTGTTGGGGTCTGGAGGCCCCGAGTGAGCCCGGCCGGGCTGGTCCGCGCTCCCTTCCTGCCCCCTGACCCCGTGCGCCCTGTCTCTGTCCCCCTCAGGCTCCTCCTATAGAAGGTCCCTGGTGGGTCCTGTGGGTGCTCAGAGGTCCCGTGGGAGTCAGCCCTGCGCTTGCTGGGCGTCTCGGGCTCCCTCCTGTCCCGTTCTCCCCAGGCCTTTCTGCTGGGCGCCCGGGGGCGGCGCCACAGGTCATGGCCC
>NW_005369955.1:680430-755815 GCF_000412655.1 Myotis brandtii
CCCAGGCGAGGTCTGGTTCCTCTTGTTTGTCTTCCTTAAATTGTGTGGCAGACTCAGCGTCTAGGGCAGCAGTTCTCAACCTGTGGGTCGCGACCCCCAGGCGAGGTCTGCGTGCCCCGCGGGCAGGTGCTGGCACCCCAACACAGTGCCGGGGAGCCCCAGGCAAGGTCTGGTTCGTCTTGTTTGTCTTCCTTAAATTGTGTGGTAGACTCAGCGTCTAGGCTAGCGGTTCTCAACCTGTGGGTCCTGACCCCTGTGGTGGACGAACGACCCTTTTCATGGGGGTCGTCTAAGACCATCCTGCATATCAGATATTTACATTACGATTCATAACAGTAGCCACATTACAGTTATGAAGTAGCAACGAAAATAATTTTATGGTTGAGTCACAACATGAACTGTATTTAAAGGGCCAGAAGGTTGAGAACCACTAGTATAGAGGGAAGAGTGGTGTCAAGAAAGATAGTTTTCAGCCCTGACCGGTTTGGCGCAGTGGATAGAGCGTCGGCCTGCGGACTGAAGGGTCCCAGGTTCGATTCTGGTCAAGGGCATGTACCTGGGTTGTGGGCACATCCCCATTAGGGGGTGTGCAGGAGGCAGCTGGTCGATGTTTCTAACTCTCTATCCCTCTCCCTTCCTCTCTGTAAAAAATCAATAAAACATATATTAAAAAAAGAGAGAATCTACTCTTTAAAAAAAAAAAGATAGTTTTCAGATAACAGCTTTCCTGAGAGAGTGTTCACATGCCATAAAATCCACCCACGTAAAGGGAACACGTTTCAGTGTCGTCACCGTTGGGCAACATGATTATCCCAGAACATCTCATCACTCAGGAGGAAGTCCCCTACCATGGGCTGTCACGCCCTCCCTCCGCTGCCCAGCAGCCGCGGGGTTACCTCCTGTCTATGGATTTGCATTTTTGGGGCATCCTATATAATAAAAGCATAGTATGCAGATTTCGTGCACGGGGCCTCTAGTTTCATATAAATGGAACCATAGGATATGTGGCCTCTTGTGATTGGCTTCTTTCACAATATTTTCAAGGGTCATGATGTTGCAGGCATATCTGTGCTTTGTTTCTTTTTATCACTGAGTGATATTGTGTGGACAGACTGTTTTCTTTTTTTAAAAAATATTTTATTGATTTTTTTACAGAGAGGAAGGGAGAGGGATAGAGAGTTAGAAACATCGATCAGCTGCCTCCTACACACCTCCTACTGGGGATGTGCCCACAACCAAGGTACGTGCCCTTGACCGGAATCAAACCTGGGACCCTTCAGTCCTCAGGCCGACGCTCTATCCACTGAGCCACACCAGTCAGGGCCAGACTGTTTTCTTTATCAGCGGATGGATGTTCTTGCAGTTTCCACTTTTTGGCTTTTATGAATAATCCTGCTACAAACATTTGTGAGCTAGTTTTTGTGTGGACATAGGTTTTTCAAATCTCTTTGGTATGTACCTAGGAGTAGAATTGCTTGTTATATGGTAACTATTTAACTTTTTGAGGAACTACAAAGGTGAAGACTATATATATGTTTTCATTGATTTCAGAGAGATGAAGGGAAAGGGAGAGGGAGGTAGAAACATCAATGATGATAGAGAATCATTGATCGGCTGCCCCCTGCACGCCCCCTACTGGGCATGTGCCTTGACTGGGAATTGAACTATGACCTCCTGGCTCATAGGTCAATGTTCAACCACTGAGCCACACTGGCTGGGTGAGAAATATATTTTTAGTTTTATTATTTCTTTTTAATCCTCACCTGATATTTTTTCCATTGCTTTTTAGAGAGAGTGGAAGGGAGAGGGAGAGACACCGATGTGAGAAAGACACATGGATTGGTTGTCTTGCGCGATGCCCCCGACCAGGGCGGGGAGCCTGCAACTGAAGTATGTGCCCTTCACATGAATTGAACCCAGGACCCTTTAGTCCGCAGGCCTATGCTCTATCCACTGAGCAAAACCGGCAGCAGGTGCAGCAAGGCCAGGATGAGCGGCAGTGGAGCTGCACCCGGCCCCGGCTGGGCTCCTCCCTGGCCACCTGCCACCTCGGAACTGCTACATCCCTCGGGGGTCCCAAATTGCGAGAGGGCACAGGCCAGGCTGAGGGTCCCCGTTTCATCTCAGTATCTTTTTAAAAAATTAGAATTTTAATTTGGAGCTATGGTATGGATTTCTATGCATCTGTAAGAAATAACAGTGAGAGAGCCTACAGACCCTGTGCCCAGTTCCCCCTGGTGGTGCCAGCCGGCCTGCCACACTCTGGTACAATATCAAAACCAGAGTGTCCACTCACTAGCCCTTTGAGGCTTGTGTGACTATCCTCATTTTTATTCATCATTTAACTGGGGTTTAGAGACGCAGACAGGCCTGCCCCTCGTCACCCACGTGGTTAGTAGAGTCAGGAGTTGACCGTGGTCTTCAGATTTCCTGGCATTTCCATTTCCATTGTGATGGTCTCTGGGAGGGGGCGGTATTCAGTCCATTTGGTCATTCATTCGCTCATTCATTCAACAAACACTTTGGAGTACCTTCTATGGGCCAGATACTTTCTGTGGGTAATCTAATTTAATTCTTCAGCAGTACTACTAATATGTACTCTGGTTTCCTTTTGATGTCCGACAGTATTGGCTCAGACAGGTTATGAAAGCTCTCCCAGGGCACCACCGTTTATAACGGAGGGATGGTAAATGTGTAGGACCCCTCTTTTTCTGTCAGGCAGTGTGCTGGGTATTTCACCTAGCAACCTTCCTGAACCCAGATAGATTCTCATAAGGCACGTTTTCTTATCTCCATGATTTTGCAACTTAGGAGCTTAGGCAGCCTGGAGTTCAAGTCCAGACCTTTGGATCCCACTGTGGTTCTTCTCACTGTATTCTCATTTGTTCCTTCCTTCATTCAGCAAACATGCCTGAGCACTGACGGCACCAGTGCCCAGTGGGGCGGGAGCAGAAAATGAGGGGCAGCCCCTTTTCTGCAGGAGCTCAGAGCCCAGTCCAGGAGTGGGGGGACTGTGGTGGGAGCTGTGGCAGTCATCTGCAGAACTCGGGGGACACGCTGTCTTCCATGGCTTCGCGTGGGGCATACCCTGCCTCCCAGGTGGTCAGCGTCAGTCCCCATCCCTAAGCAGCCTTCACAACCGACCGCGTGCGCCTCAAAGTCTCCTTTCATGTCTTCGGGCAGGGACTTCGCCATGAGCGTCCCGGACTACATGCAGTGCGCCGAGGACCACCAGACGCTCCTCGTGGTGGTGCAGCCCGTGGGGGTCGTCTCGGAAGAGAACTTCTTCCGGATCTACAAGAGGATCTGCTCCGTGAGCCAGATCAGCGTGCGGGACTCCCAGCGTGTGCTGTACATCCGCTACCGGCACCACTACCCGCCCGAGAATAACGAGTGGGGCGACTTCCAGACCCACCGCAAGGTCGTGGGCCTCGTCACCATCACCGACTGCTGCTCGGCCAAGGACTGGCCGCAGACCTTCGAGAAGTTCCACATGCAGAAGGAGATCTACGGCTCCACCCTCTACGACTCCAGGCTCTTCGTCTTCGGGCTGCAGGGGGAGATCGCCGAGCAGCCGCGCACCGACGTGGCCTTCTACCCCAGCTACGAGGACTGCCCGGGCGTGGAGAAGAGGATCGAGGACTTCATCGAGTCGCTCTTCATTGTGCTCGAGTCCAAGCGTCTGGACAGGGCCACCGACAAGTCCGGGGACAAGGTCCCCCTGCTCTGCGTCCCCTTCGAGAAGAAGGACTTTGTTGGCCTGGACACGGACAGTAGGTAAGTTCACCTGGAGGCCCCGGGTCCCGGCTGCGAGCTTGGGGGGCTTCCTGACACCCAGAAGGGACCCGGGTGGAACTTCATGGCAGGAAAGGGTAGAAAGGTGCAGTCCATTCGTGTTTAGCCTTTTCAAAACGGGGCAGCCTTTGCCTCAGGGAAATCTTCTTAGGGTTAGTGTGCACACTGACTCCCCCTTTTCAGCCGCGTCCCCTAGTAGAACCCCCCGGAGCTGCTGTCCAATACAGCGGCCAGAGCCCCTGTGGCTCGTGAGCACCAGGGAGGAGGCTAGTCTGAGCCGAGATGTGCTGTAAGAGAAATGCACATCAGCTTTGGAGACTTAGAACAGAAAAAATAATGTAAAATACCTCATTAATGTTTTGATATTGACTACATGTCAGATTGATAATACTTTACATATATTAGGTTAAATAAAATAAGTTATTAAATCAGTTTCAATAATTTACTTTTGCTTTTTACCTTTTTAAATGTGGCAACTAGAAAAGTTTACTCATGTGGTGCACATTGTATGCCTGTTGGACAGCGCTGCCCTAGAGCCCAGATGGAACTTACTTCTTCAGGGTCATCTGTGGTTCTAGAGGAGAGGCCAAGTCTGGAGAGGCGGCAGAACCAGGTGCCAGCTGAGCTGGAAGCGGACCCGTGTCTCCCGGTGCCCAGACCGGGTATCGTGCCTGGGTCAACCCCACTTGCCACTTGGTAGCCACAGCGTCAGACCCAGGATCTCAGGGACACCCCCAGGGACTTCCCAGAGGGCTCCTTACTCAGATGGGACTGTGTTTCCAGTGTCCGCAGAACAGGGAGTGTGGCTGGGGCAGAAGGTCGGTCCTCACGCTTTCCCTGCGGTTAAGTCGGTTAAGTCGACAGCTTCACTCTGCACTGGAATTGCAGATGAGCTCTTCTGGGCCCTTCCCCTCTCCCCCTCTCCCCGTCTCCCCGGCTGCCATGGCGGCATCTGTCCAGCAGAGGACTAGATGCAAGCCAGGGCTACCACTGCTTGCCAAGACATGGCCCCTTTGCTAGGGGAGCTGGGGAGCCATGTGGCCTGGGCTTCCTGCCTTGGGCCCTCTGCGTCTTCCCTCCCTCCAATGTAGACTTCAGACGATGGTCTCGCAGGTGAGGAGTCACTGACATGTGCACACAGGCCAAGGCCTGCTGCAAATTGACGCTCAGTGTGTTTCTTGAATGGACCCTAAGGTCCAACACCGCCTTTCTGGTGGTTGCTAAGTTGGCAGAGAAAATGTCACAGAATTGAGAAAAAAATGGCCCAGGCCAGCTCTGCCAGTGAGAAGCGCAGATCAGCCCATCAGGGTCCGGAGTAATTTTTCCTTCCTCCCCGGACACGTTTATAAGGTCTGAGGGAAGGACAAGGCCTGCCATACCCATGACGCATGCTGGATGGCAGGGGCCCTGTGATCGGTTGCTAAGTTGGCAGAGAAAATGTGACAGAATTGAGAAAAAAATGGCCCAGGCCAGCTCTGCCAGTGAGAAGCGCAGATCAGCCCATCAGGGTCCGGAGTAATTTTTCCTTCCTCCCCGGACACGTTTATAAGGTCTGAGGGAAGGACAAGGCCTGCCATACCCATGACGCATGCTGGATGGCAGGGGCCCTGTGATCATGTGCCAGCGCTCCCCTCCCACTCCTGGGAGCTGAGGGGCTGGTTTAGGAGTCTGGGCAGCTGTCGAGGGCAGAGCTGCTGAGCCTCCTGGGCTGTCAGGTGGCTCATCCCTTATGGAATGGGGCTGCATAGCGCACAGGGCTCCCTGTCCTCCCCATGTCACCACAGCCTGCGGGTGGCAGGGACTGGCTTCTCCCCACTGCACAGGCCGCTGGGTGACTCTTGCTTATCAACTTCTAGGCTTCGAGGCTGCAGACACACGGCCCATCCTATTCTAACCGCTCTCCAAACACTCAGCATCATTTGAACTCCAGTGGGATACCAGTGACCCCCAATCAGACCCATCCCCTCTAGTCACTGGTAACCTGCTGTGGCCTCCACGGCTCCATAGTCACTCACCTTTACCACATGCTTTGGGGCAGGAGTGATACAAAGCGTAGAGGGGAGATGAGGTAGGATTTCGTAGCCCAAAGGGAAATGTCCAGGAGTAGGTCCCGCTTGGGTTTGGCGAACTGACCCCCTGATGGGCTTCCTGGCAGATGCCGCTCACTTCAGGCCCAGGCCCCCGGGAGCCCAGGGGTGGGTGGGTTTTACTTAGGCGTCGCGTGTGTCCCCAGCCTCCTCGGTGCCCGCCGTAAATTCAAATTCCTGCACATGGAGAGTCGTAGCTGCCAAAGTTATTTTTGTTCTCGTGTGTTTCTAATTTTTGCTTGTTCCTCTTTCCTTTCTTTTCCTTTTCTTTTCTCTCATACCGCCCTGTGAGTATGTTGTTGGGTCTGAAAAGGTAGGCTGGGAACATTCTGCTTGGAAAGTAGCTAGATTTCCATCCGTGCTGCCTCCTCCTCGCCTCCATCGCTTTCAGAACAAAACCTTGCTGCTGCCTTGACCCGTGTAGCATCCTGGTCATCCTTTTATTTTCTAAACTTTTATTAGCTGCTTTAGCATGTAACCCGCCGGTGTTTGGTCTCTGTTGAAATACTTGCTTTGGGGACCTTGTTGTTCTTACTTAGTATTAAGTTAATACGAGCCTGTATTAATTTTTTCATTCGTACGAGGAAGGGAGATGCTGTTTCCGGTGGCCGCGAGGGCTCTCTCCTGGGCCGCTTTAACCTAGAAGGTCGAGCGCCTTGCTTGATTCTGGCTTTTAACTGAGTGCATTTGGCACGTGGCTCTTGGCTGCGGCTGTGTGCATGGCGGGGTTTCGTGGCCACGGTCACCAGCAAAGGGACGCTGTTGGAGGAAGTGGCCCCCGGAGTTTCTCTTGCTTTCCCCTTGAGCATGCCAGGACTTCGCTTCGCCTTAGCAACCTACGGAGGGGCGGAGGCTCCTCGAAAATCAACACCAGTCTTATGCCCCTTTCCGAGGGCGACTTTTCCAAGTGTCAGGAAGGTACGGCTGCTCGTACGCAGCCAGCTCATAGTCCTTGTGGACACCAGGACCTTTCATTGACCCTGGTGCCCACTCTCCAGCCAATAAGCGGTCAGAGCCAGACACGCGTTTCACCTTCTGTGGTTGTATGGCCCTTACCTGCAGCAGCCTTTACCTTGAACCCTGTGTTGGCCGGAAGTGGCTGTTTCTGTGTGTGCTGAGGCTGATGTGTGTCACTGAGGGACATGTCCCGAAGGGACCATCTCTGGTGACCTAGGACTCATCCCACCACCCCGTGGGGAAAGGTTTTGCCACCACCATGGCCAGGAGGCCTGGGCTCTTTAATGCTTTGGTCCAAGTGTGAGCACTTTCACCTCAATTGAGACAGGCTGCCTTCCTGCAAGATTCGGTCACATTCTGGGGTGGGGAGAACAAAACACAAATAAGTGTAGCAGGTTCCAGAACTTGAAGCTGTGCGGCTTGGAAAATGCGTGGTGGGGATCCCGTGAGGGCTGGTCATGCCCCGGACCGCAGGGCCTTTGTGGTCACTCACCCGCTCCCAGGGGATCGGTGCGAGAATAGCCTTGCTGGGTTCCTCCTTTCTCTCCAGCTCCCCCCATGCAGGTATGCCACAAGCGAGGTCACTCCTAGACCTCAGGCCCCTCTCCTGCGCCACCTCCTGGCCTCCTGTGAGACTTAACGTGCTTTCCCTAAGTGACCGGGCGGGGGAGGCCTCCCTCTCAGAGGGCTGTGGCTCCCACGCTGCGAGCGAGTGTCCTGTGCTGGGAAGAGGGAATAATTTACTTTTTTTGAAGCGTTCAGGCAGGATGCTTTAAAGCAGATTTTACTCTATCAGGTTAGGAGTAAATCCCATTAAAAAATCAAGTCTAATTCAAAATCTCCTGTGGGTCAATATCATGGTAGTACTGGTAAACTCAGCCGCGTGTTACGAGTGGAGAATCATGTCACTATTGGGGGAAGAGAACTTGGTTTTGGACACAGTTCTTTTCCTGATCAGAGCAGGAGAGCACAGCAGGTGAGGGAGCCCCGCACTGCCCTCGTGTGGGCGGGCGAAGCTTTGCGCCGGGCAGAGGGATCCACTTTCTCGGGGACAGGGAGCTGCGCCTGAAGTTTGGTGCCGTTTGTATGACTCTCCGTTATTTCCCATCAGGTGAAGATAAGCGTTCCTCTGCAGCGCATCACGTGGGTCTCAGAGTGAGACGCTCGAGCAGGTGCTCAGTGAGCCTTTTCCCTCACAGCTCCAGTGCCGTGTGCACATTTGTGAGAATACTTGACTTTGGGGCCTGGGCTGTGATGAAAAAAAAAATGTTTTTCTTGATTTTAGTTAGAGAGGAAGGGAGAGAGATAGAAACATTGGTGAGAGAGAAACATCAACATTGGTCGGCGGCCTCCTGAAGGCCCCCCACGGGGGATCAAGCCTGCAACCTGGGCTCGTGCCCTCATCGGGCATCGAACCAGTGACCTCTTGATGCATGGGATGATGCTCAACCCATTGAGCCACACTGGCCAGGCTGGGCTGTGATTTCGCTCTTTCTCCTCCCTTCCTTCATCTCTCTTTCTCCTCTTCCCAAATGCCCTCCTAGAGGTCATGGTCTCGATGGAAGGGATGGACAGACACCCAGAGAGTAACTAGGCCGACCTGTTATGGAGGGCAGCCCAGCTGAGAGCTAGAGGGATTTCCAGGGAAGCTTTCCTGGTGGGAGAGGGCTCTGCATTGACTTCTCAAGATAAAGTCGGAGTGAGCCAGGTGAAGGGGCAGAGAGGGGGCTCAGGTGGCAGAGAAGGCTGCCAGCAGGGGTGACCTTGGGGAGCGGTAGTCCCGCCGCTGCTGTCTGGAGGAAGGAGTGGGGTGGGCAGGAGCGGCTGCGCGTATGTTTGCGACCCATCCATTCATTTGATTTTGAGTGTCTGGGGGAAGAAGGGTGGATACACAATACTAAGCAAAACATGCTTGCCCTTTTGGAGCTTACAGACACCAGAAGTTGATTCAGCACAGAGTGTTCTAGGAACACGGCAGGGACTCCTAGCCCAGCGTGCAGAAGCTGGAGGCAGGGACGGCTCGCTTGAGAAACTGACAGTCACACTGAGCCCTAAGGAGAGTGGGCAGTAGCGAGGTGGAAGGGTCAGGTCACAGGGGACCCCAGTACCTCAGTGCGGCTGTGGGGTGTGGGGAAGTAGCGAGTGGGGCTGGACCTGAACTGGAGAACCTTTGAAGGCTTTGAAGTGCTTTGGGAAGGTTACGCTGAGCATGTGTGTGTGTGTGTGTGTGTGTGGTCAAGGACAGGGGGTTGGACGAACATAGAAGGCTCTTGAGGTGACCCGTGGGGGGGAGAGATGACATGTCCGGCTGGGATGGCAGAGGCATATGGATGTAGTACTTTCCTGTGGGGAGGGCTTGTGAGCGGGGCCATAGGAGGGACGGGAGGGAGGCTGGTGAGTCCCCTTCTATCCCTCCCTGCCTTATGTGATGATCTGAGTATTTGGAACAGAAAAGCTAAATTCCAGGGTAGCCAAAGAAAAAGAGTTTGTGGAGCTCATTAGAGTTAGATCTGATAGGATGTAACTTCGTATTGAGGCCTGCCAATGACATTTGTTTAGCTGGACACCTCCCACCTTCTGGATTTCCATCCGGGTTTTTACTCTTAATACTACTGCTTTCCATGGTCAGTGAAGAGTTACTATAGCTGTGACTTTTCTTAAAAAAAAATCATATCTTCTAAGAAATTTAATAGTCAAGAGATTATTTAAAAATGATGAAGGAAGCTTTTGGTGTAGTTTCTTTGGTTTCTGAGTTGACATGGAATTCAAAGCCTTTGCATTATTTAATGGCACATCCTTGCCAACATTTAAAGAGCTGTCAGCGCCCAGGCCCCACCCGCGCAAAGCATTACTAATGCTCACTCTGAAATCGTGAAGATCCAGGTCTTGTTTGCAGAAGCCAAATGCTTGGCTTATAATAGGCAGCCTCACTCTCTTTATAAAATAATAATACGTTTGTAGTTAAGGAAGTGGAAGTTAATCGTGTTTTTAAAAAGCTGCAACATTCTTTCTTGTGCTAATGTTGTGATCAGAACATCTGAAAAGAAAACTCCTGCGCTCATCTTGTCCAGGTGAAACACGGGGGGAGCTGTTTCTCCCTGTGACACTGAAAAAATAACTTAGACGCCAGGACCGCTCCAGCTCGCATACTGGCAATGATGGCTGCTGGCTGTCCTGATAGAGCCTCCAGTTGCCTTTGTAGCTTTTTTTTTTTTTTTGTAGCGAGAGAGCTGCGTAGCTGCTTAGCCAGTGTGCCGGGGGGCAGACGTCGGGCCTTCGCAGTGATGTGTTTCCACGCGTTTTATCTTTCAGACATTACAAGAAGAGGTGCCAGGGGCGCATGCGGAAGCACGTGGGGGACCTGTGCCTGCAGGCGGGCATGCTGCAGGACTCCCTGGTGCACTACCACATGGCCGTGGAGCTGCTCCGCGCCGTGAACGACTTCCTGTGGCTCGGCGGTAAGGCGATCTGACGAAGCTGGTCAGATATGTGATTATGGCAACTGTTATCTGAAATAAGAGAACAGAAAAAATGGGCCTAAACACAAGGGATGGGCAGGAGAAGCAGGCAGCCTGCTGGGGGCAGTGGGCAGTGGCCTGGCAGCGTCCCGGCCTCGCCTCTGGCACTCCCCACCCAGGTCGTGCCCCAGTCCCACTGGAGCACGGTGCCCTTCGTTTACAAAGTCCTGATTCCCTGGTCCTCTTGTTTTTAATTTTAGCACATCTCGCCCTCTGCTTAGAATGCCATCCCCCCACCACTCATTCTTCAACACCTTGTCCATACATTAGCAGGTGAATGGATAAGTACAGTGCAGTATATCCAGATGGTGGAGTAGACATAAAAATGAATGAAATGCTGCCCAGCCGGTGTGGCTCAGTGGGTGAGCGTTGTCCCATGCACCAAGAGGTCATGGTTCAATTCCCAGTCAGGGCACATGCCCAGGTTGTGGGCTTAATGCTCAGTGTGGGATGTGCAGGAGGCGGCTGATCAATGATTCTCTGTCATCATTGATCTTTTTTTTTTCTCTCTCTTTTTTCTTTCCTCTCTGAAATCAATAAAAATATGTTAAAAAAGAAAAAGAAAAAGGAGTTGCCACATAAATACTTAAATTCTTTTGTGGTTTTATTTTTGAATACAGTAAATATCTCCAGCTGTAGCCTACACACACACACGCACACACACACACACACACACACACACACACACACACACACAAGCGCTCTGTGATCCTCAGTATTTTCTTAGCATGTCAGAGTTTTAAGACCGAAAAGTTTGGGAACTGCTATGCTAATGAATGAGATGAGCACAACTGTTGCACAACTTACAGGGCAAGTGGCCTCGCCTGAGATTCTTAGGCCATAACTGCCATTGACAGCAGAAGGAAATGTACTCCAGGTTAATGTGGCTGCCCTTGAGGAGGAGGCACGCCCGTAGGTGTTTGCTCTAAATGGAACAGATGCATTTGGGGTGTCTGATGTGGAAAGACATCCTGGTCCTGCTTTGGTGGCATTACTTCTAAAATACATTCTTATTGATTTCAGCGAGGAAGGGAGAGGGAGAGAGAGATAGAAACATCAATGATGAGAGAGAATCATTGATTGGCTGCCTCCTGCTTGCCCCCTTCTGAGGATCAAGCCCGCAACCCGAATATGTGCTCTTGACTGGAATCGAACCTGGGACCCTTCAGTCCACAGGTCAGTGCTCTATCCACTGAGCCAAACCAGCTAGGGCTGATGGCATTACTTTTAAATATTGTCAGTGCAGGGCACTTCCCGCGCATCACAGTGTCAGAATCTGGCACAGCACCTGCCACCCAGTAAGCTCTAAACCACGGGTGGGGAACGTCCGGCCTACAGGCTGTATAAGGCCTGAGAAATCATTTGGTCTGGCCCTGCCAATACATTAGGGGTGAGTTAATTAAATGTTGACCAAATATAGCAGGCTAATTTTTTTAAAATGTCCAAATCAGTTTTTATTGACTATTTCTATAGCAGGCTAATTTTTAAGTTGATAATTTTGTATGGCCCGCGAATAATGTTATAAATACCCAAATGGCCCTTGGCAGAAAAAGGTTCCCCACCCCTGCTACACTGTTGGTTAAATGAATGGCTGGCTGGCTGAGGGGCTGGCCCATTTCAGTTGCGGATGCAGTCCCTCCGCGGAGCCTTGAGCATCATGGGAGTTTTCTGGGGTGCCAGCCTTGATGGTGGCACCTGGAAGATGACCGGCGGCATGCTCCTGTGTATCACAGAACCAGTGACCGTGGGCGTGATCTTTGTTGTGAGGAAAATGGGCATTTCCACGTAAAGTGTCCTGGGCATGCGTAGGCTCTGCGATTTGAGCTGGGAATGGGCCACTGACTTACTGATGGTCCTGTTTATTTTTTATGCCCAGCTGCCCTGGAAGGGCTGTGTTCGGCTTCTGTCATCTATCACTACCCTGGTGGGACCGGTGGCAAGAATGGAGCTCGCAGGTGCCAGGGGGGCTCACTTCCTGCCGAGGCAACCAACAGACACCGACCAGGTGAGCGCGCCCTTTCCTCGTCTGGGCTCAGCTGCTGTCCTGAGCGGGCAGGGTCATTGTTTCCGTCTGCCTCTGAGTCAAGCCTGACAGTGTTTCAGTCAAGTGTAGTGTCTGTGCGGTCAGAATCCTTGCACACGAGATGTTTCCTTCTGATCTTATTGAATATTTATCCATCTCGAGTCTTGCGGATCATATGAATGGATTGCAGTGATTGGCGGATTTCTGGGACACTTGCCTAAATTTCAGGGTCCACCGACCCTGAAGTTCTGTGTCTGGGGATCTTTATAATTGCTGTGCATTTGGTGAAGCTCACCTCAGAGGTCCATTTTAATGGCTAATTCAGGGCCTGGGGACTGTTTCTTATTCTCCCGGGTGATGACATTTCTCTTAGTGAGTTACGTGTGATTGGCTTATGCTTCTTAGCCCTGATGCAGCGTAAACCATCTTGGTAGGGGAGACTCACCCGTGCTTGTTGGATGAACTTAACCCTCCGACCCTCACTGAAGGAACTTGCCTGTGACGGTTCAGGAGGTATAGGTCACATGGCATAGGTCGCAAAGATAATAACAACGATTGCAGAGATCAGGCTAGACACAAAACTACAAGGCGTCTTTTGTTCCTTGAGATTTTTAGCATATTTCTCCCCAAAGAGGAAGTCTGCAGTAGTTCATTTGTATGGGATGGAAAGGCCTTGAATTCCCTTTCCCCCTGTAACCCACCCCCATTCTTAGCAAAGAGGGCAGGGACCACCATTGTGTATCAGCCACCGGAGCTGCAGCCCTAGCCTGGGTGCCCTCTCTGCAGAACAGCTAGCGTGACTCTAATGGTTTTCGAAGATACTTCATCCTTCGGTGGAGCTGTTCCTGACGATTTGAGAGGGGAGAGAAGCGCGCCGACAGCGGATAAGGGAAGAGTGAGGTGGAGAATCCTTCCTCTGCTCCTCCCTTTCCTGTGCTCGCCACCAGTATTTACCCCTCGTTGTGCTAACTCCCGTCTCTGGTGCGAGAGGACAGCATTTCAGGTCTATGTCTTCTCCAGGCAGCTGCCAGCCTTGTGAGCTCCCACATAGCCAGACAGGCGGACGCCTGCTTCATTTTCTCCTCGGGAGGCAGGCCTCTGTGCTCCTCTGGGGGTGCCAAGGCTGGAGGGTGGTCCCCTGTGACCTGAAGTTAGGTGTGGAGAGGGAGATGGTGTTGCTGATGCGACTAGTGAGGCTCCAGGGACTTTTTATGGCAGTGTTTCCTTCCCCGCTTGCTGAACGTAGGCAGAAACAGTTTTCAGCTTTTTTGAAAACCTGCTCTGTCTGCAGAAGAGAAATGTCTTTATGTAGCTTTGCAAAAAAAACCCTCACGAACCTTGGGCGCTTTTCAGTGTTGAAGGCGGTCTCTGGGGAAGTGCCCCTGAGGCTCCGTGAGAGCTGGGGGAGCGGTGTGAGCCGCATGGAGGCCGGAAACTGCGGCCCTGCCTTCCAGCAACCAGGCTCCAGGCCCGTGAGCAGGCTCGATCACAGGACACACGCGTTGCTTGATCTTGCAAATGAATTTCACAATGAGCAGAGTGTGGTGGCAACCTCCTCTTACATCAGGGATTTAGGGCGCCAGCTGTCTGAGGTGAGGCCCGGAAAAACCAATTATTTAACATTCTGCCTTGAAGTTCTATCTCAGGGTCCTTTTCCACAGCCCAGCAGCAGAAATACAGATGGAGCATGCTGTGCCGTCTCTCTGTGCCTCAATGATCTTGTCTGTGAATTGGGGAAGAGAGTGATAGTCCCTACCCCCCAGGGCTCTGGGAAGGTTGAGTGAGACACACATAGAAATGCCTGCACCTGGTCCATGCCGGCAGGTCTCATTGTCAGTGCTGTTGCTGTTGGCAATATGAACTCATGAATAATGTTAAAGATCCAGGCTGCATGGCTCTCAAGCAGATTTCCTCTAAGAAAAGGAAATCCCGCCCCCCCTCACTTAAAGTTGAGTTATCTTAGTTTCAAAAGAATTCTGTAGTCTCTACCTATTTTTGCTTTAATTCTTTTTTTGTTTTACTTTAAAAAAAAGATGTTTTTATTGATTTCAGAGAGGAAGGGAGAGAGAGATAGAAACATCAATGATGAGAGAGTATCACTGATTGGCTGCCTCCTGCACACTGCCTACTGGGGATTGAGCCCCCAACTCTGGCCTGTACCCTGACCAGGAATTGAACCATGACCTCCTGGTTCATAGGTCGACTCTCAATGGCTGGGCTGTTTTACAGTTTTTAAAGACTTTCCTTGGTGGCAGAAGATGTGACTCTGGGTGGTGAGCACACAGTGCAATATACAGATCTTGTAACATAGAAACCCACATCTGAAACCTATATGATCCTATTAACCAATGTCACCCCAATAAATCTAATAAAAAAGGGAAAAATATATAAAGACTTTCCTAGTAATCAAAGGTTAGAGGCCACAAATTCCCCCTCCCCCAGATTTATATATGAACCCACAAGTCTATAATTAATGGACACAACTTGGTTTATTAAAAAAAAAATCAACAGGACATCTGTAATCCATCCAAAAGGAAGGAAATGGCTATTGACAAGTAACTGTTTCTCCTTAATGGTCATTTCTACTTTTTTGTCCTTAATTTATGAACAGTAATCATCATCATAATGGTCAAATAGCTATAAACTTCCCCAGCACCTTCCTTGGCCCTGTGCTGACTGCTCTCTGTACGTTTTACCTCCCAGCAGGCGTTGGGGGGCAGGTATCATATCTCCACTGGCAGGTGAGGGATTGAGGTGTAAAGAGATGAGGTGATTTGACCCAAATCATGCAGCGGGCGAGGGGCCGACTCGGGACCTGAACCCTGGTTGGTATGATGACCAGGAAGCTTTCTTACCTGTCCCCCCATCAGCCTCCAGGGACCGGTTGTCTGAGCTTCCGTGAGTTCATGAACGACAGGCGTTAGTGGTCTCAGCCTGCAGAGGCCCCAAAGGGGAGACAGCCGCGAGGATGGATGTAAGACAGAATGGCAGAGACTAATATTGCACATTTATTTCCACAAATGTTTTATTCTCAGCTAGTGACCAACGTCAGTGTTTCAAATTGTAACTGCGTACGCACTAAAAACAACATTAAAATGATTATAGTGCAAAAAAGAAGTGGATTTTGAAAATCCAACCACTGCTAATGACTAATACTTGTTTTTTCCCCCCTCAAACTCATTCATTTTTTTTTTAATCCTTACCTGAGGATATGTTTACTGATTTTTAGAGAGATAGGAAGGGGGAGAGGGAGAGAGAGAGAGAGAGAGAGAGAGAGAGGGAGACATCGATTGGTAAGCTCCCTTGTTGCCCCCACTGGGAATTGAATTGCAACCAAGGTATGAGCTCTGACCAGGAATCAAACCCGCAGCCTTTTGGTGTTCTGGACGACGCTCCAACCAACTGAGCCACCCGGCCAGGGCTCAGTTCCATTATTATTATTTTTTTAGTGCAGTAAGAAGGTTTGATTAAATCCGTGTCATTCCAGCAATGTAGGGACTGGCTAACTTTCCTTAAGCTGAATAATTTAAAGATTATTTGTAAGAAGGTATATTTTGACAACTCAGAATTCATATGGCCATGTTATCATCCACTAAAACCTTTACATGACCATAGTCATTAATTTAGAAACATTGATATTCAGGGAATAAGCTTATCTCCTTTGCAGTTGAAGAAATTTTGATTTGTTTCTGTACCTTTAATTGGTTAAAAAAAAAATTGAAAGTCACCTGTCACTTTGGCTACAGAGCGGGAATGAAAGGGGAGCCCATGCTGTTTTCCTTTGTAAGTAAACGTTTTCACATTTTTAAAAAAATATATCTTTATTGACTTCAGAGAGGAAGAGAGAGGGAAAGAGAGATAGAAACATCAATGATGAGAGAGAATCATTGATTGGCTGCCTCCTGCACATCCCCTAATGGGGATCAAGCCCGCAACCCAGGCCTGTGCCCCCGACCGGAATTGAACCTGGGACCCTTCAGTCCGCAGGCTGATGCTCTATCCACAGAGCCAAACCAGCTAGCGCCGTTTTCACATTTTTTTTTTTTTTTTTTTTTTACAAAATTGTCTGCTTCCTAGTTCCCAGCCCTTTGGAAAGTATTTTGCTAGACACTTGGACTCCCTACTGCTGGAAAAATGCAGACGTGGCTCTCATGCACAGAGTGGAGTGCAGGATGTGAGGATAGGGGTCAGCTGCGCTTCTGACTGCTGGAAGGACAGGTTCCCTGGTCTCAGGCCCCTAATCTGTAAAATAACGTGTTTCTGCTCTACTATCACTTCCCCTGAGCCCGTGTCTTTTATTTGTAGTTGGTCGTGTTAAAGATTATAGATTAAGTACCCAATAGCATTTCCTTCTCCGAAGCAGAATTCAGCAGGTGCTAGCTAAGCATTTACCGGCTCTGAACATCCTGTTTTTATTTTTTTTTAAATAAGTATATTTTTATTGATTTCAGAGAGGAAGGGAGAGGGAGAGAAAGATAGAAACATCAGTGATGAGAGAGAATCATTGATCAGCTACCTCCTGCACACTCCACACTGGGGATCGAGCCTGCAACCCTGGGCATGAAGCTCTATCCACTGAGCGAAACCCGCTAGGTCTGAACATCCTGTTTTTAAAAACCTTCCCCATCATTTCCCTTCTCCTGCAACCTGGGAGACCGCTTTTGGCCATAGGTGGCGCTGTTGCACCTTTTAAAGCCTTAGTTTCCGTGTTTGTCAAAGAAGATTTCACCATGTCCCTTTTACTTGATTTCTGTGTTTACTGCTTCAGAATAGCTCAGGGTCTGGATACCTGGAGCAATTGTTCTAGTTATAGCTTATTTTTATTCTGCCACCTCAGCGCGAAGTTTTAGACAGCTGTGAACAATGGCCATATTGGGCCTTTCTTCCAAAATTAGAAACTGTGATGTCAGAGAAGAGATAGAAACGGTCTCAGGAGCACCTCTCAGAAGAAAGCCCGGTCCGAGCCGGTGGACACTGGGCCCGCTGTGCAGGTGAATGAGGGAGGTGATTTGTAGCTGGGCAGCCTGGTTGATTGACTTGGGTTTGAACACACGACACTGTGAGCCATTCAAATGAGGCAGTTCTTTTTTTAATATGTTTAAAAAAAAAATTTCATTTCAGAGAGAGGAAGGGAGAGGGAGAGAGGGATAGAAAAATCAATGATGAGAGAGAATCATGGATCGGCTGCTTTCTGCACACCCCCTACTGGGGATTGGGCCTGCAACCCGGGCCTGTGCCCTGACTGGGAATCAAACTGTGACCTCCTGGTTCACAGGTTGATGCTCAACCCCTGAGCCACGCCAGGGGGTAAATGAGGCAGTTCTCTCTGAGTCTTCTCCCCATCCGTGGACCAGGGGTGCTCCTACCTGCTTTGTAGAACTGTGAGATTCAGAGAGAAATGATGTGAAGTGTTTAGCCCAGTGGTTATCTCATAAAAGAGGAATAAACTCTAGCTATTATTTTGTATGGAGCCATCATTTTACAGTCTTTGTCAACAATGAAGGAATTAAATAGGAAAAGATGGTTTTATGAACAAAGATCCAATTAAGAAATGAATGAAATACTTGGGAGGGTCTGTAGTTCCTGCTCTCACATTGTAGCAGCAGCCGCAGAGATGTGACAGTCACAAATACAGAATTATTTGTTAATTAGAGTATGGTGGGGGTCAAGGGGGCCCAATATTGGCATTCCTACTTTATCCACCAGCCATTTGAGAGGTGAGACAAAAGAGTAGGCAGTTGGGGATAGATGTGACTTTTATTACTGATGAAGCCACCTTATCCATGAACGTTAGGGATACAGGAAAATGGGAATCTTGATACTGTGTCCCGGCACTAGACAGGTTCCCCAGCGTCCGGCAGAGGCCTTCTGGCGAGAGGACCTGCCCTGTCACACTCAGGCTTGGAGGCACCCGGCACTGGGCCTTCCTGAGGGTGGGCACCCATGGCGGTGGTCACGCTCTGTTTGGGCGCACGGCTGTGCCACAGAAGGCACCTGTCTTTACTGTATTACAGCCCGGGCGTCGGGACGGCAGGGCTCTCTAGTCTGTGTGTGGAAATGGAGATTGCAGTGCAGCAACTAGCTCTCCCAGAGGACCGTGCCCTGGGCCTTGCTCTGCATAGACACTTGAATACATACGCAGTTTCAGTAGGAACATGCTATTGGGACATAGCTTTTTCAGTCCTGTGAGTGTGGTTACAAATGATCCTGGCTGATGGCAAGCATGATTCTTAGGGCGTGTTCTGTCATCATGGGAAGTCATGTTCCACAGGAAGGCGGATGGAGTTCCTGGACACTGGACAATTGACCAGGTGATCAAGGCTTTCAAAGCTGCTTCCAAAAAGAGAATTAACTATTTTGTATTTTAAACTAACTGCAAAGTTACTGTCTAAAAGTAGGAAATCCTTAGTTTGAAGTGTGCAGTAACTCTGTGTGTGAATTTGTGTGTGAGTGTGTGTCAGTGTGAGTGTGAGTGTGTGTGTGTATGAGAGTGAGAGTGTGAGTGTGTGTGTGTGAGTGTGAGTGTGAGTGTGTGTGTAAGATTTCAGGTAGCATGTGGTAAGTTCCATATAGCCTCCTGGTACCATCGCCCCCATTTGCACAAATGAATCAATATTCCTTTGTCCTTTGGCTTATTTGTGGAAGTAACAAATTCTCATGCTTGTTGGAGAATAACTGGGGTGTATGAGCTTAGGCAGTGGGGAGAAAAGAGGTGAGGCGGCACCCCACAATTCGTGCAGAAGTCATGGAAAAACTTCTAAAGCAAAAAGGCACTGAGCTTGTAAATCAGAATTGCTTTTCTGATCTGAGAGAAGCACCTCGGGTTTTTGAAGGCTGTGTGAATTGTGAAAGATGATGTAGTCTTTACCTTTGAAAGCAGTTTGTCTTCCCAATAAAACGCCATGCTCTGTTCTCTCTTCCAGGCGCACAGGAAGTTCTCATTGACCCAGGTACTCCATCTCTGTGCTTCGTTTCTTTTGGTTGTGTTTGCCTTTCTTTAAGCGCTTGTTTCTCGGTGGGGTGAATGAACGGTTACGATGTCTGCAGGGCGATCTGTGGGGCATTCTGATTTAAGCCGCTTTAAATCAGAACTGTTCAACCCTGATTGTTGCTTGGTCCCCGTTGATGGGGCCCGACTGCTCTATGCTGTGTGTGGAGGAGCTCCCGCCCCGCTAGCATGGCTGCGTGGATGGCCCGCACGTGTGCCTGCCAGGCGCTTTGAATGCACGGGCATGCCTGTCCGGTTGATTCACGGATTGACTGTGCTCTGACCTGTGGTCCATGCTCCTCGCAACATGCATTTGTGTTTCCTGTGTGTGCTCTTAGCACCGAAAGAAATGGTGCTTTTTTTTTTTTTTTCAGAGTCCGGTTTGCCTTTTCCCTCTTCACACCTCCTGTGATTAACCTCTTTTATTGCAGTGCCTAATTATTTTATAATGAGCTCTATTGTTTTCTGGCTTAATCCAAAACAATGACAAAGGGTAAATAATAAAAACCTGAGACCCTGCCTGCCTTTGAGGACTAGGATCAGACAGTCATGCTTACACACGCTTTGTGGCCCAGACATCGATCCCATCTCATCGTGTCTCTTGATTCTGACATGAAATCGCTTCAGGTTTGCAGATTATTTTGTTTTAACACTGTGTCGGCTCCTTTCCCGAGGCTCATGTTCCGTGATCACCTCTTGCTCGGGCTGTCGATCATGTAGAGGAAGAAAAACATGCTTTGCTTTCAGGAGACCTGAGTTGCTGGTGAACGAACCATTCGAAACGTCCAGAACAGGCTGCATGGCCCGGCGGTGGGTGGGGGAGTGACTGCTGTGGGTACAGGGCTTCTTGTTGGGGTGATGAAAATGTCCTCAGGTTGATGGTGGGGATGGATGTGCAGCTCCGAGCGTAGTAAAAACCACTGGATGGTACACTTTAAATGTGTGAATTGTATTAAAGCTGCTTTTTTTAAAAAAGGCACCCACACAGTACCTTCACACAGTAAATGCAAATTGCTATCTAACTACACCTGTTTTTCAGAGCCTTTTTGTAGCTTTCCATCAATGTTCTAACTTTAGAATTCTATTTAAGAATCTCACTGTGTCTAGTGTAGTCTGTGTCCTTCAGTCTACTGATAGGGTGTATCGTATTAATTGATCTTGGCCTCTTAACCCAACCTGACGTTCTTGAGATGAATACCACTTGGTCATGTTGCACAATCCTCGTTGCTGGATTTAGTTTGCTGGTGTTTTGTTGAGGACTTTTCCAGTTCATTTAAGGTTATTGGGATTGGTTTTATAACCATGACGAGGTCTATCCTGGAGAATGCTCCGTGCCCGAGGACAGTGTGTGCCCTGCTGTTGCTGGGAGGTAAGGGGGGCGCTGTTGGTGTTTGCTGGCTCTACTCATTTTTCTGGGTCAAGAATTTAGTTTCATTTTGTACTTTCCCTGTCCCAGCTCTGAAACCAGACAGTTGTCTAAGATGTTCTAGTTCATTTTCTTGGAGAATGGTATTTAGAAACTTAAATCTTGGCATTAAAATGCTTATTTAAAAAAGTGTTTTTTTAAAAATTTATTTTAGAGAGAGAAAAAGGGGAGGGATAGAATCATCGATGTTTCTCATTGGCTGCCTTCTGCATGCAACCCAGGTATGTGCCCTGACCAGGAATCAAACTTGGGACCTCTTGGTTCCTGCCTCGATGCTCAACCACTGAGCCACACCGGCCAGGCTGCAGGTGATTCGTCTTGATCGTGTGCTGTTGGGATGAGATGAGGTACCACATGAGGAATGAAGCACCCCCTCCTTCTGACCCCCATGATCTTCCCTTTCCTTTCTCCAAAGGAATACAGCAAAATTCAACAATAGAAGTTGTTCAGGCTAATGAGATAGATCAAGGGGACCTGCCGTTTATTCAGTGTTACTGTGGCAGGACACATATGTTAGACACGTGAACCCCAGAGCTCGAGCCCGCGTCATCTGAGGGCCAGCAGGAAGACTCTGCTCCTGGACCTGACTCTTCACCTGCAGGCAGGGCATGCTGGGAGCTCCTCTCGTGGGGGTTGTGAGTGTGGACACCTCCCCTTGCTTCTGGCTCCTGGGAAGGCCAAGTGACCGGCTGTGCTGTGTGGCGTGCAGTCGCCTGTAATGCAGAGCCTCCATCTGCAGGCGCCCAGCCCCGTGCAGTGGCCTCGCTGATTTGGGTCTGTTCTGTAGAACAGCGGTCACCCTTTCGGGCCTCACGGACCACCAGTGTCCGCGGATCACCGGCTGGCGACCACTGCGTTAGGAAGTATATCTGTTCGCCATCTTTTCAAGCACGCCTTTCTTTTATTATTTATAGTTCTGCTCTCTCATCTCTTGCTGTGATTTTCACAAAATCTGCGGGAAGCAGAATCCCCAGCCACCTGCCTCTTCCCAGTTCTCCGTGTGGCTCTTTCTTCCCTGACTGGAGGGGGATTTGACACAGGACATTTTCTTTCTGTCTCTTGGAATCTCTCTATCCGTCTATCCATTTATCTGTCCACTCATTCTTGTGTCTTGTTCCACACATCATGCGAGGCAGCGTACAGAACACTAACCAGGCAGGTGAGAAGGCGGGGCCAGGAGGAGAGCAGGGCGGAGGGGGCTCGCAGGAGCGTGGCGGGCAGTGTGAGGGGCTGTGAGCGATAAAGACCCACAGCACACGTGAGCCAGCCTCCCCGTGGACCTGAAGAAGACAGGGCTTGTGGGAGATGCTTGTCCGTGACATAAACACGTGGCTCAGGAGATGGATGTTTGAGTGCTCCAGGAACTCAGACTCTCTCCCTTGGTCTCCTGGCAGTGTGTGTGTGTCGCTGGTTACGTTCTGTAGAGGACCCCCCCGCCATGCGAGTGTGAGGCTCAGGGATTAGGGGGTTCCGCTTGTTCACAGAGGTTGGCTAGACACAGAGCTGGCAGCCACAGGAAGGTCTGGTGTTTATCAGTTACATTCTTTTCTGAGTGCTGGACAGTTGGAAATGCTTTCAAACAGCGTATCTCCGTCTCAGGACACAGTGGCCCGCGGCTGTCGGAGCTTAAGGCCGGGAGGTAACGCGTGCTGGCCGCATGGTGTTCAAGTCCACCTCGCTAGTTAGTGTAGGCGTGCTTCTTCTACAGAATGCATTTTAGGCTCTTTGAGAAAAATTTCAACAGGGAGGAAAACGTATTGTGAGCTAATTAACATTTAATACGATGCTTGGGTGGTGAGACTATTCTAGGGAGCATATGAGCTATGCCGACTTTTCAAATGATTTCATTACTTACATTTCAGCAGGCGATGTGTGTTATCTTGTGTGTGCCCCTCTTTTAGACTCACAAGGAAACGAGACTGAAAAGCAAAAGATTCTTTCTTTCCCTTCTCTCGGTGTGCAGGTGCCCTCACCACCAACGGCATAAACCCCGACACCAGCGCTGAGATTGGACGCGCCAAGAACTGCCTGAGCCCCGAAGACATCATCGAGAAGTACAAGGAGGCCATCTCCTACTACGGCAAGGTGCGCGGCCTGGGCGTCACGGCCGGCAGTGCGCCTCCAGCCTCCTTCCCGTCTCACAGCGGGCAGAGCTGAGTGCCTTCCTTCTTTCTCTCCGTAACTCGGCAGGTCTCCCTGTGCATGTACACTCATCACAGGCTCCTCTCCAGTGATCAAAGTGCTCAGAGCTGAGTCCTGCTGCTGGGGAGACAGATGGAGAGGGGCGGGTGGCGTGTGTAGGTTTTTGAGCACCGTAGTGGCTGCCTGTGGACTGCGGCCCCCCGAAGCACCCCGGGTAGACCAGGCGGCTCTGACACGAGCAGGCGCCGCGCTCTCCCGCCTCGATGACAAAGCCCTGTGGTGGATCCGCTTTGCCCCTGAGTCTGAATAAAGCTTAGTGGCTGCCCAGAGCCCTGTGCCAATGAGAACTGCAAACGTCACCTCCGTGGGAAAGGCTTGCTGCACGGGCACAGGGAAGCCTGGAGAGGAAAGAGTGGACTCTGGAGTCTGACAGCCCGAGGGCCATCCCACATCTGACGTTAATCAGCAGACACGACCGCACTGAGCCCGTGTTCTCTCTCAGGATGGGCATTTCAGGGTTTCTATAGCCAGGGTAAACTGCGCACATACAGCCAACCACAGTGCCAGCCTCACTCTATTGCTCATGAAAAACTGGTCCTCGTCTCTTCGTCCTCACCCCAGTTTTCTGCAAAACTCCTTGGTCCTCGTGTGTGTGATGTAACTAGGAAAAGAAAATCAGTGCAGTGCCTGTTCCCAGCTGTGTTTTTATTCGTTTGCTTCATTTTCCTCTTTCTCCTTTCCTGCTCACCTCCTCCACCGCAAGAAGCTGGGACTTCCCTGAGCCACCCAGACACCGGTTAGAGCTGCCCTGGGGGCTGGCCCATCACTGGGAATTGACAGCGACATAAAACATACCTGTGCACTTTCGGGATTTGATTGTATTTGATTTGTACACACGCACGCCAGGCTGCCTCCCACCTTCTGAGGGAGAAGCACCGCCTTGGTTTTTAGTCACTGAGGTGGTAGCGAAGTCCTTGCCTGCTTCATGGGCGCTTTTTACGGAGGTGTGAAGTGAAGCTCACAGGGCCTTTTCTCTCTCCGTCTCCATCTGTCCTTCACCCCAGGATTGAAGAAGCAGGATCAAGT
Source organism: Myotis brandtii (assembly GCF_000412655.1). Taxonomy (NCBI): domain Eukaryota; kingdom Metazoa; phylum Chordata; class Mammalia; order Chiroptera; family Vespertilionidae; genus Myotis; species Myotis brandtii. Next base: position 704,453 of record NW_005369955.1, read on the forward strand.
AACTGGGAAAGAGCAGATCAGAAAGACGGAAACCTTTAAGTAGAGGACAGGGAGCTAGGATTTTTGCAACAAAGTCACATGAATTTGATACAGGGAGCTAGAATTTTTGCAACAAAGTCACATGAATTAACTCGGCTGCCTTAAAGCTCAGGTGTGAGAGAGGGATTCTAAAAGTGTCTTAGAGATGAGAGGTGGAAATGACTTGAGTAGCAGAGTAGCCATTGATAACATTTTGAAGTTTTGTAACACATCCAGCTATTGTGGTTGTATCAGTTGAACAGATGCAAACATATTTATTAGTACATGGGCATCGTAGGTCCCCTCCTTTTGTCCCCCTCAGGGACAGACATTCTGAAGCACAGATTCTGCCCCCTTGGGAGGGGTACATGCTCGGTGCTGCTGCTGCAGGTCCTCGAGTCTCCGTGGGGGGACAGACCATCTTCCTTCATCTTTTCTGACGGAGGGCCCTCTCTCCCTGCAGTACAAGAATGCGGGAGTGATTGAACTGGAAGCGTGCGTCAAAGCTGTGCGTGTCCTGGCCATTCAGAAGCGGAGCATGGAGGCTTCCGAATTTCTCCAGAATGCCGTCTACATTAACCTCCGACAGGTGGGTGTCTTGGCCCCCCTTCCCCCCCCAAATCCTCCCCCTCCCCTGAGGTGGAAGTGAGTGCAGTCTCCTGTTCCTTAGTGATCATTGATCCGTCCACACTGCTGGGATTCAGGGTGGTGTGGGGAAAACTTGGGGGTCAGAACTCGCCATCCTGAGTGTGGTTATTGTGCATCATTTAAAAAAAAATACTTTTATTGATTTCAGAAAGGAAGGGAGAGAGATAGAAACACCAGTGATGAGAGAGAATCATTGATCGGCTGCTTCCTGCATGTCCCCTACTAGGGATCGAGCCTGCAACCCAGGCATGTGCCTGAACAGGAATCGAACCTTGACCTCCTGGTTCATAGGTCTATGCTCAACCACTGAGCCACACCAGCCAGGCATGCTGCTTCTTTTTTTTTTTTTTAAATATATTTTATTGACTTTTTACAGAGAGGAAGGGAGAGGGACAGAGAGTTAGAAACATCAATGAGAGAGAAACATTGATCAGCTGCCTCCTGCACACCTCCTACTGGGGATGTGCCCGCAACCAAGGTACATGCCCTTGACTGGAATCGAACCTGGGACCCTTGAGTCCACAGGCCGACGCTCTAACCACTGAGCCAAACCAGTTAGGGCGCTGCTTCTTTATGTTACAGTATTTCACTTTCAAAGTCCAGGACTCACTCTCCTTCCAAGTTTTTAATTTTTGCTTGGAGAAGCAACTTCGCCTCTGACAGCTTTGTGACCTTGAACGGTCTGTGTGCCTCTCACCTGACGTTTGTCACTTGTGATGCAGTTGCCATTGTTACCCCGTCTGGATGTCAGTCCTCTTTACACAGCAGCTTCCACAGTGCTGCCTCCGTCGAATCTGGGTGTGTTTTTAATCAGACAAAATCATGAGGAAATTTTTTTACGGGTTGCTAATGCCAAACCCCAAAATTCCTAGTCTAGGAAGATTTAGACATTTAGCTAACTTGGATTTTCGTGGTAGGGCAACCAGACTGAAACGCTGCGCTGTTTACTTAAAATATGTGGGAATTTGCTGCTGTTTGGAACTCTTGCTCTGTTTGCTTGATCTTCGAGTTGAGCACTAGGGGGCAGCAGAGACACGCCAGAGGGACGATAGCAGGCTTTCTGAGGCCAGCGTGGGAGCGGGTGCTGATGTGGGGTGAATGTTGTCCCCACACCACACTCGGCTTTAGTTGGCTCATCGGGCTGTTTGCTTGCCAGATGAGCAGACAGCAGACTAATGAGTCCTGCTGGGAATTTACAGTAACGAAATAGAGGGTCTGCAGTTTTTCTGAAATGCACAAGGTTTTTGTTCCTGACCAAGTGTGTTCCTTGTTGCGAATCTGCATATGGGGAATGACAGCATTCACGTCTTCCTGGCATGTTACAAGTTCTAAATAATGTAATAATGCGTATGAAGGGCTTAGCACACTGCTTGGCACGTGGGAAATGTTCACAGTAGGCGGTGGGACCTGGAGGTACAGGGCGGGCTGGGTGGGCTCGCAGGGGCCTGGCCTGCCAGGGAAGGCACTTGTGCTCCATGTTCGTGGGTGTGTCTGGGAGGGGGTGACGGGTCCTGAACTGTGACCTGGGAATCCTTTCTGGCAGCTGCAAGCGTCTGGAGGGAGGGAGGGAGGTAGAGGAAGCTGGCAGGAAGACCACTGAGGTCACTGAGAGCTAATGGGGGCCCAAGCGAGGGCATGGTGAGGGCGGCGGGAAGAGGGTGGAGGGAGAGGATGGGGCTGGGCTGAAGGAGAGCAGCAGGTGGCAGGGATCCACACTGGGCTCTGTCCTCACAGAACTCTCTGGGGAACGGGTTGATGGGCAAGGCTTCCTCACGCAGTGTGGCCTGGAGTGGGCGTGTGGGCCTGTGGGGGGGACCCACTCAGGACGTGCCTGATACTTCCTGGCTGTGTGGCTTGCACAGACGATTAATTCCTCTCTGAGCTTCATTTTCCTCGGCTAGCTCATGGGATTGTTGCAATGATTAAATAAGTACGTGATGTTTGCTGGCATAGAGTTTGTGCTTAGACACAGACGTCGTCACACCATAGGGTGGTCGGGAGAGTCTGGTTAGGTCTGGGGTTAGAAGACTGTGCGCCAGGAAGGCTTCCTCTCGGTGAGGCTGCTGTTGCCGACAGCCCATTGCCGGGTCACCTGGCTCTGCACGCTGTGTGGGCTGAATTTTGTATCTGCTGAGAGTCCTGCCCACATCGCAGGGTCTGATGAACCCACGTTCCTTTTCTAATGAAGGAGCTCGAAGCCGACGCCGCGTGTGTGTGCGCGCGCGCGTGTGTGTGAGTGTGTGCGTGCGTGTATGTGTGTGTGAGTGTGTGTGTGTGTGCGCATGCACGCGCTGTGCAGCAGATGTCTTTGTCCTGGGAGCCTGGGCCTCTCCCGCAGAGGGATGGGTTGGCTCCAGGTCAGTGGCCTCAGAGGGTCAGGGCTTCTACCCACTGACTCCACTGCTGTCCTGTCACCCTGCGGGCACCTGCTCCCGCTCCACGTTTCATCAAGTGGCTGTTTTATGAAAAAGCTTTAAAAAAAAAGTTTTTATGTGTCTTTCAAAGCCTCTCCCTTCCTCCCTGTGCCCCAGCTTTCCGAGGAGGAGAAAATCCAGCGCTACAGCGTCCTCTCCGAGCTCTACGAGCTCATCGGCTTCCGGCGCAAGTCCGCCTTCTTCAAGCGCGTGGCTGCCATGCAGTGTGTGGCGCCCAGCATCGCCGAGCCCGGCTGGAGGGCCTGCTACAAGCTGCTTCTGGAGACGCTGCCGGGCTACAGCCTGTCGCTGGACCCGCAGGACTTCAGCAAAGGTACCAGCCGGGACCAAAACGTTGCTCTGATTCCTTTAACCTTGCCTCGTGCGAGCAGCTGCAGACTGTGTCTAGGGCCCGAGGGTCAATATTTTGGCGTGCGGGCCATGTGGTCTTGGTGGTGGCTCCCCAGCTGCTGCAGGGCGTGGACGCCACGCCGACAGGTGTAAGCCACGGAGCTCTATTTACAGACAGGCGGCGGTCAGGCTGCTGTGTGGACTCTAGTTCGCCGTATCCCTGGCTGAGAGCACGTGATAGCTAAAATTTCTTTTCTTTTTTTTGGTCAAAATTACTTCAAAAGATTTTTTTCAAAATCTTTTAAAAGGAGGGTTCTGGGCTTAGCAGAGCGCAGGGGGACCGAGTGAGCCACAGGGCAGAGGGGCTTGTCAGGTGGCCCTCCGAGTGAGAGGAAGTGGGAGGGGTCAGAGGTCGAAGGACTGGCAAGGGCATGAGGACAGGCTCGCCGAGGCTGGTGTGCCAGCTCCTGTGCCCGGGAGGGCCCACTGGGATGGAGCTGCCCTGACTTCTGTCCTCAGGGCCCCGGGGGGAGACCTGGAGGCCCAGGGCCAACACTGTCCTGCTCTGTAGCCGAGTGCATCCCTCCTGAATCGGGCCCACATAGGCCCTGCCTTTCCGTGGCTTTGCGGGCTGTGCCCGTGCCCTGGTTTTCTAACACTTCCCTGTGGGGTTGACACGTGTCTTGTTCGGATGTCGTCCGTGACTGGGGCTCATGGAGCTGGGGAGTGATTCTGCCCCTGTCTGTCCCTGGCTGTGTCTCAGCCCCCGGGAGGGCGTTAGCACGTCTCGGTTCTTGCCTCGTGCTGGACGCGGCGCCGCGGGCTGAGGGTAAAGACGTGGCCGCGTGGACCTGGCCGTCTTCCAGACCCTCGTTCTCACCCAGACAGACACCAGGACAGATGTTCTCCACCTGCCCTCGCCTGCTCTCTGTCCTCTGATTTCTGTCCCCGTGTCCTCCAAGAGCCGCCTGCCGAGCACCTGCTGGTGGCTGGCGCTGTGGACGGGCTGTGATGCTGTGTCACACGGGCGCGCTGTGAGCTCAGCACCGGCTCCTCCCAGGCGAGGAGCGCAGGCGTGCACGGCGCTCCCCCAGCCCGTCCTCGTTCTCGCTCGGCACCCTGGTGGGCGTTTAACCAGCACCTCAATCCAGGCTTTACCCTCAGGACAGCCTTGCCCCAGCTGTGGTCACGGGTGTCCTTAGTTTCCCAGAGCGCCGAGGCCACGTGGTGTTTAACCGAACGGTGTCTGGGAGCTTGCGGACAGCCGCACAGGATCTGTTTCTATAACGTTTTACCTTCCTGGGCTGGTTGCCTGAGGTTCTGAGAGGCCATTTGTCGGTCTTCTGACGGCCCCCCTTCTCTGGAGCGCTCTTCCCTGTTGCTCACCCGCTCACTGCCTGTCACCCTCGGGTCCCACTCATGCCAGTTCAGGGCGGCCCCTCAGCGGAAGCGCAGCCTCAGTGGACTCTTTCCCCTTCGTTGGCTTCCGCTCTTCCCTGTCCACCTCCCCTAACTTGTAAATACATTACAAATAAATTGGGGCGTTTTCCCCACTGCCTCTCCCCAGCCTGTGAGCCTGTCAGGGCCGAGACCCCTGACTCTCACCGTGCCCAGCAAGTGGCAGGTGTCCAGGGCATACGTGTAATGTGGGAGCCACCTCATGAGCAGCTACAATGCCACGTGTTCGTTTACATTTACTGAGTAGAGTTTGTTTCTTGATCTAATTTTTGAATCAGGTGAATGGAACGTGTTTCTCCCCCCTTTTTATTGCATTTATTGGGGTGACACTGATTAACAAAGTTATACAGGTTTCAGGGCATAATTCCACAGCACGTCCCCTATCACTGTGGGTGTGTTCACCCCAAGGCTAGTCTCTGTCCAGCCAGCGCCAGTTATCCCCCTTGTCCCCTCTCCCGTCCCCTCCTGCAATCACCGCAGGAAACATGTTTCTTTTGAAAAATAAAGCACATGAGCACACCTCCCAGATCCTAGGTCCTTTCCCTTAGCCTCTGTCTCAGGAGGGGACATTCGCCATCAGTTTGTGAAAGAGATTCGGGAAGACAAGATGGTAGGCGCGGGAGATCAAATAAAGGAAGAGGGTAAGTGTCAGCTGGATGTGCTGATAACAAGGAATCAGAATCCCTCCACACCTGTCTCCACGGTGCCCTGGGCCACTTCAGCCCTCTCTCCGAGAGTTCAGAGGAAATCTGCTCAAGCCCTGAGCCTGTGAAGAAAAGGTGGACTGGATTGTCAGGACCTGAAATGTATTTCTACCTATTTCTTGAAATGAGCGTTTTCACTCACTGCTTCCGCACAGTCCACAGAGCAGCACAGATGCGTCGCGTGCGTTTGCCAGCTCTCGGTGGCTCGTTGTCATTTTGGTCTTCTTTGTGTGGCTGTATATGGAGATTTTTGATCAGTCCTTTGGCTCAGCCCTTTCCTGGGCAATGGATTACATTTCCCCGGGAGCTCTTAGGAAGGAGACAGGCAAGGCAGGGGATTGCTGAAAGGCAGAGTTGATGTGATAAACTCTCACATTGGTGAGCTTCTGAAATACAAGAGTGTTGAAAATTTTATTGCTGGGTCCTCTGTTGCAAATCTGTCTTAAAAATAAAAAGATTTAAGTTTTTATAGGAGAAGCAATTTGACTCACATAGAAATGACAACTCACACACTATTTAGTGTTAAGGAAATTTATACTCAGTCTTACTCATAATTGCCCGTGGTAGGAAGTGGATCATTATCTATTTAAAAGAAAATCAGCAAAATGATATTTGCCGAGTTCTAAAGCAAGAAAGCCTCCTTCATACGGTGGTGTTGAGATTATTTAAATTGGATCATTTTGAATTTATGGTGAGGTTAGTCACGACATCAGTTTCAGCATCTCAATCCTTTTTTTTTTTAATATATTTTATTGATTTTTTACAGAGAGGAAGGGAGAGAGATAGATAGTTAGAAACATCGATGGGAGAGAAACATCGATCAGCTGCCTCCTGCACATCTCCCACAGGGGATGTGCCCGCAACCCAGGTACATGCTCTTGACCGGAATCGAACCTGGGACCCTTCAGTCCGCAGGCCGATGCTCCATCCACTGAGCCAAACCGGTTTTGGCCATCTCAGTCCTTTTTAAAGTGACTTGTTTTGCTCGGTGGATATGGCTCAGTGATTTGAGTGTTGACCTATGACCCAGGAGGTCATGGTTTGATTCTGGTCAAGACACATGCCCAGGTTGTGGGCTTGATCCCCAGTGTGGGGTATGCAGGAGTCAGCCGATCAATGATTCTCTGTTGTCTTGCTGTTTCTCTCTCTCTCTCCCTCCCCCTGCCTCTCTGAAATCAATAAAAAAATATATTTAAAGCTGTTTGCTTTGTGTCAGCGTTGGGTTCTAGCTTCTGCTGACAACGTGGAAACAATTCAGGGACTTGCCTTTCTTTCCTTGGGCCACGTCTGCTTTGTTTATGCCTCCCCCTGTCCCCCCCCCCCCGATTTGTCCTTCATTGAGGTATTTTACAGCCGGTCCCAGAAATCATGTCCTTTCCCCCTGCACACATGTGTCTGCGTGTCTGTAAAATGGGCGTGTCTCTCAGCAGGCGTCCCATCCGACTCCCAAGCTGGCTAAGTACCAGCTGTGTGCCAGCTTCCTGCCAGGCATCACGGGTCCCGGGTGGGTAAGACAGTCCTAGTTCACAGGGAAGTGAAGGACAGACAGAAACAAACACGGGAGCTTACAGGTGCCTCACTGCACCTGCCAGGTAACTCCCACGGGTGGAACTGTGTGCGCGGTGCCGTGGGAACACACAGCAGGACTGGTCCACTGTGTGGGCAGGACAGAGGGCGAGGAGGCCGCTAGGGGCAGTGAGGGAGGAACCTCTGATTGGAGCCTTAAGCCCTTTCCCCCAACTTTTCTACAAGCCCCTTGGCCTGGGCACACCATACTGCGGGGTGACCTATTCGGTTTGGGTTCCTGGGACCACTATCTTCTTCACAAAGGATTTGAAGGTGAAAAAAACCTAAGACTAGTAGTTGTTGCCCAGAGGAGAATGGAATAAATCAGTCTGAAGTTCTGTGATCTTACAGAGGTCCTTTCCACACCCTGGCCAGTTGCTCAGTGGTTAGAGCGTTGGCCCAGGGACTGACGGGTCCCAGGTTCAATTCTGGTCAAGGGCACGTACCTCAGTTGCAGGCTTGATCCTTGGCTCTGGATGGCGAGAGGGCAAGTGCAGGAGGCAACCAATCAATGTATCTCTCTCACATTGATGTTTCTCTCTGTCTCTCCCCCTCCCTTCCAGTCTCTAAAAAAAAAAAAAGATGGAAAAAATATCCCCAGTAAGGATTAAAAAGAAAAAGAGATCCTTTTCACTGGCTGTGCAAACAGTTTCCCCACCTCTAATGTCACGTACACTGAGTCATTTTGGAGGGGTGGCCACAAAAGTTTGCTGATAACCTTGTTTCTAGTTTATCTGCTTTTCTGTACGTTTGTTCTACTTCAGAGAAATACTGTGCTTTTGAATGTCATGTCCTTGGTTGTTGGTAACAAAACCCACCAAATATCAGTATTCTGTTGAAAAAAAAACCAAGAAGCATGCCCAACACTGGTATATGCTGTCGAAAATGTAATCTTTTTTCAACCTTGTTATAATTATTTCAAAATGGGTTACTTAAAAAATTGTCTCTTTGCAGAAGAAAGTGTAATATGAACCAGGTAATACATGAAAAAAGCACCACTTTAGAGTTCATTTCTGAGCTAAATAAATGGAACGTCATCTGCTGCCCTGGGAGTGTGATGGTGGAGGCATTGTGTTTGGACCCTCGAGGCTCACACATTATATAGATGTGTCTGTCCCGTGCCCGTCCTGCTGCTCGTCTCTGATCTGTGACTTTGTGTGGCTTTGGTGGCAGGCACGCACCGAGGCTGGGCTGCTGTGCAGATGCGCCTGCTTCACGAGCTGGTCTACGCCTCCCGGAGGATGGGGAACCCCGCCCTGTCCGTCAGGCACCTGTCCTTCCTGCTGCAGACCATGCTGGACTTCCTGTCGGATCAAGGTGAGTGCTTCCAGACTCAGTTTTTTCAGGCAGCTACGCATGAGAGCTCTCTGGCTGCTGGGGTCCCGTATGGAATTCTGGCTGCGGACCGGTGACTAGCTCCCCGTGGCTGGCGATGATGGAGGCGCAGTGTCTGCGTGGCAGCCGGTCCAGGTGGAATCCTCGCTGGGCCTTAGAGTTTAGGGTGCCATCCTGATCCCTGGCACTTGTCCCTTTTCCCTTGGGTCATGGGCTCGTCCTTGCCTGGTGCCACCTTTCTACATACCTCCCTTCATTTTTTTCTAGGCAGCCCTTCTTGGCCGCCCTAGACCAGCGTGGGTTCCTCTGAAATGTTCTCCCTTGAGTGTGGAACGTGCCTATTGGAGCACTTTTCACCCCTATATGTCCATCACTTACTTAATCACCACTCCCCGTGGAGGCTGCAAGCTCCTGGAGGCAGGTGTCCACCTGCTTGTGTCCCATCCCGTCACCCAGTGGCATGCTTGGCACTCACATGTTGCCAAGTGCATGAATAATTAATGCTTTTCCTTTTTAAAAATCAACTTGATTGAGGTTTAATTCACACACTACACAATTCACCCATTTAAAATATACATGTTTCTTTTTAAAAAAAAATTTTTTTTTATTGATTTCAGAGAGGAAGGGAGAGGGAGAGAGATAGAAGCATCAACGATGAGAGAGAATCATTGATTGGCTGCCTCCTGCATGCCCCCTCCTGGGGATGGAGCCTGCAACCCGGGCATGTGCCCTGACCGGGAATCGAACCGGGACCTCCTGGTTCATAGGTCAACGCTCAACCACTGAGCCACGCTGGTGGGGCTATGCCACTTTCTTAGGACATTCATAGACATGCACCTTGCACCAGAGTCCATTTTAAAAATCTTTTGATCACCTCCAAAAGAAGCCCTGCGCCCTAAAGCTCTAGCAGCCACGTGGGCGCGCACGTCGTGCTGGATGCATTAATATTAAACGCCACCTTTGGTTGGTGTTTGCTGTTACTGATAACGCCATGGTGACCATCCTCAGGTCTTCAGCTTTCCGAGCAGGAGCGATTTTATCAGGAGAGGGCTTGCCGGGTTAGCCGCGTGAACATTTTTATTGCTGTTGCAACCTATTGCCAAATTGCCTTCTGGAAGGATGGGTCTAATTGTACCGCCCGCAGCAGTGCTGCTAATCCAGTGTGTACAGAATGTTGCCTCACTGTTTTAATTTGTATTTTCTGGGTAACATGCAAAGCCGGATATTGTTTCCTCTGTTCGTTTGCTAATTGTATCTCTTTTATGTGAAACTCCTTTGCAGTCTTCTGAGTGCTTTCCTGCCTCCTGCCTCATTCGTCTGGGTGAGGGAGGCAGCTTGCGTCCTGACCACCGTGCTGGCGAGGTCTGTGATGCTTTGAGCTGCTAATTAAGTGGCTCGCCTGAAGTCTCCCCGGTCACTCAGGGCAGCGCCGAGTCTAGAGCCCAGCTTTCAGCCCCGGTCCCAGGGACATGTACACAGCTCAGTAGACAGCGCACTCTATACCATAACCACCTGGGGGTGGGCCGCGGTGGGAAAGAGTGAGGGTGCCTCCCCAAGAGGGTGCACTTGTTTCTGGGATAAAACTGGGGGTGTCAGGGAACCCCTTTTGAGCACTGTGACAGGTCCCCTTAGCTTACCATGGAGTTTGCAAGTGTCGCTGGAACCCTAAGCAGCACCTATGTGTTACAGAGATTAGCTTCAGGCACCACGTGTGAATCTAACAGCCGGGTGAGGCTCCCTACATGTGACCCACAGCGACCACTTTGATTTCTTGAACATGCCAAGTTTTGTTTGCCCCCTGGAGGTGGGGTGATGACATTTTTCATTTCTTTGAAGGAAAAAAGAAACCGCTTATTGAGCTTGGAAACAGTTTCAGAACAGCCTTCCATCACAAAGGGTTTTGCTTATGGAAGAGGAAGAACTACCCCTTTGAAAATGACAACAAAGCTGTGCAAACTGCTGCATCAGTCAGGGTTCATTTCTGGGCTAAATAAATGGAACACGTACACAAAATGCATGCATAATGCTTATGTACACGCATACATAATGCATACGTACACACACATAATGCATATGTACACACGCATAATGCATATGTACTGTCAAAGAGGAAATCCGCTCACACCTGCTAACACGGTGAGGCAGACTTTATCAGGACGTCTGCTGTAGGGGAGAGAGACTGAGCTCAGCCCCGAACACAAGGACAAGTGGGGACGTAGAGCCGGCAGCAGCTGGAGGGAGGCGCAGATGGAAAATTACTGAGCGGAGACATCAGGGCCAGGGGGTTGGGGCCGAACTGTCCTAACAGGGTCCTTGTGAAGGCGGCCAAGGACTTGGGCCTCAAGGGCGGGATGAGGAAGTGGATCGGATGCCGGGTGATTAGATATCAAGGGTGTGGGGGGACTTGGTGAACTGATTTAGCAGGTTCTTGCTACAGCTGCCCCAGGCAGGCCAAGGACAGCCGCGGCCAGGGCCCGGGGCCGGGGCCCAGTCGGAAAGAGGCTCCTACTGTTGGTGAAGGAGGGGTGCCTCTGAGTGCTTACACGTGTCCCCACACACATGGCCTATGGCAGGGGTTTGGCTGTGTGTTCCGTGTGTGCTGCCGGGTCCTGAGGCCCTCGGCAGGCGGCTGGGAAGGGATGGTGGGTGTGAAGGCGGCAAGGACCAGCTGGAGCCCGCCAGGCAGAGCGGGACCCCAGGGGTGGAGTGGACCGTGCCGGCTTCTCAGCTGCTCCCAGTCCCCAGCCCCCAGCTCTGGTGATGGGGTTCCTGTAGGAGAGATGGGTGCCCTTGGCTGCTGTACCCGCCTGGCCCAGCAGAGGAGAGGCCAGGCCGGAGGCCCCCGCCCGCAGGGTCTGAGCACCCACTGCTCGTCCCTGTGTGGTCAGGTCCCTGGAGCACCAGCTCAGCTGCGCGGGGAAGAGGATTCAGGGGAAAGGGATTCAGGGGTGTGGCTTCCCGCCAGACCAGCCAGCACCGCGGGGAAGGCTGGAACTTGGGGTTTGGGCCCTGTCCACCTTCAGGAGGCACAGGTCAATCTGCACTGAGAAGAGCATTGTGTCTTTTTTCCTTCTCTCTCTGCATATTTGATAGATATTTCACTTCTTGTTTTAATACCAGGGGCGACTTGGTGTTTGTTTTCTGTGGCACGCCCCCGCACACAGGCCTAGATGAGCTAGACAGGAAAATCCCCAACCACGTCCTCCCCTGCCCTGCCGGACACCCACTGTTCTGAGAGCGTGTGCTTTCTGAGTGGGAGTGCGTCGCGCTGTGAAGAGAATAAGAAGGAGTGGAACGGCCCATTCCTTTACAGGCTTTTCGTTTGTACACATGGAGCAGGTAGCTTTCTGAGTTGTGCGTGCAGTTGCAGTGGCCCCTTTGGGCTCATGAAGGACGCATGCTAAGGTCTCTAGGAGCGCTGTGCGGGGAATAAGGGACCAGGAAGAGGCCAAGAGTCACGCCGGAGGAGGCTTCTCCATTTCCTTCCTATAAATAGTCATCGATCATCTCGCACGCGGTAGATCCTGGGTGGAAGCGAGCAGCGTGAGAGGTGACCTTAGATCTGAGCTCTGTGGTGCTCGGGGACAGTGCCCAACAGGGCTATGCCAGGTCAGAGTCACAGTGAGTTCCGGGTGCTCCTGTGCACCGGGCAGGCAGGGATGCAGCTGGGTGCTGATGACAGCCCCATGCCTGGCTGAGGTGTAGACTTGTCCTGTGGGCAGGTGAGAGGGGAGTCTGTCAGCGTGCTCGTCATGTCACCTCCTTTCTCCCCTCCTTCCTCCCTTTCCTCTTCTCTTCTTTCCCTCCTTCTTCCCCTTCTCCTCCCCCTCCTTCCTCCCTCCTCTCTTCCCTCCTTCCTCCCTTCCCTCTTCTCTTCCTTCTTCCCTTCTTTCTCTTCCTCCTTCCTCCCTTCCTCCCCCTTCCCCTCCTCCTTCCCCTCTTCCTTGCCTCCTCCTTCATTATCCGTGTGGTTAGGAAGGAAAATGCAGAGGACCACCTGGTCACTGCCCAAGAGTCTTGGCGTCCCTGAGCACCCCCTGTTCTGTGGGGAGCAGTTTTTCCCAAATCAGATCTGTGACTTACCACCCAAGGAGGTTTCTCGTGGTTTGTAAAATTATACACATGGGAAGTCACGCCTCAGTGTACGAGCCACGTCCCCTTTAGGTACAGGTTTAGTAACAGCTTTTATTGTTCATTAATTAACTAACTTTCCCCTGCCTACGGTAAAGATTCTGGGAAAGTCGGGCGGGGGTACATCCACTCTGTGTGAAGCTTGGGAGGGAAATGGCGGCACAGAGACTTGGGCCTCAGGGATTCAGACAGGAAGTCGTTTGTTTTGTGTGTGAAGTGCTTTTATTGAAAAGAAATGCCCGAGGCTGACGGGAATCTGAGTTTGCCGGTGCCCGGTGCGGTGCCACTGAGCCAGCAGGAGGCTGACAGTCGACACGGGGCTGTGCTAGAGGCTAGAGGAGTGTTGTGAAATACGCATGAAATAGCTTTAGAGGAAAGGGCGACTGACGGCTGAGCGTGCGAGGGGGTGCACTGAGCTGGGGCTAGATCCTGCCAGCCTCAGGGTGCTCCTCTGTAAGGCAGGGATGACAGTGGCACCGCACACGAGGTTTCAGGGCCTAGTTATGGGGATGACGCATGTGAAGGGCCTGCCCGGGGCCAGCATGTAGCAAGTCCTCTTAAATGCCAGTCGCTGCCCGCCTGTCGCTCCTCAGCCCAGCTCAGCCCAGGACAGCTGTGGGGATCCCCTTGGCCACAGCGCAGGCCCCGAGAGTTCCTCCTGCGCCAACATGGTCTTTGCTCACGCAGAACATTTAGAGACCCTGGTTTTCCTTACCAAGCTGCTGTGGAAATTCAATTATAAGTGTTTACTTTATTTTTATTATATAAATAACGTATGCCCCCCTTAGAAATCTCGGAAAACGTAAACAGAGAGGAGAAAGTTATGCATGGCCTGCACAGGCCAACACCCTGGCATTGCTGTGTAGTTCTCAATATTGTTTTCTATTCTTTTAAAAATTGGATTATTTTAAAATTGAATTTATTCATAAATATAGTTTTGCATCCTGGTTTTCCACAGAATGTAACACATTTCCCATATGACGGCAGAGCTTTGTAAGCGTCGTTTTCAGTGGAGCCTGAATGTGCATCCTATCACTGTGCCTCATCTTCTCCCGCCATGCCTTCATCATCGGATATGCAGCTTCTTTCTAATTATGCACCAAGTCTTCCTTCTCCAGGCAGCTCCCCTCTGGGTGCCATCCTGGGGTCTCTAGAGACCCTTCAATAGTTTCTAGGTGGTGCTTTACCTGGGTGATGAGACAGGAAGCCGATGGCTTGAAATAATTGCCTTTCATTGTGGTAGATCATGTTTATGTACTTGAAGAGAACGAGGGAAATATTTAATCTCCCGCTGTGCTTGAATGGCTGCTGATCAGGGCCCCCGAGGTGTCACTGTGTAAACCAAGTGAGTCACAGGTGCAGGCAGTGCCACGGAGGCGTCAGCGTGGCTCGCCGTGTTGCAGCCCGTCTGCGTTCTGCTGAGGAGAGAGAGGCTGGTTCTGGTCCGGGGAGGGCATGTCCACCCTGCTGGCCTGGCAGGTCGCTCATCAAGGTAGCGGTGGCACGTGACCGTTCCGAGCCTCGTAGCTGGGCCTAGGAGCTGCCTGGGTGTGTTTGCAGAGTGAAGAAAAGCAGAGTTGGTTTTTCTTGCTACGTAAGATGTTTAACTGGCTGAGTATCATGTTTCCAGCGATCTGTGTTGTCTTCTGCATTTTCACTTATTGGGGCAATCGCCAAACAGAAGAGGCTGGAAGTCACCCTCATTTCCCGGGGCTCCATGCTCACGTCTACCAGCCAGTTTCTGATACCTCATCGCATTCGTCCTTGGTCACTCTTGACATGGGAGACAGGCTCAGGAGGTTGGATGGCTTCCCCACGGTGTGCACAGCAGCCAGGGAGGACAAGCCTTTAGCGGACCAGGTCCGACTGCCTTGCCGTGGGCCTCCCCCAGGTGCCCTGCTACTCTTCTCTCCAGGTCTGTCTGCAACGACAGAGGAAACAATGGCCAAGGAGTGAGCCCCGAACTCCTCCCTCGCCCCTCAACTTCCTTGATTCTTCTAAACAGTATAGTGACAAGTCCAGACACGTGATCTTTGACAAGCCATCTGACGTCACTTGGTCTCTGCCTTTTCCTCTGCGAAACGGACGTAGCGAGGCCTACCTGCCTGAGTTGCCATGTGTTTGTTTGTTTTTGAAATATATTTTATTGACTTTTTACAGAGAGGAAGGGAGAGGGATAGAGAGTTAGAAACATCGATGAGAGAGAAACATTGATCAGCTGCCTCCCGCACACCCCCTACTGGGGATGTGCCCGCAACCAAGGTACATGCCCTTGACTGGAATCGAACCCGGGACCCTTCAGTCCCCAGGCCGACGCTCTATCCACTGAGCCAAACCAGTCAGGGCTGCCATGCGTTTTAGGCTGGAAAGTGCGTTCGTGGGGGTCGCATTTACAGTCTGCGAGCAGGTAGGGGAGCACGTCGCAGACACAAGCAAACGCCATGATGGTCACCGTGTTCTCTTCCTCCCTCCTAGGGACAGGGTGGGGTGGGTGGGGAAAATGGTCGTCTCACAAGGCTCCCTTTCGGCATCAGAAATGTAGACCTGAACTTCTTCTCTCGAATATCGTTATGCGGACGGACGCAGACTCCTGGGGTGGGCCTGGCATTTGGCTTGGACCTGGGGACTGCTGGACAAGTATTGGCTAAGGAATAAACATGCCGGTCTGCATCCTGCCCGCCTGCTGACTTTCCTGGGAAATGCAATCTAGAAGACAGTAACTTAGTTTCCCGTTACCCACAGGCCCTAAATGGAGCCGCTGCTATGGCCGTCTAAATACATCGAACAAAGCTCCCACTTTCTTTTGGTCTCTTGTGGTCACTGCCCCTTTATCGCTGTCAGAAGACGGGGCTCATTGAACTGTCAGGGTTTGGGTTGAAAAGTTTACTTTTGCTTAAATAAAGTAAAAGCTTCCCACATTGACTTTGGTCTCACCTTTGTTTTATTTCTATTTTCTCTTCAGAAAAGAAAGACGTGACGCAGAGCCTGGAGAGCTACACGTCCAAGTGCCCCGGGACGATGGAGCTCATCACCCTGCCGGACGGCCTCAGCCTGCCGCCTGTGCCCCTCACCAAGCTGCCCATCGTCAGGTAGGGCGGCTGGCGAGTGCGGGAGGTGTGCGTCACGCTGGGCCCGTCCTCAGCCCTGGTCGTGAACAAGACCTTTGGATGAGTCTCCATTTGTCGCTGGCTGTCTGTTGTCTCGTCGGACCTCATCAGCAGTCCTAGCAAATGTAAGGGGTGTCCCGGGGATGAGAGGATGGCCAGCATGTTACGGAGCCCCGGTTTCTGGGCTTCCCAGGGGCCTGTGCCAGGGGCTGCCACACCCAGACCAGTCACTCCTCCCGGGTTCAAGCCAAGACGGCCCAACTGAAGTATAAGCACCTTGTTTTATCCCTGCAGGACCCTCCACACATGAGCATGTACATAAAAGCCAGCCCGACTGTTACTGCCCAGACGGTCATGTGGGTTGTGTGCACACTGCCAGCCACTGATTACTGAGGGAGAAATGAGCGGGGTGGAGATGCCATTGACAGAAAGCCAGTGGGCCTGTCGTTGGCCTGGGGCCGGGGGAGGGATGGCTGATGGTGATTGTTTTTTTATGCACCAACATTGAACTCCTTCAACCCGGTGAGAGCTCTGCAGTTAATGAGGCCGTTTTTATTGATGAGGATCAAAACCCTCCAGTCAGAATGAGCTTCGAGTTGCTTTGAGTGGCTTTGGTGCTTTTAAAATGTAAACTCTTAAGTTAATTATACTGTTTGAGGAAGGATTACAGGCCTTTATTCAAAAAGGGGCCCGGAGGCCACGCTAGTCAGGGTGGTTTTCCTTGTTGTCTGAAACGGGGCAAAGCCAGCCTCCCAGTGTTAGGAGGAGGCTCCCACGGCCCCACCAGGGTCCTCCGTGGCCCAGCCCTTCCGTCCCGCTGAGTATCACCCAGCCCATCACCTCCTCTGGGGTGTTTGAAGATAGTGAGATGTGCACAGCAGCATTCGGGAGTCTGAGGGGGTGGTCCCATCACTAGCCTGGCTGGGGCTCATGCCCTCTCTGGCCGTCTCAGCCATGTGGGTTTAGAGGGGCGGGTGCCCTCCACACTGTCCCGATGTGGGCAGAGATGGCGAGTTTTCGTCATGCCCGTCTGCAGAGCTCTCCACTGGGTCTCAGGTGTGTTTCTGCTGCGAGTTAGGTCGATGAGTGAAAAGCAAGAGAGAGAGGTGAGTTCTTTCCCGGTCGCCCCTCTCTGCCCGTTTGCATCACTTTCCTGGTTAGTGTTCCGCCATTGCTTTCACGGCCCCAGTTAGCAGCAGCATGCCGCGGCGTCAGCTTTTAAAATGTTAACAGTCTCTAAAGTCTCTAAAAATACTCCCTGTCTTGGACGTCTTGTCCCTGGGATTCTGCTTTCTTGGTTGGTGGCAGCTTCGAAGAACAAACATACAGTATTAGTTCTGCAGCGACTCTTGCTGCATGAAGTCAGTGCCTCGTGACTGTTTTTCCCTAGGATGCGTTTCATAAGAAGACATTGGTGCTCAGTTCTGGTTGTGAGTGAATGCCATGCCTGCCCGCTGCTTTCCTTGTCTGGCTGACCACGCCCTCCGAGTTCCTTTGCATATTTTATTATTAGTTTTTTTATCCTTACCAAGGGGTATTTTTTTCATTGATTTTTTTTTTTGAGAGTGAAAGGGAGGGAGGTGGGGGGGGGGGGGGGAGAGAGAGAGAGAGAGAGAGAGAGAGAGAGAGAGAGAGAGAAACATCCATGGGAGAGAGATACATCGACTGGTTGCCTCCCAAAAGCATCCTGACCAGGGCCGGGGGTTGAGCCTGTGACTGAGGTACGAGCCCTTGACTGGAACCGACGGGGCAGGTGTGGTGTGTAACGAGGGAGGACACGGAAGTGGTTGCAGGGCCTGGATGTGCGCAGGCTCCGTGGATTAGTAAACCTATGGTACACGCAGGCTGGTTGGTGGGAGCGTGAGCATTGCTGAGCACCCGTCCCAGCTGGGAAAGCAGCGTAAGGTACAGCCAGGCCGATGGAGACCCAGTCATTCCCTTAAATGAAGCAGCGGTGCTGTTGACCTTCACATATGGGCCCTGGGGCTGAGCAATCGGGGCTGCCCTTCTGTTTGCTGTGTGGGTGCTCCGCAGGAAGGAGAGAGCAGGGAGAAGAGGGAACCTGAGTGGGGCAGCTCGAGTCCTCCCAGCAGTCTGAGGGCTCACCGCACTTCATAGACACGGGGCCCAGGTCTGGGGCCGGCCTGCCACTGCCCCCGGCACACAGTGCAGCGCAGTGCAGTTCAGGTTTCAACCGAGCCCTCTGGCTGCAGGGTCACCGCCCCGTCCTGGGAGGGTCCGGGCCACCGAGTGCAGCATTTGCGCTGTCCTGCCGAATCGGAGCAATTTCTTTCCCTCAGTTTGTTTGCTGTGGGATGCACTGTTCTCCTGACAGACTGCTGGATGGTATTTCCGCTGAAACCAAGCTGACAAGGCAGGTGACGTATTTCTGTTCCATTTGAAACTGCAGGCATGTGAAACTGCTGAACCTCCCTGCCAGCCTCCGGCCGCAGAAGATGAAGAGCTTGCTGGGTCAGAACGTGTCCGCCAAGAGCCCCTTCATCTACTCGCCCATCATTGCCCACAGCCGTGGGGAGGAGCGGAGCAAGAAGATCGGTAGGACCGTCCTCCTGGCTTTCGAGCTTCGCCGCGCCCGCCCACACGCAGCGTGTTGTGTGTAGCTAAGTCTTCGCGTGTGCCGGCATCTGCACAGAGCAGTCTCTCCTCTCGGCTTACCGGTTCGCTGCCTCCGTCGGGCAGTTGTCATAGATCTGACTTTTTAAAATGTGTTTCACGAAAGGGGATGTTTGTGGGAGTTGTAGAGGCCAGAGGGCCTCTGTTAGCGGAGACTCATGTGAACTGCAGCAGGGCAATAAGTGGAGTGATTTCCAAGGCCTGGTGTGGCTTCCGAGCCACTGGGATGAAAGGCTGACTCCATTCAGGGTTGGGTGGGGATAAGGACAGAGGCGGGCCCTTGGCGCCTGGGGCTGTGCGGCTGCAGGGTCAGCCCCGGGGCCGGCCCTGCCTCTATTTTTTCCCCTCCCGGCTTAAGAAACTGTTGAGGTTTCATTTTATGAAAATAATCCTCTGCGCTGCAGTGATCCTCATAACTGCAGGCGCTGCAGGCGTCCTGGTCCCAGTTTACGGACAGAAAACAAGACGGCGAGTCTAAATCGCCTGCCTGGGTGGAGCTCGGACGTGGCTGAGCTCAGGCCCCAGCCAGGTCAGTGGTCACAGCCAGGGCATCTCCTTTAGCACCTGGCTCGCCATCACAGCGAGAAGCACCTGCTCACCTGGACGGAGGATGCATTCAGTGGGTGAGGCAAGATTTTTTCTGAGATGTAACAGAAGCTGCAGCCAGAATGCATATTATTGGCTGAACACCCATGGGTAGGAAAATGTAATTTACATTCTGTGGCTTCTTTCTCTTTGGTAACATACTCATCAGCTAGGACCTGCTTAGAGGTTTGAAGAATCACGTACCTTTATGCCACAATTCCAGTCTCCATGAATGAGTCTTCTTGTATGATTGGGGGAGTTGTGTAATTGACATCCCCCTTCTCTTGCCAGCTGTCAGCCAGGCCGCTCTCAGCTCCTCCAGGCCGCTCTTGGGGCTTTGCCCCATGGCCTCCGTAGGCCTTCTCTGGCTTTGAATCTATTCTTTCAGGATTCACCTGATTAGACCAGGCCCACCCAGGGTACTCTCCCTTTTGATTAACCCCAAGGCGACTGATTGGAGACCTTAGTCAGTCTGCAGAATCCCTTTACCTTTGTTACAGGGCAGAACCTCCTCCTCATATTTGCACTCGGGAGAGGCTCTCCCAGGGCACCTGCCCCAGGCTGTGCGTCATCTCAGAACTCTGCCTCCCATAGGTGGTGACCTGCAGCCGCCCTGGGAGTGGTCAGGGAGGAGAAGCCACTGTGTTACGGAGGGGAGAGACAGGGGAGCAAGCTAATATGTCACTTAACTGGCC
Source organism: Myotis brandtii (assembly GCF_000412655.1). NCBI lineage: Eukaryota > Metazoa > Chordata > Mammalia > Chiroptera > Vespertilionidae > Myotis > Myotis brandtii. Next base: position 724,099 of record NW_005369955.1, read on the forward strand.
TCGGGGCCCAGGGAGCTGTGCAGCTGGCGGCTCCGTGCCCAGCTTGGTGCTGTCGGGACTGATTCGGTTTTGTGAGGCTGCATTTGGCTTGATGGCGAGAATCAGTCTCTGCTGATGGCGAGAAATACCTGTCATGTGGCACCCAAGTGGCGGTAGGACCTGCTCTGGTTCCGAGAAAGCCTGTGGGGAAACCAGCTTTGCCTTGGCTACCTCATGACGATATTTATGCCCGCTGCTTCGCCGGAGAAAGGACTTGCCAGAGGAAACCATGTGAAATACACAGAGTACCAGCTAACACATGGACCCTGTGTGTGTGTTTCTAGATTTCCAGTGGGTGCAGGGAGACGTGTGCGAAGTCCAGCTGATGGTGTACAACCCCATGCCCTTTGAACTCCGAGTTGAGAACATGGTATGTATCACCACTCATTCGACCCTTTGGGGCTGACTACCACCTTGCTATGAAGATGTGTTTTTTACCTAATACTTGAGGCTCACATCCTAAGCTGTGTCAGGTTTTGTATTTGCTTTGTCAGGGCTGGTCAGCTTGTAAGTGGAGATCACACCTTATCTTTCCCGAGTCTCTAGTGCCTGGTACTCGGTCGGTGTTTGAATCAGTGGACAGAGACCCCTCTGATTGGGACTCACATCGTGTCTAGTTGCTTAGAAATCAGATTTGAAATCATCTCCTTGAGGTTTGTGTGCGACGATCACAGGTCACGTTGCTGCTGCATGATGATGAGGTGACCAAGGCTGAGGGAGAGGGTGACGTTCTCATCACTCTCCTGGGCTTTTTCTCAGCCTCGAGACCCGGGTGCTGGTCCTGTGCACAGGGCGTTCAAGCTCACCAGGGAGCGGTGTCTGTCGGAAGTGCTCACCTGACTCGGTTGTGGGAGGGGCTTTATCCTGGCTGTCTGGGCTGATCCCAGTGATCCCAGGGCAGAGCCCACTGTGCAAGTCCCCTGTGTGCATGTTCACAGGGAGGCCTGCAACGGAGGGTGGAGACACTCGGAGTTTTCCGACTCACATTCAGGGGCCAGGGCAGGTGCTTCGTGCAGGTGTCTGGCTGAGTGCCATGCCATGGCCAGGCCTCGGGCGGGGCACCGGGGCCCGATCCCTGCGGTGATGTGGTCAGTGCTGTGGTGTGGGGGTGGATGAGGGGCCGCAGGACCCCTGTGCAGTCAGGCAGGGATGACGACGGCTCGGCTGAGAGCACCAGGTGAGTCAGAGTTCCCAGGTGGGCGGGACGTTATTTACGGTGATGCTTAGGCCTTCAGCACGCGGCATAGTTTTCTGAAATCTGTGTGAGTTCTTAGAGTGTCCGCTGCATATTGAGCTGACAGTGCTGAGGCTGTTCAGAGGCGGGCCTTGGAGGGTGCTGCCCCCTGTGGTACAGGAACGTGCTGGCCTCCTGCTCGGCTTGTGACCAGGCCTCTCCAGGGACTGTCTCTTGGCCAAACAGGGAATGATAGTTGTTTAGAGAATCCTCCCCAAAGTGATCAAAGTATCATCTGCCTCCTGCTTTTTCTTGTACTGTTTTTATCTTTAAAAAAGCTTTTCATAAAAAATTGGGAAGAACAAAGACTAAAATAAAAATGACCACTAGGAGCCTTGGCTGGTGTGGCTCAGCAGTTAGAGTGTCGGCTGGTGCACCACAGGGTTTCAGGGTCTCCCTGTCAGGGGCACGTAGCTAGGTCGCAGGTTTAGTCCCTGGCCCAGGTCAGGGCGTGTGTGGAAGGTAACCAATCAATGTGTCTCTCTCCAATCCGCATTTCTCTCTGTCTCCCTACATTCTACTCTCTCTCTTAAAAATAAAAATGACACTAGGAGGTAGCCCCCCAGTCATGGTCAGGTTTTAAAAAATTAAGTCATGAAATATCTCAAACATATGACATGTTACAGGGAATAATAAACATTCACATATCCACCATCCACATTTAGAAAATGTTAACAGCTGGCCATATTTGCGTTAGCTATTTTAAAAAGAAACAAAATGCGGCTATATTTCACCTAGAGGCAATAGCCATCTAATTGGTTTCTGTTTCTACTCCTGCCCGTGACATCTGTTCTTTACATAGTTGGATCATTTCTCACTTCTGCTCAAAACCTGGGCTCAGGGGTGCTCACTGCCACTAGAGTGTCTCTTGAGTGCTTTCTGTAGACAGAGTTAGGACAATTGTGCATGCATGTACATTAGACACGAACTTCCATATGTACCCATGTGGACATGCATGTCCATATGTATCGACACACATGTACACACAGACACGCACGCCCACATGCACCTATAAGCATGTACACACAGCCATGTATGCCCATATGTGCCTACATGCATGCACACACAGACATGAATGTCCACATATACCTACTTGCATGTATGTCCATATGTGCCTACATGCATGCCCCTGCATATGTGTACATAGACTCATGCCCATATGCACAGCACAAACACAAATTTCATAAATCCCGACTTTACAGGGGTACCTCCAGTTCTAATCCGTCTCCATAAGTCCTCTCTCGCCTTCCTCCATTCCACACCTGCGTCCCTCTTCCAGCGTGAGAACTCGGGCTCACAGCATCAACACGTTCTTGCTAGGTTATTGCAGCAGTACCTTCCCTTTTTAAAAACAACGCCTTGGTCACTCTGCTAAATGCACTTATTAGTTTTTCCACTTAGATTCCGTAGGGTTTTCTGTGGCCACAGTGTGTGTGTGTGTGTGTGTGTGTGTGTGTGTATAACTGTCTGTGTGCCTTTCATTTCCTTTTCTTGCCTTCTTGCCCTGGGGCATGTCTGTTACAATGTTGGGCCGTCCAGAGCTGACATCCTGCCTCGTTTCCAGTCGTGGGGCAGCTCCTTGAGGCCAGGGACTCGGTCTCGTTCACTGTCAATTCGGAAATGAGCTGATGATTCATAGATGCTGGGCGATATATTTCCACGTTTCATGTTTTTTCTTTTGTGTTTACATTCCCATTTGGTAAAACAAAACCAAATGAAGATAGAAAATAGCGTTGGGCTGATATCAGGAGGGATGTGTTCAGGCACACAGGCTGCTTCCATTCCCGCTGTCTCGTGTGAACACGCTTTCGCCCGCCTCCACGGCCTCTGGCGTGCTGTGAGAGCCCGTGAGTGGCCGCACCCCGGCTGCTCTGGAGCTGAGCGTGGGGTTGTGGGTCTGGGCTGCGCTTATTCATGTCGCCCACCCCTTGTTCCAGGGGCTCCTCACGAGCGGAGTGGAGTTCGAGTCTCTTCCTGCGGCACTTTCCCTCCCGGCCGAGTCTGGTCTTTACCCAGTGACGCTTGTCGGGGTCCCCCAGACGACGGGGACGATTTCCGTGAACGGTAAGGGGGGTTTCTCTCTGATCCAGGTCGGTAGGACGGCCAGCCGCTCTGTTGCCCTGACTCACGGAGGCCTGTCACCCGTCAGCAGCATCCTAGTCCCAACCACCGGGCATTGCTTCATTTTGTTACGTAGGGAACCTCAAAATTTCAAAGCCATTTTATTTATTTCATTTTTTATTTTTAAATAAAATTTTATTGATTTCAGAGAGGGAGAGATAGAGGCATAAATGATGAGAGAGAATCATTGATTGGCCGCCTTCCACCCCCTACTGGGGATTGAGTCCACAACCCGGACATGTGCCCTGACTGGGAATTGAACTGTGACCTCCTGGTTCATAGGTCGATGCTCAACCACTGAGCCACGCCGGCCGGGCTCAAAAGCCATTTTAAAGCTTGAACAATTTCAAGTGCTTATGTAACTGAGGGAGTTTTTTTTGTCGTGGAAATTTTGCTAATCTTACGTTGTCGTTCCTGTCCACAAGCAGCAGGCTTGCTGTCTCACGTGGCGGTGATGATGACAATAATCGGCTCTGGAGCTTAGACTTTGAATCATTTTTCAAAGACTTAAGTCGAGTGATGTCCTGGAAAGGAGTGCTGGCTCTCACTCTCAGGTTATAGACAGCCACACTTGGAAAGCACTTCAGGAAAGGGACAAGATGGAATTAAGTTGTGCAGAGATCCCAGTTTACAGAGACCTCACAGGCACATGTTCACTGGGGCTCAGGCAGCCTGGTAAGGTGGGCATGTGGGTGCTGCGATTAGCTCCGCCTCCAGGGGGAAGCCGCGGGGCCTGTGGGTGGGACTGGCAGGTGACGGGCCTGAACCTCAGCTCGGCCCTCAGGCCTGAGATTGGAAGCTGGCCGGGTGGAAGCCCCTCCTCTTGTCTCCTAGGTTACCACACCACCGTCTTTGGCGTCTTCAGCGACTGTTTGCTTGACAACCTCCCAGGAATAAAGAACAACGGCTCCACAGTCGAAGTCATTCCTGCTTTGCCCAGACTGCAGATCAGCACGTCTCTGCCCAGGTAGATGCCACAGAGCAGGTGCCGACCTCCGGACCACACGTGGCACTGAGGCAGATGGCTCAGTGTGCGTCGCTCCGTGTGCGCCTCTCGGGCACCGGGAGCCAGAGGCAGGCTCCAACTTTGCGACTAGAGTGTGGGCAAGGGCTGTGTCGGGACAGAGGGAGCGATGGGCTCTGTGACAGCGAGTGGGGAAGCGGAAGGGTTCTTACCCAGAGCAGACACAGTGTGCACTTAGCCTCTGTAGTCACAGCTTTTGTGAATACAGTGAGGGGTGGGCACACGCAGGTTAAACTACCGAAAAGATAAATCTGTAAGTCAGGATGCAAGATCACACCAGTAATAATGCTCGTAAGCCCTAGCCAGTTTGGCTCAGTGGATAGAGCATTGGCCTGTGGACCAAAGGGTCCCGTGTTCGATTCCAGTCAAGGCCACGTACCTCGGTTGCAGGCTCCTCCCTGGCCCTGGTCGGAACGTGTGCAGGAGACAACCAGTCTATGTGTTTCTCTCACATCGATGTTCCTCTCTGTCTGTCCTTCTCTCTTCCACTCTCTCTGAAATCAATGGAAAAATATCCTTGGGTGAGATGAACAACAACAAAAAGACATAATACAAATAAACAATATAGTAATTAATAGTAACATAAGAATAAACTTGGCATTTTGTGTACTCATACTGCAAACCCACTTTTGTCAACCCCTGTACCTATTAATTACAGTATAGGTAGTGGGATAGATTACTTTTTGCATAAGCATATAACATAAGCTAAAGACATTTACTTCAATGACGTCAGAAAGCTCATCGTAAAAAGTATCTCAGAATCCCATCACCATTCATGTCCTTGCTCTTGGAACCTGGGATTGTCTCCATTTTTGCTCTTACGGAGCATGCTGACTCTTTTGGCTGTTTTTGTAAGATGTGTCTTGGTATTTTCTGAAATGTCCTGAAAGCTCCCTCACACATGTTGTGGGCACTGTGCTGGACGCTGGATGCAGGCCTGACACCAGTCCTGTCCTTGCCCAGGCAGTTCCAGTGCCGTGGGGAGGTGGACAGGGAGCAGCAGTCCCAGGGCGCTGTCCTCAGGACGCTTTCAGGGCTGGGGGTCACAGGGGCTGCGGGAGTCCTTCCAGGAGGTGGCGTACATGCCTGTGATGGGAGAGGTGAGGGAGGAGGAGTTAGCAGGTGAGTGGGCGGACAGGAGGGTTTTCTCGCTAAGGGAGCAGCCTGAGACCAGAGGCAGGAGGAGCATCGCGTGAGTGAACTCAGAAGGGATCCTGGCACTCATTGTAAGAGCTAAAGGTGTAAAACTTTTAGAAGAAAGTTTTCATGCTCTTGGGTTAGGCAAAGAGTTCTGCTATTGACATCAAAAGCAATTCTCTATCCGGGCTGGAACCAGAGGCCCTGGGCCGGGCATGACTGGTCTGTGAGCCCAACTTGCTTAAGCGTCGGCTTCTCCCGGCACAGCGCAGGTGTGAGACCGGCACTGCCTACACACTCTTTTCTGTGCTTTGGACCAGAGAGTGGGTGAAGCTCTCTGTGGCGCGTATAAACACACTCCGGTCTGTCCGGTCCTCTGTGGCCAATTCACCCTCCTGTTCCTGGTGGCAGGGCACTGCATTCCCTGTTTAAAGCCCAGATTCCCTGTCCCTAGTTCTGAAATTCTACGTGCGGCGATATGAATACTTCTAAAATGCATTGGTTTTCTTTTCTTCTTTCTTTTTATGATGCATTATTGTTACTACCATTATCCTAGATCTGCGCACTCCTTGCAACCTGCCTCTGGTGACGAAATATCCACGCATGTGTCCGTCCAGCTTTTCAATGGAGAGACCCAGCAGCTTGTCATCAAGTTGGAGAACATCGGAGTGGAGCCCTTGGAGAAGCTGGAAGTCACCTCCAAAGTCCTCACCTCCAAAGGTGGGTGCTCCCGGCAGGTTTGCCCTGAGCAGTTTATCTCTCTGTTCCCAGAAGACACGCTGTTCTGTGCCGTGTGCAGAGCGTCTGAAAGCTTCTCCCTCTGTCTGATGCCCTCGTGAAAGTGGCGTTCTAGTCATGTGTGAAGAGCGCACGCAGGAGGCTAATGGAGCAGAGGACGCACCCTGTACCCGCCTTTCTGTCCTAGACCCGCAGGAAGCATTCTTGAGCGAATGAATGCAGGGGCGTTTGCAGGTTCAGAAGAGTTCTGCCTGGGACCCACCTGTCACCTGCAGCCAGGGTTTCCTGAGTGGGTCCAGCGCCCGGAGCCCATGCATCCCTCTGACCTCAGCAGGCCCGAGGCACAGGGCACCTCCATGCGTGCACTGGAGGGTGGACTCCGACAGTGAGCGTTAGCACGTGTGTGCATTTATGAGCGTGTGCCATGCACACTCCTTGTGGAAAACCACAGGAAGCCGCTCAGTGGTTGCAAAGGTGACTTGGCTTCAAGCTGGGCGCCTCACTCCTCTTCGTGCCTCACTCACACACCCAGGTGATGGCCTCCCAACACCCAGGACTGGCACTTTCTTGGTACTTTGACCTATAACATTTGAAATGGTTTGCGTTTTTCTTGGCTTTCTGAGAATGCATCAGAACTTCCCGGAGGATCAGCGAGCCTCCTGTTGCCTCAGTCACGTTATCACCATCACACTGTTGTTGTTGTTGCAGAAAAGCTGTACGGCGACTTCCTGAGCTGGAAGCTGGAAGAAGCCCTGGCCCAGTTTCCCCTGCAGCCCGGCCAGGTGGCCACGCTCACTGTCAACATCCAGGTGAAGCTGGACTTCTCGTGCCAGGAGAACCTCCTCCAAGACCTCAGCGACGGTGAGCTTCCCGCTCCCATTAGCGCTCCGCGGCCCCGGAGCTGCGCCGCCGCCCGTGCTTGTCACTCACTAACTCAAGCTGCTTGAGACTCCTGGGCGCCTCATTACCCGAGTGAGTCCCCGTTTATCTGAGAGCAGCAAAGGGCTTCTCAGTTAAAGTTCCTCGTTCACACCCTTCATTGTGCTGTGCTCAGGGGCCAGGAGGGCACCCTGAGTTGGTGGAGTGAGGAAACTGCATTTTTCAAGTTCACCTGCTGTGATCTAATTAGGGGATGATCAAGCTCTCCTCAGAGTCTGGTGATTTCTCTGAGGCCTCAGAGTCTAGAGAACATGGGACTTTATATTTGGGAATCTCTGATTACAGATAAGATCCCATGTATTAATTATGTCAAATTATGAAGCGTGCATTCAGACATTCATGTGGCGGCATTGTGGGTGTATTAGTTAGCTCTGCCATAACAAAAGACCACCGACAGTGTGGCTGTACAACAGAAATTTATTTCTCACAGCTCTGAAGGGTGGGCGTCTGAGAGCAGGGGCTGGCATGGCTGGGTTCTGGTGAGGGGCCTTCTCCTGGCCTGCAGATGCCTACCTGACCCCACCAAGTCCTCACGTGGCAGAGAGAGCACTCTGGTGTCTGTTGTAAGGGCACCAGCCGTGTGGGCTTAGGCTCCATCCTCATGACCCCATTTAACCTCAGGGAGCAGCAGGTACAGAGGCCTGACCCTCAGTAAGGCAGTGGATTGTACCTTCAGAGGCTAGATGTCTCTCTCGCTCTCTGGGAACTGAACTTGGTCTCCCAGCCAGCCTCTCCCAGCCTTCCCTGTGTGCTAAGGAAGTGATGCGGTCAAGTCGAACTTGAGAGACTAGGTTAGTTATGGGTTTTGTCTTATTAGTTCATTTACTTACCATTTACTGAGGGCTCGTGATCTGCGTGAGCCCGTGCCAGCTGCTGTGGGAGGTCCGGAAGTGGGAGTGACGAGGATTCTGCCTTCATGGAGTTTGTAGTCAGTAAGGAGTCGGGGACACACACACATTGCTGTAGTAATTGTAGCGGTTTCTGTTGGATGCTTGCCGGTGCCGGGTGCTGAGATACGTACTTTATATGCAGTGACTCATTCATGCTTCCAGACAATCCCACGGTCCGTGTGTTATAGCTGCTCCTGCTTTAGGGATGAGGCACTGCAGGCTCAAAGACGGAAAGGGACTTGGCCGAGGCCATTCAGCCGGATGGTGGAGAGGCTGGGAGTCAGGCCTCCAGGGTCTGATCTCCACCCACGTCCCTGGCAGCAGCTTGTGCTCCTGGGTCTGGACTGCAGGCAGGGAGCGGGTCCCGGGGTCACACGGTGCAGGGAGTATTATGGAAGAGGATGCCTGTGACAGAGACAACGACACTGGGAGGAGGGGGGACCAGGGGAAGAGTTTTGGTGGAAGTGCCTGGATCCAGGAGCAGGAACAACAGGACTCAGAGCCTGGCCGTGGTCCCTGTGAGGCTGCGCTATTTCCAGTCTGCCCTTCACTTAGTGTGTCATCCTTTGGGGTCCCACCCAGACATTCCGGGACTCAGCGTCAGTGTCCTGCCTCCTTGGGGGACACTCAACGCCAGGGTTTTCCCCACCTGGCCCTGCGACTACGGCAGAGGCCCTGCTCACATCCTCGGCCCCTGGGTCCAGGTCTCTTCTGGAACCTGCAGGCCCCTCTGGGGAGCTTGGTGCTGGGCTGTGTGTCTCCACGCAGCTTTTCCTGCTACGGGTGTGGGTGCTCGTTCCGGGGCGTCACCAGAGTGCAGGGAGCGCAGGCTGGGCCGGCAGCGGCTGGTTCTCCCCTCTTACTGTTTATGTCTGAGCGAGAGCTCCTCCCTCCATCCAGCTGCCCTCTCACTTCACTCCATCCTCACCTTTCAGATGGGATCAGCGTGAGCGGCTTCCCCCTGTGCAGCCCCTTCCGCCAAGTAGTGAGGCCACGTGTGGAGAGCAAGGCCGCGAACCCGCCCGAGGGCAGCAAGCCTGGGGACCCGAGCCACACGAAGGTGAGTTGGCCCCACACACATGCTGCTGGCGACAGGGTTGGCGCTCGGCTCCTGCCCAGCCTTTCCGGAGGCAAGGTTCTGGGTGTTTCTCCAAAAGGGAAGGCGGCGTGGGTGTGGCAGCAGTGGTGTGTTTGTGGAACGTGTTTGTGGAATGTGGTTTCTCGGGTGCTCCTCTCGCCGGCGTGGGAAGCAGGCTCCCTGGGCCAGCATGCTCCAACCGTGGTGTTGCTGACTTGCTTCCATGAAATCTGGGAATGCCGGGGTTCAACCAAGGCGGGCCCTGAGTGGAGTAGGCTGTTTCCTGCCTCTTTCTTCATTTGAAAAATGCATTTATTGCATTATTATTCCCAGTTCAGATGTGGATTCCATAAACTTTTCTTATTTCTTTGGCACCTCCTTCCCCTCATTGGTTTCCAGACACTCAGGCAGCCAGAGGCATGTGCGGTAGCAGGTGGGTGCAGTGCGAGGTTGGGGTGCGTGGGGGCCTCCGGACAAGCTGAGGGGGTCATGTCCACAGAGCTCCTGAGTCTGAACTGGAGCACAGGTTTCGGGTCGCAGAGTCAGATTTAAAAATCCTGGGCCTCGCCCTTCCTGCTGGTTGGGTGATGGTGCATGAATTTTTCTTCAGTTGGAGTTGCGTGTTTTATAATGATTATAAATGTGGTGCTTGCTTGCACGTGTATTTAAATATAATTATTTAAATACCATTACTGTTTACTGAGTGCATCCTTGTTGTCTGGCACTTGTACGGAAATTGTTCTTCTAATTCTCACGATGACTCTGAGGGTGGTCTTCTCCTCCAGTGAGGGCGCTGGCTCCGGGAGATGCGACACGCTCAGTCCCTCCGGTCCCTGCCCATCGCACTGTGACATGCCCTCCCTCCACCGCCCTCCTGAGTTTTGTGCATTGAGCCCAAAGCCCCCCCCCCCCCTCTGCTAATCCTCTCCCAAGGATATTTTTTCCATGATTTTCAGAGAGAGTGGAAGGGAGGGAGGGAGAGAAGCATTGTGTGAGAGAGACACATGGATTGGTTGTCTCCTGCACGCACCCTGACCGGGGCTGTGGATCGAACTTGCAACCCAGGTACATTCCCTTGACCTGGAATTGACCCTGAGACCCTGTGGTGGGCAGGCTGACACTCTAACCACTGAGCACACTGGCCAGGGCAAGCCTCTTGATTCTGCTTTCCAGTCCTCGGTTTGGCCCCACCAACCGTGGCGGTTTATAGGTTCTCTCCGTCCCTTCCAGTCGTTCCTGTCTGTCCACCAGGCCCACTGAGCCTTCTAAGTGTTGGCTTCTTGCCCAGGCCCCGGAGGAAAGGAGCTGGCCGTGGTGGACTGTGCTCTGCAGGCCCGGCCATGCCCGGTGCTGTCTGCTCAGAGGTGTTCTCAGCGTTTGAAATATCTCGTCAGGGAAGGGGGGACACTGGGATTTAGGGAAGGTCTGGGCCTCACCCTGGTTCATGGAGTTAGTTAGCGGTGACGGATCCAGGGTAGAATCCGGGTCCCTTCTAACCTGGACCCTGAGTAGGATGGGACCCATATCCAGACTCGGAGCAGGATGTCCCAGGTGACAGACCCCGTGCCCCCAAAGGCAGTGGGGAGGGGTGTGTGGGAGCAACTGCGTTAGTCAGTGGCCTGTTGCTGGGGAAGGTGATGGGGAGCTCGAAACTGAAACGATGCAGGGCCCCCCGGTGTCAGGGCACGTCTGCTGCGGTTCTGTGGGACTCCTGAGGGGCGCGTGGCGCTGTGTGCCAGGCTTGGGGTGCTGCTGCGGGGGCCCCTATCGCCCGGCCTCCTGGCACTGCCCAGCTTGTTACCTCACACATCTCCCCAAAGCAGGAAAGATGATTTAATTGGAAATGTGCTCAACCTGTAAAGCTATCACCCAGGAATGGCGTAGTCATGGAAACAAGTGAGTCAGTGGAAGCAGCTTCGAGGGAGGCCCTCGGGAAGTGAGAAGGGAGTGTGTCCTCAGGTTCCAGGAAGACGTCGTCCCTGTCCAGCGGGCACCCGCTGTCTGTCCATGGTCCTGAGGAGTCGTTCTGCGCGCTGTGTGGCGAGTCTGAGGACTGAACAGATTGTGTGATGTGGACGCAGGTTAGAAATGACCTTCCTCTCAGCCAGGCCCCGCAGCACGGCCTCCGGGCCTTGCGTCCCCGCTGTGACGTGCAGCGGCCTGCACAAGGCTGGTGGGCTTGCTCACAGAAACACAGTCGGAATAGCCTTGTAGCCGTTAAGGAAATGGGACTCTTGTTAAAACCTCCCCATAGAGAACATTCCCAGCCCGATGGTTTCAGTCATGCATTTTATGAAGCATTTAAGAGAGGAATAACATGGGTTTTATGTAAACTCTTCTTTCAGGAAACTTGAAAGAGAGTGAATACTCCTAAGTGTTCTGTGGGGTCAGCGTTGCCCTGGTACCAAAGCCGATGGAGAGGGTGTGGAGCCACAAGGACCTGGGCATAGAATCCGGGCATGTCCCGTTCAGCAACATGTAGAATGTGGACCAAGTGGGGTGACCTGGGGACTGCAAGACTGGTTTTAACATTAGCAACACAACACATGCAGTTCTCAGTACCAACATACCAGAAAGGAAAACTACCAGCGTCTCCATCATGGCTGCAGAAAAGGCATCCGACCACGCGCCTTGTTTGTTTCCAATAAAACTCACCGACTGAGAACTGGAAGGGATCCTCCTCAGCCCACCACCTACACTCCCACTGTCCGGAGAGGTGCAGAGTGACTGCCCCTGGGCCACGCCCTGTCCCCTGCCCTTCAGCTGGGCTGCAGTCCCTGCGACCGACCAAGGTCCTCCCTCTGTTCCTCCAACTCCCAGCATGTCCCCAGTCTCAGGGCCATGCTCGAGGCTGTCTTGCCTGCCAGGCCTTCCAGGTGGCGTGAGCAGAGCCAGCGCTCCTTCCCGCATCTCCACCCGCCCCCCACTCCCACCTCTGCTGTCATTCTGTGCTTTATCCCTGAGTTCCCAGGAATGCCCTCAAGGCCACGGGCTGGTCCCTGCTCAGTCTGAAGTAGATCTTCCCAGATCAGATGCTCCCCACAGCTCAGCGACACACTCCCTGTCCACGGACTCTCTTTAATCCGAAGAGTCTCCGCATCAGGGAGGCAAAGCGGTGTGTTCTCATTCGGTCAGGCCTGGCGGTGACAGCCCTCAGGTGATGGCTTCGGTCTGTTGAATACTCCTGTCACTTCAGCCTTTACACTGGAGCCCTGGGATGTTCATGTATGTTCATGTATGTTTCATTTCAACAATTGCATTTATAAACGGGCCGACTGGAAGGCTCTGCTAAGAAACCTTAAGAGCAAATGTAGTTAAAAAAACTGTGTTACAACAAATGGCCCATTTTGTTATGCTGTGTTACAAATGAAAACTTTCCGTGAGCCCCGTCCGGTGGCAGAATGAAGGCTCCCATCGGCTGGGAGGGGACAATGCATTTGCTCACTGACTGCTTGCGCACAGGACGGCGAGGGTGGAGCGTGCCGAGGCTGGAGGGGTTTGGGGTCCACACCAGCGAGATTAGTGCTTTCAACAGTGTGTCCAGTTGCTGCGCTCATGACGGCAGCGTCCCGTTATTCAGGTGGAAATTACCCGCCGCTCAGGAAGATTAAATAACGCGCCCAAGGTCAAGCCGTTACCCAGTAGAAGTTAACACTCAGGCCCAGATACGTCTGAGTCCAAAGCTGGCGCTATTTCTAAGTTTCCAGACTTATGGGATACAAAACATCCTGTATCGATTCTGGCCGTATTTATAGAGCAGCGAGCAAGCTTTCTCGCCTATCTGACCCTCAGTTTTAATCTGTAAAATGCAGATAATACGTCTTCCTCCTGGGCTATTATAAGGAGCAAAGTGTCTGCTATTAGCCCTGGCAGATAAGAAAAGCTTACCAAATGGCAAATCCAATTCAGTTCCAAATTATTTCTAATCTGTCCCGGTAATAGTTACAGAGACGGGGAAGTTCTCTCCGCAAAGTTTAAGCACCAAAGCTCCAACGGAATCCTTTAATCTGCCCAACAATTTCAACACTTAATAGGAATTGAGCAGTAAGGAGTGGAGTCTACTGCAGGGGGAATTCTGGAACAGAATTAAGGTCAAGGCCCAAAAAATGTTCCTTGGGGTTCTGTGACACCTTTAGGACTTTGCTTCTGTGATATTTGCTGTGCATCGAATCCCTGTGGCATTTCGTTCACTCCATCCAGGCCAGTCCTGGGAGCAGGCGGTTCCGGAGCGACCTCAGGCTGTGAGAGGCACTGGGGAAGTGCAGGATGGAGCAGGGTGGGGCCCGCTGTGCTCTGGATAGGCCGTCAGCACACCAGCCTGGTAGACGGCTTGCTGCACAGAAGTCAGGGCCCCTGGGATGCCAGCACCAGCTGCCATGGTTACCACCTGCCATGTTTCCTAGTAGGTTCTGAGCTGAGGCTGAGGATGGCACCTGGCTGACGAACGCCTCCTGCTGCCTCGCTGTGTGGTCGCAAGTCCGTTTTATAACTTGCTTTGTCCGTACTGTACAGTTTTATGTCTCTACATTTTTATTGCTTCTAATATCCAGACAATATTAAAATTTCCCCCACTTGACTCCCAGATTCTATTATAACTAATTAGTCCAAACCAGCACACTGCCCGGACCACTCACGCGCCCGCTCTGTGCACCACGGAAGTTGGTTTTAGTCCAGCACCGTCTTCTCTTTGATGTTGCTGAGGCCCTGGAAGGAAGCGAGCTGGAGACACACATAGCACTGCGGCCGACCCCTCCAGGCTGCACAGCTAGAGCGCCGATGTTCATCTCCCTGGAAGTTAGCTTAAGAGTGGAACTCTAACTGAGCCCTGGAACTCATTGCGGAGGCGGTAATAACAAACTCCGAGAGTGGGGTGCTTTGGCCCCGAGAGCGGTGATGGACCAGTGCCCCGCATTTCCAAACACCAGCCCGGCGCCGTGCTCTCTTTCCGTCTTGGCAACAACCTGTCATCTACCGGTGTCTCCATTTGGGATGGGGAAACCGAGGCTTACAGCAGACACTTCGAGGCTTACAGCAGACAGTTGACACAGCTAAGAAATGGCGTCGTTGCGCCAGGCCCAGGCTTGTCTGAGTCTGAGGTCTCGCCCCCAGTGTGGGTCCTCCCTTGTTCCCCGGAGCCCCATGTGTACGCACTGTTCCTCCCGTGGACACGGAGGCTGCGTATACTGCTGCATCTGTCCCCGCGTTGCCCGTGTCCTCGTGGTAGCAGGCCCTCGCCACACTGGCTGTCGCCTCTCCCTGAGCCCAGGGACGCCCCCACCCCCGCTGCTGTCTGCTTTCTCCTCCTTCCCCTTTGACAAGCTCCTGAGTGGGAGTCAGGTGTGATGTGTAGAAATGTCACCAGCATCCAAATGACTCAGTTAAAGAATGACTGTGTTTTCACATTAAATATCAAGACCTGTCATCTGACAGAAGTTACAAATGACAACGAGATACGATGTTTCCGATTGGAGCCGTTCTGGGGAGTCCAAGAGCCTCGAGCCACAGTAGGCATCGGACAGGGAGTGGAGACTCGGCGACAGGTTTTCCGGAAGAGTGTGCGACAGCATCTGCCAAATGGGCATCGGGTGCTAAGCAAAAGCCATCGGCCGCAGCCCCGAGACTTCAGAAGCAGTGCTGTGCACGCGAGGCCGTGCTTCCCTGGGAAATGGGGGGGCAGGAACCGCCCCCCAGAAACTTAATCCAGAGAAGCATGCAGCGCCATAGGGTCAATTTAAACAGTTCCAAAAAATAAGTCTGCTGAGGCTGCATGAAGAGTGTAGGATGCTCGCCAGTCTCCGGCCTTCGGCTCGGGAAGCAGCGGGTGCTCCGCGGCTGGAGGACCGGCTGGGTTCCCTTGGCCCGAAGGCTCTCAGCGTCTTCAGTGTGTGGACGCTTGGCCTTTGCAGCCTCTGCAGCCCCACCTCCCAGCTCACACCTTCCTCCTGCCCCTCAGGTGAGAGAGCGCGTGACCCTGGGCTGTGGCCTCCTTTTAAAAACTTCCTTTTTATTTTGGAATC
Source organism: Myotis brandtii (assembly GCF_000412655.1). NCBI lineage: Eukaryota > Metazoa > Chordata > Mammalia > Chiroptera > Vespertilionidae > Myotis > Myotis brandtii. The sequence continues at coordinate 739,316 of NW_005369955.1, forward strand.
GTTTTAAATGGACAGAAAAGCTTCAAAGATAGCAGAGTCCCCACAGCCCTCCCCAAGCCTGTCTCCCAGCGCCCTGGGTTCAGTCCCGGCTTTGTCAGCTCCTAATTGTGCAGCATCAGGAGGTGACAGAGCCTGTCTGAGTCAGGTCAGACGCTGGGCACCGTGAATGCCCGAGGAGGGAGGGAGGCGTGGCTCCCGAGTCTGGAGACTAGCGGCCCGCCCGGCCCGTGGTGCGGCCTCCTCCTCACCTCACTGCACAGGCCTCCCGAGGAGACCTGCCGTCCTCTTGTTACTTGAACGTCCTCCACTGCATGAGCAGGCGCAGGCCAGCTCACCCCCTGCTGTGTACCCTCCAGGGAGAGGCCCTCGGGGGCTGACCACTGCTCTGTCCTGTCTTTATGCGGGGCTGCCTCCCCCGGACAGGTCTTTATCTTCCCCTTTGTTCTGTGTTCTTTCATTTTCTGTTCTGTCCTCTTGAAGAGATATAGATATTTTATAAAGAACCACGAAACTCATTAATGAAATATCCGTAAGGGTTGGCTTGTGGCCGGAGTGTCATTACATATCTGGCAAGAAGAGAGGAAGTTAACCACATCACCGTTTCATCTGGAGAGGCCTCCATAGCAGGCGCTGAGCCTGAGCAGTCTACAATCTGCAGCCCCGATTAGAACGAGGCGCTGAAACGGGTTAGGATCTGAGGCTCCAGCCCCGCCGGCATGGCTCAGTGGTTGAGCATCAACCTGTGAACCAGGAGGTCACGGTTTGATTCCCAGTCAGGGCACGTGCCTGGGTTGCAGGCTCGATCCCCAGTGGGGGGCGTGCAGGAGGCAGGCAGCCGATCAGTGATTCTTTGATGTTTCTCTCTCTCCGTCTCCCTTCCTCTCTGAAATCAATAAAAATATATATTATCTGCCCTTTAATAAATATATATTTTTTAAAAAATCTTAAAAAAGAAGAAAAGAATCTCTAGGTGAGCCCTGGAGGCAGGACTGGGCTCCGCTTCCCTTTTGCAAAACGAGCAGACAGCAGCTTCCACACGTGGGAACCAGCGTAGTCTCGGCGCCGGGCTGCGTGCAAATTCTCGGTCTTTCTCAGAGCAGCCCTGAAAGGCCAGGGCTACGAGGCTCATGTACAGCCCTGGTTTGTCTGTAGTCGCACAGCGTGGAAGTGGCTTGGCCGCCTGACCTCAGCGCCCTCGCTCTGCCGCCCGGCCCAGCCTCGGGCTGCTCCTTTGGACACTCTAGCGGGGCACAGCCATCAAAGGAGCGTGTTTTCTGAAAGCACAGGTTCCTTCGTCAGAGGAAGCTTGATGGGGGAGTGTCATTTTCTCCCTCCCCAAGTCAACTTCTCAAACTTCTCTGAAAACAAACAGCCCTGCCCTAGATGTTTTAAGCTCAACTTTGCAGATTTGTATCCAAGCTTCGCCATCACCTGACTCAGGTAGACTCTGCAATGCTCCAGTACGAAGCTGTTCCCAATCAGGAAGGTAGGTCAGGCTTGTTGGTTAAATTGCTGTTCGCGGTTTTTAAGCTGAGATCTGCAAGAATCTAGGCCTGCGCTCAAAGTGTGTAATTTAAATTTATTCCTGTAGGTGAGCAGCCATGATCCCCACTGCATAGTCACCTTGGAACACACTTGGGTTTTAGATCGTGGGGCCGGGGATTTCACTACCGTTTACTTAGACCCTCCCTCCCAGCCGCGCGGGAAGGGGGCTGTGTGTGGCAGGGGTCTGAGGCCTGTCCATCGGCGGAGATTCTGTCTTGCCTCGGCTAGACTTAAACAGCCATTCCTGGAAGTGGGGCAAATGCCTCAGTAGTCATGGCTGCTAGTGATTATTGTTCGTGGACGTGGTTAAGGACAGTTGCTGTGTGACAGGCATCGCAGGGACATCCTGCACGTTGTTTCCGGTTCTCAAAGTGAATGAAATCGGCGTAGGTTTGCAGGTGTCCAAGCTGAGTCTGCAGCCACCCAGGCCGGGCGAGTCCACAAAGGAGCATGGGCTGTTAGAGAGGGCGGGGGGTAGCGGGGCCCAGGCCTGCTCTCCCTTGGAGGTTCCCTCAGAGCCTCGCTTCCAAGCACTGGCAGGTGGCAGATGCAAAAGGATGGAGTTTCCTCTCCCCCAGGCCAGCCTCTCACCCACTTCACCTCGCCTAGAAACCCTCTTTAGAAACGTTCTAGGTCAGTGGTCGGCAAACTGATTGGTCAACAGAGCCAAATATCAATAGTACAACGATTGAAATTTCTTTTGAGAGCCAAATTTTTTAAACTTAAACTATATAGGTAGGTACATTGTTATTACCTTAATTAGGGTACTCCTAAGGCTTAGGAAGAGCCACCCTCAAGGGGCCAAAGAGCCGCATGTGGCTCCCGAGCCGCAGTTTGCTGACCACGGTTCTAGGTGACATTCATCCTTCACCCAGTTAGTTATCAGTATCATTCCCGTCCCCAGAGACGCAGCTGTGTGCTTCATGCTTGTTCTCGCTGTGACATTTCTGTTGACATTAATTTGCATCCACATCCCCGGGACCTGATCGTGGGCTTCATTTTGTTTGAAGACAAGGAGCTCCCACTTAGAAGGTGTGTTGGGTGCCCCGGGCCATTGTGAGGGCAGAGGCAGCGACAGCGAGAGCTCGTGCTCGGTGGGCCCAGCGCCCGCGTGTCTGTGTGGTGCTGTGGTGGGGGGTGGGCTCCAGACCTAGACAGGCCTGGGCGGCAGTGACCGTGGCCGGGAGGTGTGTCAAATGGAGGCAGTGCTGGCTCCAGGGAGGAGGGGTGTGGACAGCACCTCAGCTTGTTCAGCTGGTCCAGGGGTCGTACGTGGAAAGGTCGTTCTCTCACTGGGCGGGAGGCTGCACACGCCCTGGAAGAGGAAGCGCTGGGTGAGTGCTCGTGGTGGCCGAGCTCTCTGTGCAGGCGTCCAGCACCAGTGCACCTCCCCCGGCCACCCCTCTTGCTGCACCCGTCACCACGTGGCCGAGGTGCTGGTTTGCATTGGAGACACGCAGCAGGCCTCTCTGAGCCCCTGGTTCTGCGCCTGCCGCCCTCTGTTTCTACTGAGGCCATTCATTCGCTGCTTCATTCATTCATTCATTGGTTCACTCAGCACCCAGGAGGCAGGCTTGGATGTGATTGTCCTTCTTGGTAAATGGCTGTATTAACACCGAGGAGACCAGACATGCTTCCTGTCAGTGTCTGGTGGCCTCTTCCGTTTATTGACGGCTGCTGGCTGGGCTCTGGGCCAGGGTCTGGGCATCGGGGAGCCAGTCCCTCTCCTTGAGGGGTCCAGCCCGAATTAGAATCTGCGGTGATTTGACTGTGAAAGCCATGGAGAGCTGGTGTGCAGGTGGGAGGCTGTGTCTGCTGAGGGTCCTGGCTGTGGGGGTGTCACAGCTCTGCCTGCGCCTGGCCACCAGCCGCCAGCTGCCTTCCTTTCCTGCAGCGCTCTGCTTCCTGCAGGGAGCAGGCAGGTCTGCTGAGCCAAAAGTGGACCATGTCCCCCACCGCCCTTTAAAAATTTAGTTTTAAATTTTGTGGTAAAATATACATAACATAAAACACACCCTCCTCATCACTTTTCAGGGCAGTCCAGTGGCATTAAGTGCATTCACATCGTGGTGTAGCACCACCACCACAAACGCCCTCCCCACAAGTTCATTATGTAGTGGTGGTGGCCAGGCTCCATGGAGTTTACTGATTATTTCTTCATCCATCCATGAAATATTTATTGAACACCTGCTGTGTATTAGGCACTGGACTTAGTCCTGGGAGAACAGATCAGATAAGACAGGTACTGTGTCTATGGAATGAGACTCTACTAAGGAAATAAAAAACCAGTCTTGGCTCAGGTGGGAGTGCATGGAACAGCCTTCCACAGAGAGGGAATAGCATGTGAAAAGGCACAGAGGACTGAAGCAACAGGGAAGTTGGCGGGAAATGATGAGGAGCCTAGAGATTGAGTGCCAGCACACGGAGAGGAAGGATGAGGTTGGAAAGCAGGGTAGCAGGTTGGGGCTGTCCCTATACCTTCTTTTGGGTTTTCCCTGTAACAGCACATCATTCTCAATTCCCCTTGGATTCTGTAGGGACAGTGCCTTACAGTTCACACTCACAGAGCGGTAGGCCATAGGCTTGAGGCAGGGAGACTGCCCTACAGTGGGGCTGGGGTCCCAGCAGAAGTCTGGTAAGGGCTGGGGGCACCATTGTCCTGAGAAGAAAGATGGAGTTCCGGCCCAGACCTCCGGGACTGGGCCTGGGGAGGCGGCCGTGCCAGGAATCAGGCTTTCTCCTTAGTGTCCTGCGTGGCGTGGCTGCTCACGCTTCCCTGGCGGCTGGCTCCGGCTGGGCTCACCTGCACGCCCCTTCCTGCTCTCTGCCCCCTGGTCCAGCCTCACTCAGGGTGAGATCTCTGATGTCGCTGAACGAGCAGTTCTCTCTGCAGCAGCAGGACCAGCAGGGAATCTTCACAGTGATGTGCTGGGTGTCCTCATGGGCTCAATCTCTGAGCCCAGCCTGCATCTGGGAGAGGGGTAGGTTTACTCGAATGGGCAGGGAGAGATCAGGTTGGCAAGGTGCCCGCACACAGAAAGCACCCTGTGAATGCCCGCATCTTCTCTTCTAGGACAGGGAAGGGGTGTGCCTCAGACGCGGTGCCCCTGGGGGTCTAGGGACCTCCAGGTGCGTCCCTTATCTGCTGAGACCTTTGAGCCGGCCACCGACTCCTCTGAGCCTCAGCCTCCTCGTCTGTACGGCAGGGAGAATAAAAGCCCACGAGACTAACTCCATCATGGACGCACTGGACGCACAACAGGGCACACAGCGAGCACCAGTGTTTGCAGCAACGGCGCTGTTCTCCTCTTGCTTCTAAACTCAGGATAGTCTGGTTCCCCGCTGTCTGCTCCTCTTCACTGGCTATGAAATAGGGCAGCAGCCGAAACAGAGGCCAAGAAACTCACTCGGGAGCCTATTTTCTGGGCTTGAGCAGGCAGCGGCCGTCGGTGCAGTTCCCCGGCCTCACCGCACGGGGCCGCCCTTCCTCAGGGAGACGGAGCTGGAAACAGTGCCGAGCATCTGGTTTATTTGTTAGCGCCTCTGTTGCATGGAACGCATGGTTTCCTTTGGATCTGCAGAGTGAGAGACCTGGTTTCCTTCCTCCCCTCAGCCGAGTGGTTTGGGTGAGATTCAGGATAAACTCCGCATTACCTGTGCAATGCTGTTTATTAAAAGTGCAGACTCCCTTTCCCTTCCTCACGTGCGTCCCCTGCGGACATGAGCCGGAGGCAGGAGGCACACCTTTGCCAGGAGGACACCGCCCATGTCTGAGGAGTTGGAAACAGTGGGATGGAGGGTGTGGGTTTTGGACAGTCATTCACCAAAGAGTCACTGGGGGTCTGCTGTGCGCACGGCACCTTCAGCAGGGTCTGCATCCAGCGGAGGTGGCCGTGCGTGCGGGATGAGGTAGGCTTGTGAATCCAAGGTGGGCCAAGTGCAATTGTAGGTCCTGAGTGTATGGGAAAGAGGGCAGAGGAGAGCACGGCGGGAGGCTGGCGGCTGCGTGAAGTAAGGGGCCGGGCCTCCCTCCCAGCCTGGCTCCCCAGCCGTCCTCTGTCACCCGCTGGGCCAGGAGCTGGCTGAGGGCAGGACTCTGCTTGTTCGCTGCCGCCTCTTTAGCACCTGGAACTTCAGCCCGGGCCATAGCAGGTGCTCTTTCAATATTCCTCCAACTAAGCAAAGAAGGGAGTCTGGGGGAGGGCCTCCCGTTCCCAGGGCCAGTTCGTTAAGCTGTGAGATCACATTGGGTCCGTCCTTGCCAACACATTTCGGGGAGAGATGACGAGATCGGCCACCGCGCTGCCTGGCATGTAGGAACATAGTGGCTGCTAATTCCATTTTCCTACGGACAGCTTGCTCACGTTTTGACAGGGCACATCCATTAGTGTTATGTAAAAAGAACGTGCCCCTTGTTTTAAAGAAAAATTACTGAATTTCGTGAAAAAGGAAATTTATGACCCAATGCAGAAATTGCTCCTGGAAGTTCCACTTGTTGGAGAGAATTGCATTTTTCTTTGACCTGGACCCTTAGCTGCAAATGGGAGGGAAGCCCTTGATTTGGGCTTTGGCTGTCGAGTGGGGTCTTGTCTGCTGGACCCTTCCCAGAGCCATGTGCTCAGTAGTTGTCCTTGATGGTGGGTCCTTTCCTGCCCCTTCCTACCCCCTCCTTTCCTCCCCCCAGGAGACAGGGAAGGCTTTCGAATGGAAAAGGAGTGCTTTTCTGATTTTTGCTGCTGCATAATGGTTTTAGGGACATTTTATTTGGACCTGCTTTTGTTGAGTCTCTCTCTTCCTTACATTGAAATTTATTTATTTATTTTTAATTTTTATTATTTTTAATTCTTTATCGTTTAAAGTATTTTGCATATAGTATTACAATAGACTTTTAAAAAAATTCTTTATTGTTTAAAGTATTACATATAGTATTACATATGTCTCCTTTTCCCCCCATTGACCTCTCCCCAGCCATCCCCACCCCTACATTGAAATTTTTGTCATTCTTTCTGCTTTCCACGTTCAGGGGGTCCAGGGTGGCAGGGGTGCCAGGAGCAAGAGTGGGGAGATTTGAAAGGCCTCTGGTGTTGGGGGTTGTGCATGGCTGGTGGGGTTAGAGGATGGGGTGGCAGCAGGATTGATGGATGGGCGGTGGCAGGGCTGGGGAGCCCCTGGAGAATCCCTGTGCTACGGGAAGAAGTTTGGACGTTATCCTGGAGGGTCCTCGCAGCTACTGAGCGGCTTTTAGCCATTGAGGGTCATAATCAAATTGGCGCTTTGGAAAAACCACTGAGCCAGTAATGCGGAGGGTGGGTCTGACGAGTCGTGCGTGCGTTCATTCACCGGTGCCGTGCGCTGTGCTCCACGCTCAGCACCGCGCCCTACGCTGGTGAGGCAGAGGCCACGGCAGAGACAGTGCAGTAACGAGCTGATGGTTACTGCGGGAGAGGGACCCATAACACAAGGTGTAATGCAAGGTGGTCATTGTAAGGGCACACAGAGATGGCAGCAGGCACCAGGAAGCCCACCTGGACTGCTCCAGAAGGTTTCTAGGAGAAAAGACAGAGTTTGGAAAGAATTGTAGGGGAGATGGGTGCTCATCCAAAGGGCAGACTCGGAGACAGACACGCACACAGGGAGGATGCCAGGAGGGGAGGACGCCATGGTGGGAGGACCCAGGGGAACGTGCAGATGGCCATCTCCAAGCCAAGGAGAGGCCTTGGAGGGAACCAACCCCGCGGCACCAGGGTCTCAGACTCCCGGCCCAGTGCTGTGAGGCAGGACTTTTCTGTTGGTTCAGGCCCGGTGGTGGCTCTTCACTGCGGAGCCCTAGCCGACTGCTGCAGGGAGGAGGGGAGGCTGTTCAATAGGAGGCTCTCAACGGGTCAGCTCCAGCTGCGGATGGAAACCAGACCTCCGTGTCCTGAGAGCACAGCGCCCTCTGCACAGGGCGGCTTTGTTGCTAGTGTGGCCTGAGGTCACAGCCCTGCTGAGTCGTGCCCCGGCCCCTTCTGAGCAGGAGTCAGGGTGTCAGGACCCCCCTCCCTCTTTATCCTTCATCTGCTGTCAATCTCAGCCTCCTCTCATCTGTCCTGTGCGGTTGATTTTTTGCACCTGAGTGTGGGAGTGAGCTGAGTCCTTGATAAATGTCATCTTCCTGGTTTGATTCCATATATCAGCCAGAAGTCGCTTACAATTTCAGCTCTCTGTCTTTCAGGTTAGCTTTCCCTGGAGACCTGTGGTGTCCACAGAACTGAAATAAACTTGCCTATTTTGTCTTTATTTAAGTCACTCATGGGGGAAAAAAAACCCCACCTGTAGGAGACAATGCCAAAGGGGCAGCACTGAGGGCAGAGCCCTGCCACACCCCTGGGATCGGGGTTGAAAATCCTTCTCCTCATGTTCCCGGTCCCAGGACCATCTCAGCCCCCATCCCTCCCTCTCATTCTCTGTCCCTTACTTGTGGGTGTGGCTTGCTCATCTACCAGACGGTCTTCATCCCTGTCAGTCTGTCCTGCTGGTCTCCTCTCCTCTCCTGGTTCTAGTGATCATGTTGCCCCGCATGCTGCTTCGGGCTAACCCCTCTGACCCAGCTGGTATCCACCCCGATGAACTCCTAGGCCTCAGTGCCTCACCTATAAAGTGAGGGTAGTAATGACAATTTACTCACATGAGGGTGTTGTGATGATTAATCGGGGTAATATCAGTAGAGAATTTGGCAGTAATGCTAAGGCCTCAATATATATTCACCAACCTGGTCACTGCACCACTGCAACCACCACCACCATTACCACCACCATCATCACCACCTCACCACCATCATCACCACCATCACCACCACCATCATCACCACCATCACCACCATCATCACCACCACCATCATCACCACCATCATCACCACCACCACCACCATCACCACCACCATTGGGACACTACCATCACCACCATCACTACCATCATCACCACCGCCATCATCACCACTACCGTCATCACCACCATCACCCCACCACTACCATCATCACTGCCACCTCCATCACCACTGCCACCACCTCCACCACCTGTACCACCATCTCCACCACCACCACCACCATGTGCACATCCCACCTCCACCATCACCACTGCCACCACCTCCACCACCTGTACCACCATCTCCACCACCCCCTCCACCACCTCCACCATCTCTACCATCACCACCATCATCACCACCACATCACCCCACCATCACCACCATCACCACCACTGCCTCCATCACCACCACCTCCACCACCTGTACCACCATCTCCACCACCATCATCACCATGTGCACATCCTCATCAGAGCGTCCCGCCTGCATGTCCCACATGCCTTGCTACTGCGTGGCAGGCTGCTGGTGGTCAGCTATGGCCGAGCAGCTCCTGTTTCCTCTCATGCCATCTGGAAGTCCTTTGGGGTTTGTACAGTGCTGTGCAGGCGTCCACACATACATGCGTGTGTATTTGCATGTGCATGTGGGTGGGTGTCTCATAGAGGCCTCTGCTGGAGGTTCCTCAGGGCTCATACTTGTGTTTCATTTACTGACTCATGTGGAGCAAACGCTTGGATGAGCTGAGCATGGAGCTAATAAATATTTGCCCACTACCTTGGAAGAGATGATTTATACACATTTTAACCGACACAACAACCCTTCGTGGTAGATGTTCTCCTCTTTTCACTAATGAGGAACTGGAGGCCAGTCTCTAAAGCAGCAGAATAATATTCTCATTCCCACCCGAGAGCCAAGGCACCTGCCGTTGCTTGGACCTTCCTGGTCACTGTAGGTTGGCTTGCCACCCGGGGCCACGCTGACCGTGCTGGTGGGACCCAGGAGTGGTGGTTTGCGGGGAGCCTGACACAGTGGGGTGCGGGCAGAGGGTGATGACAGGCACAGTTCCTGCCCCTTGCAGAGTGGGCACCTACTGCACCGGCCTAGCTCCCCCGGACACGCTGGTGCAGCCCAGCACAGTACGGACTGGGAGTGGGGGCCTTACCTGGCACTTGCTCTTGTAGGTACAGGGACCCTGACAAGAAACCCTCTCCCCAGTGGGTTAGCTCCTTCAGCAAATGCAGTCAATAGAACGCGGCTGTAAACAGTGACTGTGAATTAACAGTTCATACTCCCAACAAGGTAGGAACAGATTGTACCAATGAATAGAAAACCGAGCACAAAGTGGGGATGCCTCTGCTCACTGTACCATTCATCTTGTCCTCGGCGCTGGGAGTGCGCCGGCGCCAGGAGCTGCGAGGTGAATACGGCATTGTTGGAGGTGAGTCTCTGAGGGTTGCAGCAGGGCAGCCGGAGGCCCACGGCTGAAAGGAAAGCCTGTTGGAGGAGCCTCCCGGGGTCAGGGTCAGGGTCGGGGTCAGTGCAGACGTGCAGCTTCCCGTGAGACATGCTGGGCGGGGGGATGGCAGGCCTGCCGCCCGAGGGGCTGTCCCTGTCCTGAGCGGGGTGCGCACAATTGAGGTCATTGTGGTCCATCCCAACCACTGGGCGGGAAGAAGGAGCTGATGAATGGACCATCCTCAAGTTTCCTCTCAGGGGCGGGTTCCATGCCGCACCCTGCGATTTTTCTCTCTGACAACAGAAAACTTGCCCCAGAGGAGAGTTCAGTGCAATCAAGCTGAGTCCAGAACCCAGTGTGGAGGCAAGTGCAAGTGGGTTAGTTCCCGTGGTCAGTGCATGGAAACGGACTCTCAAAATGGGGAATTGTGATGGAGGGAGTCCTGCTTATTAACGTGGCCCAGGTGGGCAGTGCTGAACGCTGAGGTGGCCCGCCTCCCCTGCGGGCTGGCGCCTTCCCTCTGCCCCACGCACACTCCCCTCGCCCATTGGCGTGGCTGCGGGAGGCTGAGCTCCCATGGGCGGAGGGCAGGGCCTCGGCTCGGTCACTGCCCTGCTCCCGGGACGGAGCCAGTGCGTGGCACTCAGTAGGTCTCAGTGACTGTTTCCTGAGTACGTGGGCGGCTGCATGGCGGCGGTCTCTCTACCAAAGTCCCTCCCACAGCCCCAGCCTCACGCGCCCGGCACAGGTGTGGGTGTCTGCCCAGGGGCCTCGGCGCTGACCCCTGTGCTCTTCCTGGATGATGCTCTGTCCCTTTGCCTCGTTCAGCTTCTGTTTTCTCTTCTGTAAATGAACTCTCTGCGGCTTTTTTTTTCTTGAGAATCAATGGAAATAATACATATAAAATGCTTTTACAACCGTGAAGTATTGTTGGCGATGGAGCGCTGTGTGTGTGTGTGTGTGTGGGGGGGGGAGATCAATCACTAATTACGCTCATGTGGGCCATAGTGCTGTTCACACTTATCACACTCAGATCAAAACAGCTCTGACAGTGTTAGGAAGGTCTGACTTACTCTTTCATCTCCCCTCTTCCCGCTGTGGAGTTATCAAGCTATAAGTAGACATCATGACTCTTTACAACAGAGGAAGGGAGGCAGCGCATCTTACCTCTCAGCCAGCTTCTCTGGGCAGCGTTGGCCCCTGCAGCTCGGCCTCCCCTCTGATTATGAGCACGCCTTGCTGTCTCCCGCCGAGAAACCGAGGCTCTGTGAGACGTGAGCATCCACGCGTGGCTCAGAGCACGTGTGCAGGCCCTGCCCAGTAAGAAAATACCTGCGAGTAGACACTGACTAGGTCGGTGGCATGGTGGTCAGCACAGGGAGGGCTCAGACGTAGACAGCTCTTCTTGTCCACGGAGGCGTTTTGGCTCTATTGGGTTTCTCTGCTTAAGTTCGCACCAAAGTGCGTATTAAACTGTTTAACATTGCCGGGTAGTGAAACGTGGGACCGAGAAATGGGAGGAGAGAAGGTGACGCAGAAGGAAAGGAAACGTGGACAGCGGGACAGATGGAGGGAAACCAGTGCTCACTGGGCGCCTGTGTTGCTTCATTGCATCTGGTTACAAAGTCCCACTGGAGAGGGTGCTCTGCCCCCCATTCTTTCTCCACAAGGAGGCGGAGGCTCCTGGGTGTCAAGTAACTTGCCCGACATCATAGAGTTTACAAACCACAGGGCCTGGTGTGTGGGAAACTATAGGGCAGGGGTGGGCAACCTTTTTGTGAGTGTGTGCCAAAACCAGCAAAATCTCTGACTCAAAATTCTTCTGCGTGCCAACCCTAATTTTTTGAGAACATGTTACGCCTACTTGATATCTCTTAAGGTGTACGTATGTGAAGAACCTTGAAGAAATAATAAAATTCATTCGAGCGACAAAAACACAGTATATGATGATGAAAAATACATTTATTTTTTAATGTATACATGTACACTGATAGTCCGACAGAAAACTTTATGACTCCGTTTGATATTATCAGTGGGACTTTTGCTGCTGCATCACTGATGACAGAGATTCTACATCAGGTTTTTATTTCGTGACCTTCAGAGATATGCACGAGCTACTACTTTCATCCGTCAGGCTACTCCTATTATGAGACTTAACAAAATTCATCACTGAGAACAAAGATTCACAAGCGTATGTGGATGAAACCAAAACACTGGTCGGATCTAGGAAGGCAGGGAGAGTTAAGGCAGAGGCATAGAAATTGCTCTTCCCCTCTCTCGTCAATCCATGTCTATGGTCTTTAAGATAACTTGTTATGTAAAATTATTTATTTATCTAAGATGCACCTACACTGAATTTATCTGAAAAATAAAAAAGTCGATATTAAGAAAAAAATTGTAAATGGAAGATTATAAGAGAGGGTTTCGCGTGCCAGCAAAAGTTACTGGCGTGCCATGTTTGGCACGCGTGCCAGGGGTTGCCCACCCCTGCTATAGGGAGCTTGTTAGCTATTACTTGTTCTATATAATAAAAAGCTAATATGCAAATTGTCCCCTTGGGAGTTCGACTGGGAGTTCAGGAGTTCAATTGCTCGTTATGATGTGTGCTGACCACCAGGGGGCGGCGCGGAACATGGTGGGCGACCAGCGGTGGCGGTGTTGGGGCAGTGAGGGAGCGAGGGAAGGAGGAGGCGGGGAGGCAGGGAACCTGATTGGCCCTGATCACCAGCTAGGCCTAGGGACCCTACTCGTGCACAAATTTCGTGCACTGGGCCTCTAGAGGCAAGTAGTGGAGAGAGGCAGGCAAGAGCCAGAGCAAGAAGGTGGAAGTAACATCTTTAAAGGAAACTTACAAGCTCAAATTAATTCTAAAATATCAGAGTGGTTTTTTAAAAAATATTTTAAAAATTGATTTCAAAGAGGAAGGGGGAGAGAGAGAGAGAGATATAGAAACATCAGTGATGAGAGAGAATCATTGATTGGCTGCCTCCTGCATGCTCCCCACTAGGGATGGAGCCTGCAATCCTGGCATGTGCCCTGACTGGGAATCAAACTGTGACCTCCTGGTTCATAGGTTGACGCTCAACTACTGGGCCACACTGGCCAGGTGATTTTTGTTATTGCTTTGATTTTTAATAGTTTTAAGTAGAGTTGGTTTCTAGGAGCATGCCTTTTAAATGGAGATGCTTGCATTGGCTTGAATGTAAGTTGAGCTGAAATGTGTGTGTGTGTACCCAATCATGTGCACACACCTTCCCCCTGCACACATGCCTACATAGTGCCGTGGACACATTTCCCTAAGGTTAGTGTAGGATTTAGTTCTTCACAAGGCCTCCCCGGAAGCTGCTGCATGCATGGCAGACAGGGGCACAGCTGCCCCTTTGCATATACAGCGTGTGGGACATGTTTCCTCAGGAGGCAGAGGGTGTTCGGAAAGTCCAGCACGTTAGGAGAATTGAGTGCATAGCATTCTCAAACACTTTGTTCTTGAAAAGGTTGTGAGCTTTAGACGGGGTGTCTATGGAAAATCTGTAGGAAACATCACGGCGAAACTTTAGACACTTTACCTTCTTAAGTCAGGATGTCTGCTATCGCTGCTTCTATTTGAAATGATCTCAGTTCTGGCTCATGCAGTTGGAAAAGATAAAGACAGAAGAGGCGCCCGGCCAGTGTGGCTCAGTGGATTGAGAGGCATCCCATGCACTAGGAGGTTGAGAGCTCGATTCCCAGAGCAGGGTGTGCAGGAGGCAGCCGATCGAGGACTCTCTCTCATTATCGATTTTGTGTCTCTCTAAAATCAATAAAAACATATTAAAAAAAAGGCAGGAGAAGCATATGAATTAGAATGGAGGAGACAAAACTGTCCTTAATTGTGGGTGACGGGATGGTCCATATGGGCACACTGTTAGAACTTGTGAGAGATTTCAAGATAAAATATTGATAGCATCTCTCTATTCCAATAAGAACCAGTTAGAAAATCCAATTTAAAATATCCCCAGTCATAATAGCTACCAGTGCGCTAAGTACCTTGAACACCATCCAACAATGTATGCAAGACCGTTCTGGAGGGTGTGAAAACCCAAACGTAGCCCCGATGAAGCAGCAAAGTAAGCTCTATACCGCATTCGTGGAGGGGAGACGAAATATTACGAAGATGTCAACTCACTCCCAGATTAATCTATTAATTACATGCGATTCCTGGCAGTTTTCCAGCAGGAGTTTTTAAATCAGCTTGACAAGCTAGTCCCAGAATTCATATAAAAGGAGCCAGGGTAGCCAAGATAAATCGAAGAACGTGAGCACACAGCAGAGGCTTGCCTACGAGCTGGTAAGCTTGCAAAGCAAGAGGATGAAACAGTTTGATCGATGGTCAGGGACAGATGGACAGTGGGAGAGATCGGAGGCCCTGTCACAGCCACAGGTCAGGAGATCGGACAGGCTCCGTTTCAGGCCGCAGGAACGCCTTGGTTTTCTCTCTAAAATACAAATTCGCCTTACAGTCTGATGTTTTATAATTGTCAGCCAGATGGCAGCCCTTACACAGCTTTATAACAACCTTCTGATAGATGGGGTTTTAGAATTGATGGGCGGCGGAACGACAGGGCAGCATTGTCACCGAGTGGGAGAAAGAAAGCACCTTCTCAGAAGTGATGCAGGCGCATTTGACACACCCGTGGGAAACGGAGAATCGGGAGACCATACGCGGTCAGTTACAGGTGAGCGCCATGCTTACAGGCTTAGAAGGTACCGTATGGCTCTCTGAACACGCTCGGGCAGAAGGGCCTCCTAGGCTGGCCCGTGTAAAGGAAAAGCCCAGCCAGTTTGATGACATTACACTTTCCCAAAATGCTGCAAAGGAGACTGAACAACACTGAAAGCAAAGTCACATGTCCACTACGTTTTGCATCTTTCAGTCCCTACCATCTGTCCCCAATAAGGAAACAATGAAAGAGACAGATAATCCACAGGAACGGAGCCATGACCAACACATCACCAGCAAGGACCGGCTGGCCTTGAGGGATGCTCACTGATATGGGTCCATGAGAAGTTAGCGAGGTGGGCGTGGCTCTGAGCAGGCCTTTCCCCGGGAGCCTGAGCCTGTGGGGGGCCATGCTGTTGGCGCCCCCGGCTGGGCCAGGGGGGTGCTTCTGTCTGGCCTCACTGACGGTGCCTGTGCCCACCGTGATGAAATGCTTTCACTGGTGCTCTTGTCAGCACTGACGGGTACGTGCATGTCAGCGTACCCTGGGCAGCAGCTCCGCGCTCTCCACCCTGTCCTCCTGCTGTGGTCCTCCCCATAGCACCATCCCTCCCCACATGATGTTCCCCATCATCCCTTTTCCTGTTGTTCTCTGCCTGCTCCTCCCCGAGGCAGTGGTTCTGTCTGTGGCTTCTGCAGTGTGTTCAGCACAGTGCTTGGCACACAGCAGTTTACATATTTGCTGACTAAGTGGCTGGATGGAGACAGGCAGTTTCCTGTTTGTAAAATCTCTATCTGTCAGGTTGGGAAAATTTTTTTTAAAAGTCAGCGATACCAGAAATGGCAAGGATGTAGCAGAACAGGAACTCACACAGTGTTGGCCAAAGTGGGAATCTGAGCAACCAGCTGGCACCATCCAGGGCCGCCTGTGGGGTCAGTCCTGGGAGAAAGAAGCAGGCAGGCACGGGCGGTGCCTGTGCCAGAGGTTAAGGGCAACAGAAGGGTACTCAGTAGCCAAACGGGGAAGACGCCAGCTCCCCGGGCCTGAGGAGGCAAGAAGGGACCGATGGGATTACCAGAGCCATGGAGAGCGTGAGCCAGGGAAGCGTGGTGGACAGGACTCCAGTATGGGCACGCGGCCCTACTGGGCCATGGCGGGGAGGGAGTAGGAAACAGAGGCCCAGACTCCCTCCTGCCTCCTGCCTCCTACCTTCCAACCAGAGGCAAGGGCCCTGGTGATACCGCCCTAGGCCATCTGCCACCCAAGCCGCAGGCCAGATAGGCTGGGCAGAGGGCGGGGAGCCGATCTGGCACTTTCTGTGCTTTATCCTGTATATTCTGTGAGGTTGGTCCATCCAGCTCCACTTTAAGAGAGGGAGCCAAGGTGACCCGTGAGGCCATGCATGTGGCTGGGCTGAGGCCTGAGACCCCCTGGCTGCTCTCTGGGGGCCGGGCATCGCTGGGCGCTCCCTCTTTGCAGACAGATTCTCATGCCTCCTGCATTCTGCCGCCTGCATCCCTTCGGGCTGTTGATGTGGTGTTGTCTGTCACTCCTTTTTGAGGGATGGAGTGACTGGGGAGTTTTGACAGGTGGGAACAGAGGCACCAGGCGGCGGCTCCTGGTTCCATTCCATAGCTGTGTCCTTGGCCATTGGCTCCGCTAACAGCTGCGTGGATCCTATGGCCCAGTCTTCCCACAGTTATAACCTACACCTGAGCAGGGAAGAGGAAGAAGCCTCACCAGCTGGGTGCTGCGGGGTGCAAGGCATCTTTCTTCCACTCCTATTTACTCTTCCTTTTTTTAAAATTTTTTTTTATTGATTAAGGTATTACAAATATGTCTTTATCCCCCCATTGTCCCCCATCCCCCCAGTCTTGCCCTCACCCTCACCCCGTTATCTGCGTCCATCGCTTATGCTTATATGCATGCATACAAGTCCTTTGGTTGATCTCTCCCCC
>NW_005369955.1:756444-773629 GCF_000412655.1 Myotis brandtii
CCACAGTGGCTGCACCAGTCTGCATTCCCACCAGCAGTGCATGAGGGTTCCTTTTCCTCCACATCCTCGCGCACTTGTCGTTTGTTGATGATAGCCATTCTGACAGGTGTGAGATGGGACCTCATTGTCGTTTTGATTTGCATCTCTCAGATGATTAGTGACTTTGAACATGTTTACGTATGTCTCTTGGCCTCCCTTATGTCTTCTTTCAAAAAGTATCTATTTAGATCTGTTGCCCATTTTTTGATTGGGTTGTTTGTCTTCCTTTTGTTAAGTTGTATGAGTTCCCTGTAAATGTTGGAGATTAAACCCTTATTGGAGATATCATTGGCAAATATGTTCTCCCATGCAGTGGGTTTTCTTGTTGTTTTGTTGATGGTTTCTTTTGCTGTGCAGAAGCTTTTTATCTTGATGTAGTCCCATTTGTTTATTTTCCCTTTAGTTTCCATTGCCCTAGGAGCTGTGTCGGTGAAGATATTGCTTCGGCATATATCTGAGATCTTGCTGCCGGTGGATTCCTCTAAGATTTTTATGGTTTCCCATCTTACGTTTAAGCCCTTTATCCATTTTGACTTTATTTTTGTGTATGGTGTAAGTTGGTGGTCTAGCGATCTCGAGAAAGAAGAACAAAGTAGGAGGGATCTCAATACCAGATATCAAGCTGTATTACAAAGCCACTGTTCTCAAAACTGCCTGGTACTGGCATAAGAACAGACATATAGACCAATGGAATAGAATAGAGAACCCAGAAATCGACCAAAACCACTATGCTCAATTAATATTTGACAAAGGAGGCAAGAGCATACAATGGAGTCAAGACAGTCTCTTCAATAAATGGTGTTGGGAAAATTGGACAGATACATGCAAAAAAATGAAACTATTTACTCTTTCTAACCGTCCTGGGACTCACTGCGTCATCCTCTCCACGAGTGAAGAGAAGGTTGGAGAGGTGGAAGTACTTAGCCAGTAACTGAATGTGGCCACGCTGCAGCTCGCTGGCTCGGTGCTGGAGGGGAGCCTGCACTTAGGAGGAACGAGGACCAGCTGTCCCTACAGCGCAGGGAGCCAGGACCATGAGGGAGGACTGGGGGGACACCCCTCCCCGAAGGCAGTGCTGTCACCTAGCTTGGCCTCCTCCACGTGGGGCATTGCAGGAGCAGCTTTCCCGGGGAGCGTGGCGTGTGGGGCCCGCCTGTGGCCCTGCAGCCAGCTGCCCACGCGGCACCCACAGTGGCCGCCCTTCCTATGTGGGGGATTCTGTGTGGCATGTCGTAGTGCAAGAAGGTCGCAACAGGCCACGTACTCGACTGTGCGCCTCCGCATTCGCTCCTTGGCGCCTGGAAGGAAGCGGTGCCGCCCGCCCGCCCGCGCTGCGCGTGTGTGGATGTGAGCGGGAGGCAGTGTTTCTGAGGACGCGGCTGCCAGTGCGACCGTGCGGAGCTATTTTTAGGCCCCTTCTCCCAGCAGCGCTGTTTAAAGATTCAGCGCAGGCTGCTAATAGGTATATTTATAACCATTCTGTCAGCTGCCCCAGCGTGCATGCGGCTGCAGAGGATGCTATTCTTGGAGGCGTTGCCATGGTTACCATTAACCCTTTGCCGCGGAGGAGTCTACCAGTCGATGCGCTTTGTTCTCGAGGACTCAGTAGCGTTTGAATGCATGCTGCGCTCCTGGGCGGAGACAGAAACCGAGTGCATTGTATGCTTAACACTGAATAAACTCTGTAAGTGAACGAGCAGCACGAGTAATTAATATCAGGACAGGTTCCTCCCTTGCCCTTAACAACAGCCACAGAATCGTAACGTTAGCTTGTACGCTGCGGCGCTGAAACCATCTTCTAATTGGAATATGGACCCCATTAATGTAAATATAGACTCCCACGTGCAGAGAAGGAGGACCCCGCTCCTTACGCTACCTTCTTCCCGCTTTACCACCTACGATTCCTCTCCTCTGCAGCCTATTGGCTTCAGAAAGCCAAGCATCTCTGCTAATATTGTTTTGTTAACTAGAACACAGCGACAGCAAGTTCTCCAAAACCAGCAAGCCTCAGAGCGCCAGCCCGGTCCTGATTCACCTAGAGGGGTCCCTCAGTCAGTGGGTGCAAAATAAATAGAGACGTGGTCCAAAGAGCGGGCTCCCTGCCCCCACTTCCAATGAACCCCCGCTGCGAGGCGTGCTGTATTCTCCTAACCACAAGTAGCTGCTAGTGGCAAGAGGAATTAAACAAGCAACTATTGATGCTCGAAGAACAAAATCAGTGTTACGAAAAGGTGGCACAGATGTCTGTTGTAACATAGAAACGTTGCCCTTTGGGCTGAATCTCAGGGATGAACGAGGATTAGCACAGGCAGGGAAAGGAAGAAAAATTACTCGCTGAGCGAAAGACCATGGCCATCTGTGGCCTGTCGGGGCAGTGCCTGTAGCACAAATCAATGCCAGGAAGGGATCGGGTGGGAGTGGGAGCTGGAGGGAAACCACGGGCTTGGCCGGGGAAGGCCGAGGAGCCACCCGGGGAGCTATTGCTGACTGAGGAGCCCCCCGAGGTTTTCACGGAGAAAGCTGGACCTGGTCCGACTCCTCTTCCCGGAAGATAGCTAGGTGGGTAACGTGGCCGGATCCTGGAGGCCCAGCAGTAGCGGGAGAGGAGGGATTGCTGCGGGGACTCTGAGACGCATTGGATTTTTCTTAATTGGTATGTAAGGACATTGTGCAGTTGAATTGTCTTTCATTTATTGATTGAGATGAATACAGGAGACATTTTTATGCTCTTGTTAAATGCCAGATATACTGCCAGGGACACTGGGGGAAGCAAGGAGCGAAGTATAGGCACTAACACACACACACACACACACACACACACACACACACACACACACACGTAGGAAAATAGACGGTCCTTGCTGTTGAGAACGGTGACTTCGTTGGCAGACATGCATCTCTGGAGCCTGCAGTCTGTTCGAACGAGTTGAAGATGAATGACATTTTGCAAGTGAGGAGTGTGTAATGTGAGGCTGTGGCGAAGGGGTCACTGCTGGGAGTGGGGTGCCCAAGTCCCAATTCCAGCTCCTTGGCTTTGATCTCCTCGTGTGAAATGGAGATGAGGGAGAGGCTGCTCTGGGGTCCACGAGTGATCCCCGTAAGAGCGTGGCTCACTTGCCCTAACCGGTTTGGCTCAGTGGATAAAGCGTCAGCCTGCAGACTCAAGGGTCCCAGGTTCGATTCCGGTCAAGGGCATGTACCTCGGTTGCGGCCACATCCCCAGTAGGGGGTGTGCAGGAGGCAGCTGATTGATGTTTCTTTCTCATCGATGTTTCTAACTCTCTATCCCTCTCCCTTCCTCTCTGTAAAAAAATCAATAAAATATATTAAAAAAAAAAAGAGCGTGGCTCACTTCCATCAGCCCTCTGGTGTCCATCCATCAGTGCCCACCCCTCACCTGCCCAGCACAAGCCTGTCACCTGTGCCTCCCCATGGGCGCCGCCTTGCAGCAGTGCCTTCTCACGGTACGGTCTTCATCATGTTGTCTGCCTCCCTCACCCCTGCCCTCTTCCTCCCCCCGCCTCCCCCCCGCAAGACAGTAATTTCCTCAAGGGCAGGAGCTGGTCTCAGATATCAGTATAATTCCCGTTCCTACAATGGAGCTTGGCTTACAATACGTACCTCTCAGTGTTGCATGAATGAACAAATGAAAGTAAAACTAAGAAACGATGAATGACTTTTTGGTGGAGTGGGTTTTAAAAAATTTATTGGAAATTATTTGAGATATACCAAAAGGTGTGGAGAATAATATAATGACCAATGGTGTGTCTAAGCGGGCTCCTTTGGTGCCCTTGCAGTTCCTGTGTACGACGAGGCCCCGTGGGAGCCTCCCCACCCCCGGGGGGACCACAGCCAAGGGCAGGCTCATTCCCCCATGCATCTCTCTGGACTGGACTTGTAGTGAAGGCAGCCCTCACTCCACGCTGCCTAACACTGGTTTGCATATTTAACTTTTTCCCAAGTTGAATGTGTGAATGGGGGTGGGACGCAGTGACAACCAGCTTCCACAGTGTGGCCGTGTCAGACACATTGGAGAGGAGGGTGAGAGGCAGAACTGAGTCTTGGAATGCAGGGTGCGGGGCGGGCAGGGAAGGGGCGCCACCCGCGCGGCGGGAACCGGGAGGGAGGAGCAGGGTCAGTGGGACTCGGACAGCGAGGCTGCTCACCTGGTGCGGGCGCTCTGGCGCACAAGGCATAGGCATTCATTTCTCTCCCTCTGTATTTGAGAAGTAACCGCGGCAGATGCTGTCCTGAGTCTGTGGATAAAGAAGCCAAAGCTTAGGAATATAGTCACGCAGGCATTTCAGCAGCCACACCCGAAAGCATCCCGGAAAACCAGGAGTTCCCAAGAAACCGGGGGGATTCTGGGCTTTTCTTGGGCAGCAGCTGTGACACCGAGTGCTGTGCGCCCCACTCAGTCACCTTTATCTGTCAGTAAATCACACGGGTCAGGCTTCGCGCTATCATTTTTTTTAACCACAAGAAATGAGCCTGTTGTCCCTAAGTCTTCTCTCATCATCGAGTAGGCCAGGGGACTGCCACAGGCGAGAAGCCAGCGATGCATTACAAAGCTCTGGAGAAACTTCTAGAAAACAGCAGGTTGCTCCAAGGTGTTTTATTTTTAAAAATGTGACAGGAGATGGATTTCTGTCCCTGGGAAGGATTGCCTACATGGTTTGGTGTCAGTTGCTCAGGAAGAAAGTAACTGAATTGGCAAGCCAGTGACACCCGGCGGGGATTTCAGGAACCATTGAGCATCTTCCGACAGGATATATAATAGAAGTGGATTTTTGAATAAAGATGCCAATTTTAAATGCCAGGTAGTTGGTAAAGAGGACACACTACCTACCCATAGTTGAAATGTTGGGCCTTTCGTATCAGCTCGATAACCATTTCCGGGTAGATTTCCAAGAAGATGGTGTGTGCCTGCCCTGTCAGGTGGCTTGGGGGCTCCCTGGTCCTCATGGTATTGACATGACTAGCCATCAGGAGTTAGCCGACGGCATGGAGCAACCTTTGTCTACAGTGAGTTCCCTCGTGGCTGGCAGCTTCGCAGAAGGGGGGAAGGTGGCCCAGCCCATGTGGCTCAGTGGTTGAGCATCAACCTATGAACCAGGTCACAGTTCGATTCCCGGTCAGGGCACATGCCCAGGTTGCAGGCTCGATCCCCAGTGTGGGGTGTGCAGGAGGCAGCTCATCAGTGCTTCCCTCTCATCATTGATATTTCTGTCTCTCTCTCCCTCTCCCTTCAGTGAACCTCTGAAATAAATAGAATACATTAAAAAAGGGGGGGGGTTTGGAATCGACTTTTAAATTAGTCGCAGTGCTTCTCCCAGATGTGACCAAAGCTGCCTCCTCCGTGGAGGCCTCTCTGACACCCTCGGGAGCAGCACATGCTCCCTGCTCCTCCGTGCAGTGCCGCGGGGACCCCCTCACAGCACCCCACGTGCTGTCTGGTGACCCGATTTTGTTCCATGACATTTTAACAACACGTGCCTCTGGATTCCCCGCATCTGGCATCAGATTGGTGGGTGGTGTGAGCTGCATGCATTTTGAATGAATGAAAAGGGGTGAAGGAATGATTGAATAAAAGTATCGCAAGGGAGCTGGGCAGAACCGAAAATCTTTAAAGTGAGATCTATTTAAAACTTCTCTCTGGGAGAAGCGCACTCTGTTGTATTAATTAACCCAGAAGCTTGGAAATCAGGGAAACGCTAATGATCTCTTTTTCCAGCTGCTGAAGAGAGGAGCTGGCAGAGGCCCCGCCCCAGTCTCCACTTTACCCTGCCGCGCTACGCAGCGTTTTCTGGTAAAAAAGGAAAAGAAACCCCAATCCATTTTGAGTTGAAGACAGTTTCTTCTGTAGCCCAGCTCTGCCTTAATTTCTTCTTTTTCTCTTGTTTTTCCTTTTTAAAGATTAAATTTATTGGGGTGACATGGGTCAACATGATCATATAGGTTTCAGGTGTGGGTTTCTATGTTATGAGATGTGTATATTGCACTGTGTGCCCACCACCCAAAGTTAAATCTTCTCCCGTCACAATATATTAGGACCCGCTCAGCCCACCCCCTTGTCTTAAGTTCTCTTCTGTGGCACCTGCAGATAGGATCCAGTTCAGGGTGGAGCCCCGTCGCCTCTCTTTCGGCTTCGGCCTCGGTCCTGGCCCAGGCAGGGCGCACACGCACGAGAAACCCCTTCCTAAAGGACTCATGCCACCCTCACCCTCGCTCATTCTCTGACTGTCTGCTGGGTGCGTGTCCGTTGAGACGAGGCCTCCAGAGTTGGAATAAGGCTCAGAGTCGAGGACTCAGTCTCGTGGGTGCAAAAATGATGTAGAAAGGGGTGCAGTGAGAGCCGGCTGAGGCAGACCCTGCATGGAGCCCCCACACAGTTCTGTGGGGCCCAGCTGAGCGGAAGGGGGTGTCCTTTCTGGCTGAGAGGAACCTGGGAGGGTTTCATAGAGGTGGTTACATGGGGAGACCTTATGCACGAGGTAGGAGCATTGGGAGTCAGAAGACCTGGTAAATTTCCTGCTTTACTTCTCAGCTGAGCTACCCTGGAGAAGTCACTGTCCTCTTCTGATCTCGGGCTTTTAACCTCTAAGATGGGAATATTAGCATCTCCTGAGCTGTGTGCGTGTGACAGTCCGTCCAATGGTGCAGCCGTGCAGAGGTGCTTAGGGATCGAATGCCTCTACGGTGTTTTGTTGGAGCGGAACCTTAGACGATGAGTGGGCGTTGGGCATGAAGAAGCAAGGGTGTTGCAGCCAGCAGGGCCAGCCGGGCAGGGGGCAGGGGGCTGGACGGGCAAGAGCAGGGTGGGGCGGCGCAGGGGCGGGGCAGGGACCAAGAGTGCCCAGCTGCGGCACTGTCTGTGAAGTGGGGACCCAGGATGAAGCTGGTTGAGAGGAGCCGTTCTAGGAGGGATCCTGAAAGGACCTGTTTTGCTTGATCATGTTCTGCATTTTTGTGCAGCCGATTCATCATCAGTTTTCTTCGGCTGTGGATAAAATTAGCCCGTTCCTGAACTCGTTCCAGAGACGATGCTCCTGCCGTGTGCTTGCTGGCTGCGGCTGGCACGGCCGGGCATCGCCGCTGCCTCCTCCTGCCCTACCCCCCCATCCCTGCTCCTCTCGTCTCCTTGCTCGGAGGTTACAACCCAGCTGTGCCCCCTGGGCCTCATGGAGACCCACATATGCAGGTGGCTTGGGCGTGACGTTGGGCCGCACCTGGAAGAGGCCTGTCTGGTGAAGACTCTTGATTGTGCTCAGGGAAACTGCTTCCAGGCTGTCTCCAGCCCCAAGGGTGTGGGGAGACGCCTGGGACTGTGTGGGAGCCACAGCCACAGCCACGTTGCAGGGGACCAGGCCTAGGGGACCCAGTTGGAAAGCTCTCAGACCAGCCTGCAGGGCTTTGGTTCCAGCGTGTCCCATCTCCATGGTGTCCTGTCCTCCCTCCCTCCCCGTCCTCTATTCATTGGCTCCAGCAGTTACCCGAGCCCCGGTTCCTGCACCACAGGTACGGCCACCAGCAGCCCCGCTCCAGCTGCCAGGAGGAGGCCCCTTCTTGGCCCCACCTCTGTTCTGTACCCTCTCCTGGTCCTGTCGCCGGGACCGGTGGGCCTGAACCTTAGTGAGAAGGTGGCTGCTGGTGGCCGTACCAGTGCTCTGAAGGGCTGTGGTGGGCGGGCAGGGGTGTCGGACCACGTCCCTGCAGGTACTCGAGGTGACTGAATCCTTTGCTGACGACCTGGAACCTGGGTTTCCTTGGAGGCCACAGCAGTTGTAATGAGGGACATTCATCCGGAATAGTCACCCCTGTTAGCCTCCGGGGCAGGCGCTGGCTGCACCCTGCGGTGTGTGTGTGTTTCCACAGCCACTCTCCTGACCTCTCCTGCCCTGCCCTTTGTTGTGGCTGGAGTCTGTGAGCGAACTTGTCCAGTGCCCATGCCTGGCGCTCGCTGTTCTGTGGACACTGGCCATTGGCATCTGCTCTTTGGGGAAGGGAGGCACCTAAGTGCAGGCCTTCACCGAAGCAAATCTCGGTTCCTATTTTTTTTAAAATAATTATTTTTTAAAAATACGTTTTTATTGATTTCAGAGAGAAGAAGGGAGAGGGAAAGAGAGATACATCAATGATGAGAGAGAAATGAGCCCACAACCTGGGCATGTGCCCAGACAGGGAATCGAACTGTGACCTCCTGGTTCATAGGTTGATGCTCAACCGTTGAGCCACACCAGGCGAGCTTGGTTCCTAATTTGTAAAGTGATATTAAGATTTTTTGTGAGAAAATAGATGTTTATGGACTTCGTACGCTCTAAAATTAATATTCAGACGTGATTTCAGATGACGAGCAGTCGTACGTAAACACGTCGAGGTTCAGGAACTGGAATGAGTCACTTTGCCCTGCTGGTCTTTGCCCGCCTCGAGCTCTGGAGGAATCTATTTTTTCCTCCCAGACAACGTGCTTTTGATGTTGCATCTCTTGCCATGAGCGTTGAGCTGAGTCAGAGTCTGATTTCCAAACTCCTTTGAGGAGGAGACGTACCCCTTACTGTTGCTGCTCACCTCGCTCCGTTAAGCAGTCTCACTTCCCGTAGATTAACATTTTCCACCGCACGCACTGCACTGAATGAAAGCTGCCGTCACCTGCCTGCCGCGTGCCGCGCACTCGCCCTCTGGTCACCGCCTCCTCTGTCTCCTTATCCAACCTACAACCCACACGTGGTCCACGCCGCCCTCCAGGCGCCGGGCGAGTCTTGGCAGGGGGAGGTGACTGCCAGCTGATTGGGAAGACCTCCGGCTCCAGAGACCCTCCCTCCCTCCAGCAAACCCCGCCCTGGCCACCGGGACGGCCATTCCCGACTGTTTCTGTCTGTGGAAGTGGCCACACCGATGAGGGAGAAGGGCTGCCCAGTGTTCTCTTCTAGAGGAAGCTGCGGCCGTTGGATGGAACAGCCCGTCGGCCACGCGCCTCGGCCTCCTGCTGGAGTCACCTTATTAAAGTGTCCCGCTGATGGAGTGAGCTGGCGGGCGCAGGGAGCTCGCCTCCTTTCAAAACCACTTTAAGGTGCTAAATATTTTAAGGAGTTTTATCTGCTGCTGCATCTGTGTTAATCTGCCCGACACCGTGGCTCTCAGGCCCCAGGCTGCCTTTGTTCCTTGCTCCAGGCTGACTCGCTCTGTCCCTTTCCTCCGTTCTCCCTGTTCCGCTCAGTTCTGAGGGGTGCACACTGTCCTCCACGCGCTGGGGACTCTGGGATTGCTGTCTCCCTGGCAGGTGTGGACGCGTGCATCTGCTCTGCATCTCAGGGCTGATGGTGCTGTTTCGTCCTGACGTGTGTCAGACCAGCTGCTCCTGGGGGCCTGCCATGGCCCAGGCTCTGTGTGTTGGGGGCCTGCCTCTGTCTTCACGAAGAAGGGAGGCCATCCCTTCCCTGGTGTTTTGACTTTCTCGGCCTGACTCCTGTGTGTGTGATGTGTGAGGTCACCTGCATCTCTGGGCAGAGCCTCACCATTTGGAGGGCTGAATGCAGAACTTGGCTGAATGTCCAGCAAACATAAACCACCCAGATTAGCTCCAATGCCAGGCGGGGGCCTGCCATGTTCCAGGCTCTGTGTTGGGGGCCTGCCATGCCCCGGGCTCTGTGTCGGGGGCCTGCCATGGCCCAGGCTCTGTGTCGGGGGCCTGCCATGTTCCAGGCTCTGTGTTGGGGGCCTGCCATGCCCCGGGCTCTGTGTCGGGGGCCTGCCATGGCCCAGGCTCTGTGTGTTGGGGGCCTGCCTCTGTCTTCACGAAGAAGGGAGGCCATCCCTTCCCTGGTGTTTTGACTTTCTCGGCCTGACTCCTGTGTGTGTGATGTGTGAGGTCACCTGCATCTCTGGGCAGAGCCTCACCATTTGGAGGGCTGAATGCAGAACTTGGCTGAATGTCCAGCAAACATAAACCACCCAGATTAGCTCCAATGCCAGGCCCACCGAGTCACCTGGTGCCTGGTACTGGCCGGTGAAGATAAGGACACTGAGAATATTTTTTAAAGTGTCAGCTGGTTAGTGTCAGTGAAAGAGCAAACGCTGCCCTCGGACCCGGGTTCTAACCCGGGCACACTGGCTGCCGGTCCGCCTCTTGGTTCTAAGCAGTGCACCCAGCAGGCCTGGGGGACGAGGCTGTACCTGGAGCAGGTGACACTGTGTGTACAGAGGTGCACATGGGTGACTGCCCATACCCAGGTGGCACCTGCGTTCGACAGAAGCAGTGCTGGGCAGCAGCGCCAGTCAGCCTGTGTTATCACAGCTGCACCCACAGAGCAGCCGCCGAGGCTGGGATGGGCAGGATCGAGCACCTGCCCACTCGCCCACTGGGGCCTGCCCACCTGCTGGGCTCTGTGCTCCGCATGGCTCTGGGGAGGGGCGGGACCCCTGCCTCTAGGGCCTCAGGAAGCGACAGGCAGGAAGGCAGCTCCTGAGACCCACTGCCTTTCCTGCCTGCCATTCCAGCATCTCCCCAGAGAAGGGCTTCTCTTTCTCTCTCTTTAAAAAAATGTTTTTATTGTTTTTTTAGAGAGAGAGGAAGGGAGAGGGGAGAGAGATAGAACATTGATGAGAGAGAAACATCATCAGTTAGCTGCCTCCTGCACGCCCCCTGCTGGGGATTGAGCTTGCAACCCAGGCTTGTGGGGAATCGAATCTGTGACCTCTTGGTTCCTAGGTCGATGCTCAATTGCTGAGCCCCACCGGCGGGAGAAGGGCTTTTCTCTTTATGGAGTGTGCAGCCTGGTTGGAGGTGAAACCCGCCACGATGGGCGAGAGGCCACTAAACGTCCTCACGTCACTGTGTTCAGTGTGTGTACGTGTCACTGCAGACCTGAACGTCAGCTGTAGGGGCTGCTAGCCTGGGGCCCGTGGCCCGTGGCCCATCGCATTTCCGAGATCTGAAGACGCTGGGTTCTGGGAGACATCTGGCCTCAAGGGCTCTGGGCCGGCGTTTCTCAGCTCCTGGTGTGGAGAGGTCGGTGCAGAAGGAAGGGGTGGAGCCCACGGCTGGCAGTGTGTCAGGTTCGCAGGGACTTGGGGTGGAGTTGTGAGGGGCACAAACAGAGCCCGTCTTCTGAGGGTCTGTGTCCTGCTGCACAGAAGGTGCGGGATGGATGTGAGCGCCTGAGGAAGGCCAGTTCTGAGAGGGACAGTCCCAGGAAGGAGTGTCCACGCCTGGCTGGGGACCAACTCCCCAGAGGGTGGCCTTTATTCCGAGGTCTGGGTAATGGGAACGAGGCAGCCCGGGAAAGACCTCGTGGGTAAGTGGTAGTTTTCCAAGCAGAAAGGATGCCAGAGTGATGGTGCAGGGTGGGCGGAGCCTGGCACCTTGAGGAGCTGTGTGGTCAAGTGCGCGGACACTGGGAGCCGAGTCCGCTCCTGAGCGTTTGTCTGCAGGCAGAGGGTTGGGGGGCAGGGGTGTGGTGGGACATCCCAGGAGCGAGCCAGGGAATTGTATGGCCTGCCTGTGCTCTAGAAGGACCACTGGCTGCTGGCTGGGGGGTGGGGAGGCTTTGGGAGGGCAGGGCTTGGGGAAGTGTATGCTTGTCATGTGGCTGTTCCCTGAGTCATAGGAAGTTTGGGAGGTCTGACCGCCTGCTAGGCCTGGGTGTCAGCCTGACCACCTTCCCTCAGTATGTGTCCCAGCCGAGCCTCTGCAAGCCGCAGCCAGGCCAGGTGCCCGTCGTGCCCGCCACGCAGCGGCCTGGGAGGCAGCCTGGCAGCGCTGGGAAGGAGGGGTGTTTATTTTTAACAACATGTCAGAGGATGAAACACGGTTCATTGATGGAGAGGCTGCGGCTCCCACGTGGAGAGTGCAAGGCGCGCATTATCACTGTTATCACCCAGCGCCGTCGCCCGCACCCACTCTCCAAGGTGGGAGCAGCGACCTCGGCAGGCGCCCCTGTCAGCAGTTGGCCCCCGTCCTGTCCAGGTGGCCGGCAGAGCAGGGCGTTTGCTGGGAGACAGCAGGTGGCCAGCTGACGACATCAGCAGCTGCATGCTCCCCGCCGGGAGCCAGGAGATGGGGCCTTGGGTGCTCGGCTGTGTGAGCCACAGCGCAGCCGGTGTGGCCAGGCCGGGGTTGTCGGTGACCCTCATTTTACCAGACCTCCCTTCCGCATGGAGAAGAAGGCAGGGTTTGTATTTAAAGAGATTTGATCAAGATGGTAAGGATAGAAAAAGTTGAAATTGATGATTTTTAGTAGAGTCTAGTGGGTTTCAAGTCTTAAAAAAAAAGTATATATATATATATAGTGGCATCCTTTCTGCCAAGCCATGCGGAGAGAACCTGAGGTGTGAAAGTCACAGCCAATGCGGCCCAACTTGGGGCGGGCGTGTGGGCCCAGCACCCCTGAGGCAGCCTCAGCAAGCGTTGGAGTCGGGTGGGGGAGGGGGAGCGCCTTCTAGGAGTCCTGGGCCAGGAGGTTGGCAGAGGTGTTGGGAGGGAACACGGCTCGCCCTGTCTGTGTGTGTGTGTGTGTGTGTGTGGCCCAGTGTCTCTGTGTCATAGGGACTGGCCGTGGGCCAGGCACACACACAGCTAGTGCAGTGGAGCGGCTGAGAGCACAGCCTTCAGGGACCAGCTGCCCGGCCCCAGCCCTGCCATCTCGGCCAAGGCTGAACCTCTCCAGGTGCTGGTTTCCTGCCTGCACAACAAGAATGGTGACAGCTCAGCACCTGCCCGGCACCTCATCCCTCGGGTCGGCGGGCCAGGGCAGGGCAGGCTGTCTCTGTGCTCTGAGGCGTCAGCCCAGACCAGGCCCTCAGGGAGACCGTCATCTGGTCCAGAACCAGGCACGGCTCCCGCACACTGGTCACCACTGCGCCCTCCACCGTCCAGCCCTGCCTGCCCTTCGGCCGCACTTCCCGGCTCTGCGCTGGCCTTCAGGATGGCAGGTGGGCGCCCTCACTTCCCGGCTCTGCGCTGGCCTTCGGGATGGCAGACGGGGCCAGGTGCGTAGGCCGTGCATCATGCAGCGCTGGACTTGGTCCCATGGGCCCACCGCAGGGTCTTAAACAGAAAAGAAATGCGCCCAGCACGCTCACCCCCGGAGTAGCCATTAGGCGGATTAAAAACTGCTGGGTTCCCATCCAAACGGGAGACGAATGGAAAGGAACGATACTAATAATATTTTTATTGCCTTATCCATTAGGATTTTGAGTGGACAGTTTTACATTTATAGAGATTTACTTTCGTTATAATAGTGTAACATGTTTACTATAGAAAATGTTGAAAATGAAAAAAATGTGGGAAGAAAGAACCCCGTGTTCCGTGCCCAGACTCATTAGCGTATTTATTCTCTTTCCTAAGCACGCTTTAGAGCAGCCCCATGACGGAGTGCCCGGCATGATAGATGTTGTCCTAGGCCAGTGATGGCGAACCTATGACACGCGTGTCAGAGGTGACACGCGAACTCATTTTTTTGGTTGATTTTTCTTTGTTAAATGGCATGTAAATATATAAAATAAATATCAAAAATACAAATCTTTGTTTTACTATGGTTGCAAATATCAAAAAATTTCTATATGTGACATGGCACCAGAGTTAATTTAGGGTTTTTCAAAATGCTGACACGCCGAGCTCAAAAGGTTCGCCATCACTGTCCTAGGCTCTTGATTCGAACATCTCTCAGGGTGGTTCCCCTGGGTACGCCCGTGGGATCTGAGGCTCAGCTGGACAGGCTTGGCCAAGGCCGCACGGCTGGCCAGTGGGAGGCGGGACGCGAGCCCGTGTCCGGAGTGAGTTCATTTCCCAGTCCCCACGTGCCTGCACCCTGCCTCCTAACTCAGCGTTAGTCCAGAGGCATCTTCCCACTTCAGGTCACATTAGCGTCAACATAATTTAATGGTTGACATTCCACTGTCCTATGTCACCAGACCATTCGAAATAGCTTCTCCACAGGTTGGATTCCAGGTTAGACTCTCAGCACAGGGTCCCAGAGGTAGCATGGCTTCGTTTTTTAAGTCCCTTGTTAGACCAGCTGTCAAATGGCTTTCCAGAGAGGCTGTGCCCGCCCTGCATCGCTGGCCGTGTGGGGGCGTCTGTCCCTCCGCACCCTCCAGCAGCGGACATTTCCATCCTGGTCCCCTCCAACCAGCGTGGACTCCGCCGAAACATGTGTGACTGTGCCCTGTAGCGTAGGCACACGCTCTCCCACCAAATCAGACCGCTGCTCCTTTCGTTTAACCGAAGAAGAAAAGAGGGCATTCCTCAGTCTTTTGCAGAAGCTTCATTTCTAGCAGAAAAATGAATTTGAGGGGCAGGCTGGAGAAACGGAAAGTGAATAACAGTGTCAAAGGCTGGGGAGTCAAACAGTATCTGCAAGTTTAGTAGTTTGTCACCCTTAACTCCTCCCCCCTTTCTTGTGTCTCTGTCACCATCTTAATGTCAATTAGGTTGTTAAAATGCATTAGAATACGAAGAAGCAGTGACGCTTTCCTCTCTCTCCTCTCTCTCCGTGTCTGCCGGCAGAATGCTCCTCCGCCCTGCCCTCCGGGGCCTCATTCCTGGGGAGCTGGCTGCCAGGGGCTCGCTCTGCCTGGAGGAACCCGCGCTCCCCGGAACACCTGCCAGCCCTGGAGACCCCGCTGCCAGCGTCCTGCTTCAGACGCTTCTCCCTTTAAATTCTTAGAGAGACGGCCGCTGGCCCAGTCACGAAGGCGTGGCTTCCGTGGGGCTGACCACAGGGACCTGTGGCTTTTGTGTGGGCTGGACAGCAACTCAGATTTCAGGGAAGGAAGAAGTGAGCCAGGAATGTTAAAGCCCGTCCTTGCCCTGGCTGACAACATCCCTCCCTTGTCACAAGTCCCTCCCGTCCCACCTGGCCCAGCTTGTTCTGAGGCCACCTCTAGGCTAGAGAAGGCTGGGCCTGTGGCCCCCGGGAGAGGCCGAGTTCTCGCCGGACACTTGCTAAATCCCCGGTGCCAGGTGTGGAATGCACGTCTCCTTCTTCCTCTGGGCGCGTCCCGTGTTGAGGATGGAGGTGCAGATGGGTGAGGAGGAGCAGCCTCTACTCCAGTCTCATCACGGGTGTGTTACCCTCCTGGTTTAAGGTTTTTTAGTGGGCCATTTCACACTTACACAGAGACCTGCTTTCACTACGATAGAGCAGTGACCTGAACACCTGTGTGGCCATCTTTCAGGTGTGGGGGGACTGCCCCTGCGATGGTCAGAGGCATTGCTGAGCGCCTGGATCCTGTCCCCACCGTGACTGGTGGAGTGAACACTGAGAATGGCGCAGGGACTTGAGGGTGGGGAAGTGAGTAGCTAGAGATGTAGAGGCGGGTGGTGAGGGTGAGGGGCAGGTAGAAGCAGCGACAGGTGGCCTGTGTGGGGGAGGCCAGCACATCTGTCAGCCGCAGGGGCAACTGGGAACAGATGGCAGGGGCAGTTCATCTTGATGGTAACCTGGCGAGGGGATAGGGAGTTGCCTTCTCTGAGTAACTGCCAGTCATGCCTGCCGAGCCAGCAGGTGCCTTCCTGGAGGAGGTGGCTTTCCTGCTAGTGGCCAAGAAGAGTCTAGGATTCCTGACAGTGGGTGCATGGGTCTGTCCCAGCACCTTTCCCACGGCGCTGATGGGAGGACCTCGGGGGAGAAAGGTTGTGAGGCACCCTGAGCTCTTACACGCTGGACAGAAACGCTGTTGGGTGCTCGGGTCAATATACACACGGCACATGGAGCTCCGGCTGCGGCCCTGGAGGCACCTGGCCCGGCTCTGTGGGCCTGTCAATCTTAGCAGCTCTGAGTCGGAGGGGGAGGAACGTGGCCTGTGTGTTTAGGTCTCCGCAGTGCGGGCGCCGTTACCCGGAAGCGATTGAGGGCCTGTGCTGGACACCACCGAATGCTCGCCATCGAGTGCCTTGTTTCTTTAAAAAATGTTTTTATTGATTTGAGAGAGGAAAGAAGAGAGAGAAACATCAAAGATGAGAGAGAATCATTGATCGACTGCCTCCTGCACACACCCCCACTGGGGATGGAGCCTGCAACCCAGGCATGTGCCCTTGACCGGGAATCGAACCATGACCTCCTGGTTCATAGGTAAACACTCAACCACTGAGCCACCCCAGTTGGGCAGGACCATGGTTTATTTTGATTTTATTTTCCTGATGGTACAAGGTAGGAGTTGAGGATTTATTTATTTTTGGTATTCAGGTCTCCAGTTCCAGAAACATTTGCTAAAGACTTTCCTTCCTCCATTGAATTGCATGTGCAATTCTGTTGGAAAGCAACCAGCCATGTGTGGGGTCTGGTTCTGTTGTATTGATTCCTGTGTCTCTTTCACCAGCACCCCCCCGTCCTTGGAGCAGCCTTAGAGTAAGTCTGGGAGTCAGGGTGTGAGTCTTCCCACTTCTCCCTTCTCAGAAGTGTTTTGCTCTTCTGGTCCCTTTGCTGTCCATGTTAATTTCAGAATCAACCCCGATATCCTGCAGGAATTCTGACCGGACTCGCTACACATACATTTGGGGGAAACTGACATCTTTCCATAAACACGAAACACACCTTCTGTTTGTTTAGGCCTGTGATCTGTCTCCTCAGGGCTTTGCAGTTTTTAGTGCACATACCTCGCTCTTAGGTTTTTTAGGTTTGTATCGACATGTCATGCTTTTGGTGCTCGGGTCCTCTGTGAATGGAGACAATTTTCTTTCTTGCTAATAAGTGTTTTGTTTTGTTTCCTGGCCTCATTGCGGTCGCTGGGAGGTGTGTGCATGCAAGCTATTTGGGTTCACTGAGGCTGCATCCATTTGTGAGTGTGCGTGGGGGCCTGGCCCAGAGGAACCTGGTGGCCATTCCAGAGCCCTTTGCAGAGGCTGGTGCTCACCCAGGCCCACCACCCTGCCCACCCCTGCCATCTGGGGTCGCACTATCTTTCCCTCTTAGAGGAACTGTCTGAGGCTGTAAGTGGTTAACGTGCCGGTTCTGTGGGCATTGAACCTGGGCCCCAAGGCCTGACCCTGGCTCTGGAGCTTTCTGCACCTACACGGCCCTGGGTGGTGGTAGAACCGCAGAATCAGTGGACTTCTGCTCTTCACATTTCGCTAAATTGCTCTTATGCTGACGTTCTCTAGAAGTTCCGCGACGCCGTGGCTTCGGGTGGGTGTGTGTGGGCAGCG
>NW_005369955.1:773711-784656 GCF_000412655.1 Myotis brandtii
GCCCCAAGCGGGGCTGGAAGGCCTGCTCTGTTTGCACTGGGCCTGGACCCCATGTGGCCAGTTGGTGGTGCCTTTCAGAAAGTCATTTTTTCAACATTATTTTAAATCGTGTTCTCCTCATGTTTTTTTCACCCTCAGTGTATTGTGGATGCAAGGGAGAGTCAAGGTGCATTAGTTAATGGAGCGACACCGATTACATAGTGACACTCACATTGACGCCGAAAGGCTCATGCTGGTTCGGGTGGTTAGTCCTCGCCGACTTACTCTATTAGGCAGAGCTGTATGCGGAGCCAAGCGAAGCGTCGTCACGAGTGAGGACTGAACAAGTATCCGAAGCAGTGCTGTTAGCGGTAAGCGAATTAGGCCGCGCTTGCCGCCTGCAAATACAAATGGACTATTTGAAGAATTTCATGATACAGGAGCTCACCCTTCCTTGTGTTACCCGCCGGCCCCATTCTATTCGGAGGCCGGCTGAGCTTGGGTGAGGACTGTTAATGATGGCAATTCTTTGACAGTGAAAATTTAGTTCATAGTGAGCGTCTCCTCCAAATATAAGTTTCCATCCCTTGGGCACTTGCTCAGGAGCCTCTGCCTGGAGTGCACTGATCGCAGTGTCTGACAGGCCCACCATGGTTTGCATGGTTCCCTCCCGGTGGAACCTGTGACGTCAGGGGCCCCCAGCAGCAGAAAGGGGGCACAGGGCACGTGCCTTCACACATGTTGTTCCTCTTGCCTGCAAAGCCACCCCTCCTCGCTCATCCCTGTGAAGCCCGTTTCTTTCTCAATGGCGCACCCTCATTTCTCCAGGGCGCCTTTCCTGCTTTCCCTGGCGGCTGCTCGAGCACCGAGCGCCGAGCGCGGCCTGAGGACGTGGAGCTGAAGCTGCTGCGACCCTGGTTCACAGGAGCTCCGATAGGCTGACGGTCCCACACGTGTGTGCGCACGTGTTGTGTACACAGTGATATGCAGATGTGTGCGCGCATGCACACACGTGCGCGCACGCACAGTAGGCAACTCCAGGGTAAATGTTTGCAAAACTTCAGGACAGGCCTAGGGCTGGAGGTGTCTAGTGAGCCTGAGAGGTGGAGTGAGTGAATGAATGAGCGAATGAATGAATGATTGAGTGAATGGATGAATGAACACGTGAGCAAATGAATGAATGAGTGAATGAGTGAGCAAGTGAATGAATGAATGGAGAGTCTGGGAATGGCTTACAGAGGGGAGGCAGCCTGACACAGGAAGAGGAGAGAGGGAAGAGATTCAAGGAGGCTCGTTCGTGGGTGTGCAGTCTCACAGGTACCGAGCTGACACCGAGCCCATGAATGTTTAGCGGGCGGGCCTGTGGAAACTTGTCTCCAGTGACAGCCCAGTGCCATCCCCACCCCTGAACCTTAGATATTAAAGACTCTGAGAGGTGACCAGGGAGAGGAAATGAATTTTCCCTCCTCGCCGATGATTTCAATCTCAGCTCATTAAGGGCTGACCCAGGAGTCCTCTAAAACCGAGGAGGGCAGCATGGCAGGGATGGGACGGACGTGCCCTGTGTGCTGCCTCGTTGGCCACGAGCTTCCTGTGTGTGATGTGCTTAGAAAAGCAAAGGCTGACACCAGTGCCACCCATGGCGTCGTGGCCATGGCCACTCTGGGAGGTGGGCCAGGCGCTCCCCGTTCTCCGGTCTAGCTCCAGCCCCTTGTTTTATTTAAAAATAATCTCCCAATTTCTGTTCCTTCCTCTTAAAATGCTGTCATTCTTTCGAGGAGGACAGCCCATCTGTGGAAAGTCGACACTATTAGCATATGAACCAAGTTCCAGTTGCAGTCTTGGCGGTCACTGCGTTCCATTTTTCTTGGTTAAACAGAATAACCTGGCCCCGGAGCAAATGCCTGGTGAATGGAGCGAGTGGGGGTTCAGCTGGGCGGCCGCCTTCCTCCCCAGCTCTGCTGCTTCCTTTCCCCTGGCCGAGCGCCGCCTCCGTCTTTGTTAGGAAGCCAAGGCTGCCACGTGGACACAGGGCACTGATGCTGGTTAAACCCAGGCCCTCGTCTCCTCCTTCCATGCTCACGGCCGCCCTACAGCGGGTAACCCTCCCTGTCTGCTCCCAGCGGAGCTGGGGGCAGGGCTGCTGTCTGATGAGGGGTGGGGGGGACGGTGGAGGGGGTGGACTCCTCCCCTCCTTTCTTTCCTGCCCACCTGTGCTGGTGACCAGAGGCCAGGAGTCAGGGCCTGGTGCCACGTGGGTGAAGTTCTGTGCCCTGGTGCTGTGTGTTCTTGTTTGCGATGCTGATGGTTGCTCTCTATGACTTATTGTCTGCTCGCTAACCCTAGCTTACCTCTGCCATAGAGTGCTGCTCTCTGTAATTATACTGTGTAGCTGTTCTCAGTCTTCAGAGGGAATGCGTCGTAGGTGAGCGTAATTAGAAATGCATATTTAGCACACGAGGGGGAATGTTCTGTTACAGCTGCACGTGGAATAAAATCAGCAGCATCTGCCAGGCCGGGAGGTTCCGTTTATGATGGAGATTTATTCTCCCGGAGGCCTGGAAGCCGCATCCTCAGGAGCCTCCTGCCCGCGCTGGAGCTGTTTCTTCCTCTCGTTCATCGATTCGGGAGGCGTGTGCTGGGCTCCTCCACCGGGCAGTGCGCCAGGCTGTGAGCGAGTGCCCGGCGCGTCATGTCTGGAGGGACCACCAGAGGGGGCCGGACACGCCCACGGGTCACGCTGCCTGCTTGTACGGGGCGCCGTGGCATCCATCAGCAGGACTGCGGACTTGGGCAGATGTGGGATTGGATCTGTCACTGCCAGGCTTTGGGATTAGTTGGGCAAATTACAAATCCAAGCCACAGGGTGTTTTTGTTTTTTAATCTCAACTGAGCCAGTGGCCAAGGTGACATCCTGGGAGTCGGTGCCTCCACAGAACGCCATGCCCTAGTCCTTGTGCTCAGAGGGGTTCCTGGGGGATTTGTGTGGCCTCCTGCGGTGGCAGGGCCAGGGCTTCTGTGGACACACTGGTGGCGAGGCTGCCCCTGGCCCACTGGCTGGAGGCCTGGCCACAGCCACTGCGGGCTCACTGGTGTGCCGGGCAGGCCTGCACTGTGGCTCATTTTGAGGCCCAGCCACGCTGAGGCCGCCCACTGGGTGTGGCAGGCAGGAGCCCCTCTGGAGGGTGCTAGCCTGGGAAACGCCAGGGTGGGGTGAACAGCGTTAGCAAGGTTGTGGAGAGTGTCAGAGGGGCGTCCGCCAGCCTCAGACCAACCAGGTTCAGGAGGGGGGATGGCACCCGCCAACACCTCTGTCTCAGGAGAAAGTCCCACAGACCCCTGTGCCTCCAGCGCACGCCCTGAGAGTAGTCAGTGCATCACCTTCACGTGGGACCCAGGTGCTTTGCAAACTGCTGCCTCCGTGCTGGGACCCAGCAAGAGTGCAGCCTGGGGTCCCTCAGCCCTTGGCTCGCTTCCAAAGCCCGATGTTATGGGGGCTCCTCTTCCCAGGGCAGGTCCCCAGGCTGGGGCTCAGACCCCTCTCGCTTTGGGGCGACCCTGTGGTTGTGAGATCCTCCCACTGTGGGTCCCACTGTGGGTCACCGCCCAGGGACGGGGCGGGTGCGTCCCTCCTGCTCTTCTCACGGTGGCTTCTTTATTCCGTAGCTGTAGGAAGTCCGCTGGTCCTTGGGGCGTTCTCAGAGACAGCGGTTCTGTATATAGTTGTTGTTTTGGTGTCAGAGGGGAGGCGGTGCCACCTTGAACTTGAGGCCAGAGCCTGGCTCTTGGATGCCAATTCAGCTCGTCCGTGAGGTGTTCCTTGTGGAGGGTGCACTGTTGCGCGGCGAACGTGTCTCCAATGGGATGGCCGCCTTTCTGGTTCTCATGTCTCTCGAGTAAAGCCGTGATCGCCTCTCAATCCTTTGAGGCAATGAACTCCGTTTCCCGCCCCGAGTAACAGGCCACATGGTCCATGCCTGTCAGGGCGGCGTGCAGTGCCAGTGGCTGTGATCAGACTGCGAGCTCTGTGGCCGGGACGCCTGGGGGACTGAATGAGGGTGCAGCAGTGGGAGGGCGGGGGTCAGGGCTGATCAGAGGCAGACCCACTGTCACAGACTTCACGTTGGATGGGGCCTTACAGCTCCCGGGTTCTACGACTGGATTCGGGCTTTCTTCTCTCCACACCTGTGTGTGGGGCTCCCGTGAGCACCGGCCCCAGGGTTAGCGGTGAGATGCGGGGTGGGACTTACCTGTCCTGCAGTATTGCCCATCGTTACATCACTGCGTCTGACTCAGTAGTATTTTGTTAGGGTTTTTACTCTAAATTCACCAGGCACACAGGCCTGTGGTTTCCCCATGGACACTCTCCGTCTGACTGGCTACTCGGGCCACATTGGCCTCATCAAAGGGATGCGGACCTGCCCTCCCTCCCTCCATTTCTGAAGGTGTCTGCGTGAAGTTGGTGCTGTCGTCAGCAGGAAGGGTTGATGGAGTCAGCTGGAGGCGTCCGAGCTTTGAGGAGGCCGTTCTGCGGTGCATCCGAGGTTCAGTCGCCGGGAGACTCCCCCGGGTCTGTCTCCTCGCGGCCGTTTGGTAGCGCGTCCACTTATCTAAGCAGGTGAATCTATTGGCACTGAATTGTGTGCGTCATTCCTTTGTCATTCTGCTGACGTGGGCGGCATCTGCCCCGCGAGGCGGTTCTCTTCCTCATTCGTGATCTTGGTAACCAGTCTCGCTCTGTGCCCCTGGATTCGCCTAACTCAGAGGATTGCCACTTCCATTGACGTCTTAAAAAATGAGGTTTCAGTGACCTGATGTTTCTCCATTATGTGTCCATTTTCAATCTGATCAGAGCCTGACCCTGCTTTCCTGAAAGGTGCTGTCCCTTCCTACCCAGACCCTGCCCCTCAGGCACACGCCATGCTGGCTGCTCTCTGTCCTCGTGTAGCCTGCCCTTCCCTGTCACGACCACCATTTATCTTTGCTGTCTCTGGGCCTGTGTCTTTGAGTAGACTCAGCCCCTCAGGGGTGGTACCGAGTCTTCTGCCATCCTCTATCACGGGGCAGACACCCCTCTAGGGTTGGTGAGTGAATGATTGGATGGGTGAACGAATGCTATTCTGAGTAATTTGCATAAATGGCAAGAGCGCAGACTGTATGGCCATATGGCTCTGTGTTCATGTCCTGGGTGTGCTGCTTCCGGGCCAGTCACCTGACTACTCTGAGCCTTGTTTGTGAAAACAGGACTTCCTTGCAGGGCTCTTAAGGAGTTAGAGTTGCCCGGCCAGCGTGGCTCAGCGGTAGAGCATCGACCCATGAACCAAGAGGTCACGGTTCGATTCCTGGCACATGCCTGGGTTGCAGACTCGATCCCCTGTAGGGGGCGTGCAGGAGGCAGCTGATCAATGATGTTTCTCTCTCATTGATGTTTCTCTTCCTCTCCCTCCCGCTCTCTCTAAAAATCAATAAAAACGTATTTAAGAACGGTAGGGTTCATGTGCATAGGTTACTCGGCAGAGAATTTGGCACGTAGTAGGCACTCAATGGAAGGTAGCTACTGAAAAGGCCTCTCATTTTAGTTCGCACAATCACTGAGTGCCCAGAAGTGAGTAGTACTGTCCTCTAGTGCCTTGCCCATGACTGCTGGTTGTGACAGTCTGTTCTCAAAGTCAGGACTGCGCCATGCTCCGAGGGGCCGTGTCTTGGCAGAGGACGCGTTGCTTCCGTGACATTGTCGCTGAGACACTTGAACATCCGGTCTCCTGCCTTCCAACCCGCTCGGTGGTCTTAGCCAGGAGGCTTTCTCTTCAATCAAGGAAGAAAGACAGCGAGACTCAGTGATTTCACAGACCTTTTCTGTACTTGATTTTCACAAATTAGACAGTTATCTTTCTATAATTACATCTTTTCCTGGTTCTCGACAGAGCAAAGAAACCTCCAATTCCAAGAAAATAGAAACAGACGATTCCTTCTTTGTTCTGTGGTACTTGACAGTATCTGTCTCCCAGCTCCCAGGGATGTCTGCTACCTCACTCCCTGGCGGGGGCGTTTAATTTTACCCTAAAAAAGCAACCAACCAACAGAGCTAATGTGGCAGCCTGCTGCTCGCCAGGTCGGGCTGTGCAAGGCCAGTGCTGGGAATCTGTTGGCTTTCTTGCCCACGTGCCTGCAGGGAGGAAGCCGCTGTGCACGCTGGGCGAGGACTGGCTCCATTTGTCTATCAGCTCATTTACTCCCCCGTTCATTCCCTCAGCGTTTCCTGACCAAGGACCACACCTTATTCACCTTGTTCTAAGCGTGACCACAGGAGACACGCCGCCCAGGGCCGCGCCGGTGGGAGTGATGGCCTTACCCCGCACATCCCGGCCTCACCCATGCGAAGCCGCCTCCTGCAGGAACGAGCTACTTTGCAAGGACTGACGCCATGTTTTACATGTTTGCAGGTCCTGGAAGCGATCCTGAACTTCAAGTACTCCGGAGGCCCAGGCCACGTGGAAGGCTACTACAGGGACCTGTCCCTGGGGCTGCGCGTGGAGGTGGAGCCGTCAGTGTTCTTCACGCGAGTCAGCACTCTGCCGGCCACCAGGTAACTGTCTGCTGCATGTCCTTTGTTCCAGAGCCCCTGCGTGTGCAGTTCCACCTGGGCGGTCACCCTGCCCCTCCCCTCAGGCCTGGCCCTCACCCCAGGCTGCTGAGATGCCCTGGGTCTCAGGGCCTCATCCAAGAAGCAGACAGGGCCTCAGGCAGTTGGGAGTGCGTGGGAGTCCCCCGCATGCATCCCATGCTGTAGCGGTCATGTTGACATCGCCACTGCCGTATGCGTGTGTGTGTGTGTGTGTGTGTGTGAGTGTGTGGTTGTTGTTGTGCGGATGCGGCCCGCTCACTGCCCCGAGCCTGGCCTGGGTTCCGACCTGCACTGGGGCGCCCGGAGGAGGCAGCCTCTCTCTTTACGTCACTCTGCGTCCCAGGAGACTTGTGTGTGGCCCAGGCTGCCCAGCCTCTCACTTGGAGCATCAGGCTGTTCTGCCCGGGAGCCCTCCCTGCCCAGCGGCCTCTCTCCTCCCAGGCCTGGCCTCCTTCAGGGGGAAGGAAGCCAGACCATGTGTCCACTTCAGACCAGCCGTGGGCAGCGGTACGAGAGGGGTTCTTCTCTGAGGGGAGCTCACAGTTTCTCATGCACAGGTTTAGCTAGTGGGAAAGACTGTTCGTCTTCCCCGAATTGGAGGATGGCTTGGGCAAGAAGGAATGGCTCGGCTCAGGCTTCTCTTTTTTAAATGTATCTTTATTGTTGGAAATATTACAGATGTCACCCCCCCCCCCAACCACCCCTTCCAGCCTCCACTGCACTATTGTCTGTGCCCTTGGGCTGTGTATTTATGCGTATAAGTTCCCAGGTTCCCAGTTAATCTCTCCCCCACCCCCACCCCCAGCTCATCAAAAGGCAGGCTGCACACGGGGAGAAATGTTGATAATACATCTCTGCAGCCGAGGCCTTGTAGCATATGTA
The DNA here is from genome assembly GCF_000412655.1 of Myotis brandtii. NCBI lineage: Eukaryota > Metazoa > Chordata > Mammalia > Chiroptera > Vespertilionidae > Myotis > Myotis brandtii. The sequence goes on from NW_005369955.1 coordinate 781,198, forward strand.
TAACATTAAACACCGAGGAGACGAATGTAAGAAACGTCTCAGAAGGAAGGGGTGCAGGTGGTCCACAACCCCCGCACCTGTTTAGTGGATTCTCCGTCGTCGGTCCCCGGGAGGGTGTGTGCCTGCTCCGCTCCGAACCTTGATCATCGATGCGGTTCTTCTCGTTGGTGATGTTTCAGTGGTGAAAGGCGGCAGGGAAACCCTACTTCCTCAGGGCCCACTCGATTCCAGGGGTGCTCAGCACCCCGTTTCAGCTCTAGAGCCCCTCCCACGTCAGCACTGCGTCGGTTCCTGTCTCTAACTCGTCCTCTGTTGCCCGTGAGTGAGGAGAAGAGAGGGGACTTGAGCTGTGGCCTCTTGGCACCCGATCCGAGCCTCTGCCCCAGGGCCTCTGCCGGGGAGTGCGGGTGCCTGGGCTTACCTCTGCTTCAGCCTGCCTGTCCCTCAGGGGTGATGGCCGAGGCTCCTGGTGGAAAGAGGGTGACATCAGACAGTAGAGGGCAGGGCTTGCTCCTCGGTGCCACACGGCGTAGATGGCAGTGGCGACCTTCTTGTTTGCCTCCCTTCTCCCGGGGCTGCGCACAGGCCTCGGTCGACTTTTATTGAGGAGGTCAATTACCTCCGAGATTCCCTCTTCACACCAGCTGCCCGGTAATCTGGTCAGGGAGAGATTGAAATGGATGGGCCCTGCCCCGCCTGAGCACCGAGCCTCCCTCGGTCCCGGGGAGCAGTTTTTCCTCGGCTGTTAGGATAAATGATCCGGCCAGAGACGCTGCGAGGAAAATGCACTCCTCCGAGCAGGGCGTGGGGCGCAGCAGTCGTCCCATTATTCACAGAAATCACCCCACTTGACACATCCCGGCGCTCATCCCGGCCATTTAGGAAACTCCCATCTCCCCCTGGCCGGCAGCGCGGCTGCAGGCAGGAGTCAGGCCGTGGTAGCGCTGATTTGTCACGGTCCATCTTCCCCCAGTTGTTATAGTTCTGTGTGTAATCGCTTTTAGATCCAACGAGAATGGGGTTTGTGCAAGCACCAGGTCGTCTCTGCACCTGGTTTCAGTTGGCTCTGCGCCTGTGTCTGTGCATTCACATGTCTCCCAGCACCATCTTCCCTTCATCTGGGAGGGAGGTGACGTGGATCTTGCAGGCCCTGCCAAAGTGTGTACCTAAGTGCCGAATGCAGGGCCTCACACAAGGTGGATCATTGAAAAGTGGTGTCATCATTTTCCCGTGTGTGTGCCACGTGCTAGGGAGAGAGGCACGCGTCACGCGTGTCACACACACCAGCTCTGGCAGCCGCCCTATGCCTTCTGCAGGACGTCACTCACCTCGGTACATCCCGGGGGCCTGGTGGCCTTGCCCCGCCTCTCTGTGACCTCACTGCTGGCGGCCTCCGGGTCTGGTGCAGTCTCCTCTAGAGCTTGGGTTGCAGGTGGCCCTTGCATGATGCCTTGAGCAACCCTGTTCTGTGGACGGCCGGGAATTCGTGGCTCGAGGATGTTCTCGAGCTCGGCAGCTCAGTGTGCAGTGGGCGATGGCTTCGTCACCAGGAGCACTCGGACCCTGGGTTCTGTTCCCCTCACCTTTGACTGATGAAGCTCCTGGCTTTCTTACACACACAAGGAAGCCCTCCATGCTGAGATGGGCTGCTGAGTTGTTCTGGAAAGAAGACAGAATGGGAAACCAGGCAGCTACAGACTTTTAGGAGACCACCCGGATTTGGCCCCTGGTGCATGAGGCCATGGTGCCCTTTTGGGCTTTGCAGTCACCCAAGTCTGTGCTCCCAGGAGTGACCTGATGTTGATGTTCGGACCCTGGGAGGCCCCGGAGGTACCCATGGATCTCAGGGAGGAAGAGGCCCCGTGCTTCCTGGCCGTGGCGCATGGTGTTTGGATAGACTCGGTCCTGGGCGTGGGAGCTTCTCGAGCGCGCTTGTGGCTCAGGCAGTCCTGGGCAGTCCGAGGGGTTGTTCTGTGGGCACGCATGTCTGCTTTGCCGTCACTGCTCCCTGCAGCAGCCCTGATTGCCACCGCCTCACAGTCACATAACACCCTCCTGTGGTTGCGGGAAGCACCGTCATGCTTCCCCGTGGGAAGCCTCCCATAGTCCCATGGCATCAGTATCCTTGTCTTCATTGGGGAAACTGAGGCGCAGAGGAATGGAATGACTTGCCTAAGACATTACAGTTATTGAGCAACCAAACCGGCATTCGGACGAGCTCATCAAGGTTGTTGTGTCATTTATTTTCTAATTGCGTCGCTGTAAAAAGTTTTAAATGAACACAGCAAAATGGACTTTTCTAGCATGGAGTGTCGTGAGCTCTAACACACATTGGATTCACGTCCCGCCACAATCAGGATAAAGAGCAGATCTGTCACCCCGAAACCTCATCATGTGCTCCTCACAGTCACACCCACCCCACCCTGGTCCGGTGCCCGCGGACCTGCCCTCCGGCCTTCTGTGTATCCGCGCTCAGGCCCGGCGTCTCCAGGACGTGGTGGAGATGGGAGCCTGCTGTGTGTCAGCTTTTGAAGGGGACTTTCTGGTCACCATGTTGCTTTTAGATCCATCGTGTCGCGGGCGTCGGTAGCTGGACTTTGTGTGACTGCGGAGCTTCCCTTGTCTAGGTGCACCCTGTCTGGGAGGCCCGTCACAGCCGAAGGACCTCGGGCTGTTCCAGCTCTTGGGACCATGAGTAGAGCTGCCATAAACACCTGTTCATCCTGACTGTGCGAAGGAGCGTTTTCATTTCTCGAGGTTGAGCACCCAGTGGGCTTGCAGGGTTACACACAGGTCAGCGTGGGCTTAGCTTTAGGAGACACCACCGCTGCTCTCGGAGGGCAGTGCCCCGGGCAGGCCCTGGGCAGGAGAGAAAGGACCCTGCGTCCTCTCTTCGTTGACACTCAGCCTTGTCGGTGTTCTCCTGGGGCCACTTCAGTGCGAGCGCTGTGGTGTCCGCACCTGGTCTCTCTGCTGCTTCCCTAACGGTGAGTGAGCAGCATGCTCGTTGGGGCTTAGTTGCCTTTTGTTGAGCTGTCTGTTCAAGTCTTTTTATTTTTTTTTAATCCTAACCCGAGGATATTTTTTCCATTTGTTTTAGAGAGAGAGTAAGGGAGGAATGGGGGCGGGGGGGGGGAAGAGGAGAGAGAAACCTTGATGTGAGAGAGACATATTGATCAGCTGCCTCCTTCAAGGCCCCTACCTGGGATCCAGCCCACAACCCAGCACGTGTCCTGGACGGGGAATCGAACTGGCAACCCCCTGGTGCCTGGATGATGCTCAGCGGGCCGGGCAGAGACCCTGTTTTTCTCGTTTGCGTCGTATCCACAGGTATTTATATGTGTAGGCGGGTTAATAAGATTGATTCTCAGCAGAGGGAACGGTGGGTGCCGACCATGTGGAGGTAGTTTCACATGCTCTGCCCTCTGTGTTGGGACATCTCCTCCCCTCCCCCCAGGG
>NW_005369955.1:784689-798394 GCF_000412655.1 Myotis brandtii
CCCTGCCCTCCCCCACGCCTGTCGGTGGGTCTGTCCTGCAGGACCTGCTCTGACCTAGGTCTCCCAGGAGGCTTTCGGGGCTTCCCTGTACTTCAGAAAGACGGGCCCAGGGAGAGAAAAAGCCCACACAGAAAGCAAGCGGGTTCATGTCCGCTCTGTCTCGGTGTGGCGGGCAGGGTGCTCAGAGCCAGGACACAGGTGGGCACGGCTGCAGGTTGGGAAGGGAACCCATTCATGGATCACAGAGGGCACAGGCCACCGGCACGTCCTCAGTCAGAGCAGGAAAGGGTGAGTCCAGGCACCCAGGGAGCCGAAACACAGGGCCCAGAGGGCCGCGTGCCCATGTCCGTCCATGCGGCTGGGAGCGAGGACACAGATGTTGGAACCTTCCCCTCCCCGCTCTAAAAGTCATCCATTTCCCTTCTCTGATAAATGTTTCACCAACTCCCTCTTCTGATGAAAGATTTTGCTGTGATTAAAGATTTCATGAAGTTATGACAAAGGCGGATAGATTGTTCTTGAAACTCATTTTCCCGTGAGCGGAGTGAAGAGGCCTGTTGTAGGCAGCTGTCAGAGCTAATGAATATTTTCCAAGAGCTGAACCTCTGGGGAGACACCCCCACCCAAGGGCCCAGGAGCAACCGGTGCGAACCTGCCCTTCTGAAGGCGGGTGTGGGACGCGTCTCCCGAGCGGCAGCGAGAGCCTTACGCTGCCGCTCTCCCTCCCTGCAGGCCAGGCTCCGGTGCGCATTTGAAAAATGGATATTTCCCAGATGCCCTGGCCTTTTTGATGACATGTGCATATGTGTGCACGTGTGCGTATGTGTGTGTGTACACATGTGTGCAAGGGTGTGTATATGTGGGTGCACACGTGCACGTGTGTATGTGCACACCCACAGAGAAGTTACTGCCCCGCTCTCCTCGGGTCCCTTCTCTGGAAAGAGCAGGGGGTGGGGCTCGGTTTGGAACCTGGTTTGTCTGCTGTGAAAACTAGAGGCTTTGAGTGCTGCCTTGAGTCCCAGTCATCGCCCGGGCCTCACTATCCTTCCCCATGAACAGGACCTGGGAGCACAGCCCTGGGTTATGGGGAGGAGTGACCTCACGGGTGTTCCCCTCCGTCCCTTCCCCACCAGGAAGCCTTGTCCGCACTCAGGAGATGCCCCCGTGGGGCCTGCTTGGAGGTCACACCAGGTGGGGCCTCCTTCCTCGAGTCTGTTTTCTGTGAAAACTGCTCCCCTTGCTCCTCCAGAAGGAGAGTGGCTTCCGCCTCTGTTGCTGCCGTGGGCACGCTGCCCCGCGCAGATCAGCAGGCACATGGGCGACCTGGCACGTGCAGCTGAGATGCTTGGCATTTGCGAGACCGTGTTCGTTCTAGGCGGCATTTACCTGTAATGGGAGCTGAACTGATGGCGCCGACCCCACTGAAGCGTGTGGTCGGTCTTGTTCTGTGTGTGCAGCTAATGAGCCTGGAGGGCGGGGGCGTGAGGGCTGATCCAGCTGCTCGGCCACGACACGCCCAGCCCCTCCTGGCCCCCGCCTCCCGAAGCCCGTGGTGTTTCCTCGTGGCCTCGAGTGGTTGATGAGCTCCTCGCACCCGGGCACTCTAGGGAGGGCGGGCAGGGAGCGGAGGCCGAGGGCGAGCGCCTCCTCCTCTCGGGCCTTGTCTTCTGTTGGATGGTGCGTCCCCTGCAGTCTGTCCTCACTGGCAAGGACTTTGACCCACGGCCTCCCTGTAGGAGAGAGGACAAAGTAGCGGAGGCTTCCGGTGGGGAAGCGAGCCCCCAGTGTCTTCCACACCCCGAGCAGGAGCCGGGGTGTGAGAACCCACAGCAGCCACGCACATCAGCATCGGGCTCTTCCCCAGGACCAGGCCCCGGCACCCCGCACCGGGCTCGGGCCTGGGACCCCAGGGAGCAGGGGCTGATGGGACTGTGACTCGGATGTGGCATTCATGGAACGACGCTGGCCAAGTGCCCCCCTTCCCGCCCCCCGCTGTCTTACTTACATATCAAGTGTTCTGGTCCCCACACCTGTGAGTGAGGAGACTCCAGTTACCTCTCATGGTTGCATGGTTTGTTCAGGGCACAGCAGGGTTGTGAGCATGTGACCCAGGACCGAGGAGGACCCCAGACCCACTTTTCTGAGTCGACAGTTTTGCTCAGAATGCGCCACAGTCATCTGTCAGCCCAGGGGCACTGGGCATTTTTGATGAATCGCAGTGCCGACATCCTCAAGGAGGGGAGGACCTTCTGGGGGAGAGAAGGCAGAGCCGCTCTCCTCTCAGCCGCCAGGCGATTCTGAGCCTCCCTCGTCTCTCCCTGCAGCACCCGGCAGTGCCACCTGCTCCTGGACGTCTTCAACTCCACGGAGCACGAGCTGAGCCTCAGCGCCCGCGGCAACGAGGAGCTCATCCTGCATGCGGGCGAGTGCCAGCGGTGAGTGTCCCACATCCCCGCATCCCCATGTACCTCTCCCCACATCCCCACATCCCCGTGTCCCCGCCTCCCCACATCCCCACGTGCCCCCACACCCCCTTGCTCCCCTTTCATCAGAAGGCACTGAGTGTCTGCTTCTCTTCTTCCTGCGATGGAGCATCTTATTGATGCTTTTCTCTTTCCTGAGCCTGTACCCAGGCTCTTTCCTGCGCCTGGCATGGAATTCTTACACCAACATGTGCACCCCCGTCTCAGCTGACAGAGACGGAGTGAGCGCTTGTTCCATGGAAGTCTCTCCCAAGGGTTGGGTGGTGGCTGTGGGCATGGGGATGGGTGTCACAGGGCCCATTCTTTTATACTAGAAATGTACAGAATATAGTGCTACCTTTTATTTATTCAACATTTATGGAAAGCACATCTTCTTGCCAGGTGTGCTTGGTCCTGGGAAACAGACACTGTTCTTTGGGGGCAGAACCCAGGCCCCCGGGGATCTCCCCCCTTAGCCTGGGATTGGGTGCAGGAAGCACGACAGGGGGCTGGCCAGGGCCCAGGAGCTGGGCTCATCCCCAGCCAGCCCTGGGGGTTGGGGACAGCTGTGTGGGGAGCTTGGTGGGTGCTGCGCAGCCCTCCATCCTACTGGTCGCCTCGCCTGCTCATGGCTGTTTATCGGTGGCTAGTGGACAGGAACTTCTGTTTCCAATCACTTGTTCCTCGAGCACATTCTGCATTTGCTCTCTCGGACCCTGCCTAACGTGGCGCCTCCGCCCTCCCCTCGGGCGGTGCTGCTTTGTGAAGCCATTGCACTGTTTGTGTTTGCTCCTTGTGTTTGGGGAGGTCTCTGAAACAGGGATGGCGAGGCCGTGCGTCATGAATGCTAACGGAGACCTCGCTGGGAACATCTCAGCGGGTCGGTGCCCGCGGGGCTCCCGGGCCGGCAGGCGAAGCTTCTGGGCTCAGGAACCTTTGTACTTGGAAAACGTTTGACTGATAGGAACTCACCAGGCGTCGTTTCCTGCTCGGGGGCCTCAGGGCCGCCTTCTGATCCCCGTCTGCAGCTGCGCGTGGAGACGCGGGGTGAGGGCAGCCCCGTGTTGAGGGAGGCTGTGCCCACGCGGCCCTTCACCTGGGCCTTCAGGGCGTTGGCCACAGTCAGATATTCCCCCCACGTCGTCCTTGTTCCCTAGGGGTGTGGCTCCCTGTGTCCACAGGTGTCAGGAACCTTCAGAGGAGGGGCCTCGGCCACGTGGGTCCCTCTTCCTCCGTGTTGGGGGGATGCCATGAGATGTTAGGTTCCCATGAAAACGAGCACATCCCGCTGCGCACAGCAAGGCCTTGGGAGCTGTGGGGCCAGTGAGCACGCTCCTCCCGGACGCTCTCCTGACCAGGAACCATCTGAGCTGCAGGCGAGTGCTGAGCACGGGATGAGTGTGTCGCTGTTACTCGTAGAAACCCTGGGAGCAGCCAGTGTCGCCGACAGGGCGTGACTAGTAAACTGCGGTGCGTTTGTGTAATTGGCTGTTGTGCTGCTATCAGAAATGATCTTTTCATAGAATGTGTCATGTGTGCCCGCTGTCACAGTGCGGGCAGTGCAGCGCAGACATGGGCGGGGAGGCAGGCCCCTTAGGGAGGGACACCGCGCGGCCACAGCGGCCGCCAGCATCCCAGAGTGGTGGGTTTCCCCAGTCCCTGTGCCCGTGCGGCCGGGATAGCAGCCTTCACTCAGAAGTCAGTCCTGCCGGCCGTGGCTCAGTGGTTGAGTGTCGACCTATGAACCAGTCAGGGTACATGCCTGGTTGTGGGCTCAATCCCCAGTGAGGGGCGTGCAGGAGGCGGCCGATCAGTGATTCTCTCTCATCATTGACGCTTCTAGCTCTCTCTCCCTCTTCCTTCCTCTCTGAAATCAATAAAAACATATTTAAAAAAACAAAAGAAGTCAGTCCTGCCCTGGGAAGCCTGCCTTCCAAGGAGAAGACAAGACGGACAGACAGTAGGGAGGGCGCTGCCTGACAGTGTCGCAGACTCTGGTCGGAGGGGAGCCCTGAAGCCCCTGGTGGGAGCTGCCTGGGCCTCACGAGGAAGCGAGGAGGCTGAGCTGGGCCTTGTGATGTGGCAGGGCCCTCGCATGCACGGGAAAGGCGGCGTGACCCAAAATGGGGGAAGGGAGGGAGAGTTCAGGCGCTGGTGGCACCTCAGTGGGGACTGCGTCCCGGCAGAGGGGCTGTGAGTAGGCAGGCTGAGCAGTGTCGGGCTCACACACGCTGTGAGGAGGCGTGAGGGTATCGACAGGACAAGCCTCACGGCTTGGCTCTGGCCCCTGGGGACCGAGGGCCTGGGATGGCCTCGCCCGGCTGCTCTGGTCCCCAAGACGGCCTCCCTGCCCACTGTGCTCCTTTATTCTCCACGTGGGCTGAGGGGAGCCAGGGCGGCCAGGGGCCTGATTGCGGCCCCCACTCAGGGTGTCCTTCAGCTCAAGCCCTCGCCACCAGCTGACTAGAGTCTGTGATCGGCCGCTGCCTGGCATTCAGGCCCTCGCTTGCCGGGCTGACCTGACGGGGAGGCCGTCCACACCGGGAGGCGCAGAGCGAGCTGCAGGGTGTCCGCGGGGGCTCTGCTCCTCCAAGTCCACTTGGATAGCAAGTCCGCTGGACGAGCCTCCACTCTGGGTGGCCCCATGCGGGGCCGCTGGCCTCACTCTCCGCACTCTCTCTGCACGTCCGTGTGCACGTCTGCGAGGCAGAGGGAGCGGCCTGAGTACTGGGCGCATGTGGGCTGGGCACAGACAGCACATCCATGGTCCCTGGCCAGGGCCCGGGTGCAGGGCTGTCCTCCCCAGTTTGTCGCGGAGGGACCGCAGCCCTGGGTCGGAGCCACTGCTGCATGCGGGCCTGTCCCTCTTCCCGACCCGGGTTCTTGTCTCTGCAGGGTGCCCATCAGCTCTCCTGGCCTTTGAGGGGACGGCTCAGTAGCGGCTTCGGTGAAGCCGTGTGCCCGCCCACAGCCCCAGTGCTCTCCAGGGCTGTGCCCCAGGGTCGCCCCAGTCCCCTGTGACCTTGAAGTAGCCAGGGCCACTTATGCCCTCCAGTTTCTATGGCAACTCCCTGGGCCTTGCTGTGGACAGAGGTGGTTGTGGCTGTCGGGACTCATTGGCGTTAAGGTAGCTATTTTTAGCTCCTGTGAGGAGACGCTTCAGTTAGGGCTGTCACAGGGCAAAACATGGGCCCAGCAGCGGCTCTGGGCGCGAGCGAGCTGGCTCTGAGCAGGGGCCTGGTGCCGGGTTTCCTCACCCGACTGACCTTCTCTGGCTCCTCCAGCTCCTGACGCCCCACAAAGCTCTTCAGGGTTCAATAGCGTGACCTCCTGTGCCCAGTTCTGGGTCCACAGAGCCGCCCAGAAAGAGGTGCTTTCCTCCCAGGGTGGGGCCACCCTAGCCCCTCCCCAGTGCTCTGCGGGCTCGGAATGTCTGTCCTCCAGCGGCGCCCAGGCGTCCAGCTGGCTTTTGTGCCCCCTCCCGTCTCATTTTCTTGGCACACTCCTGTTCACCGTTCTGGGGAGAGCCCCAGGGACCCTAACTGCCGGACGCCTGTAGGGTCTCCCCGTTCAGGGTCCAGTTCCGTTTATTCTTCTTCAACCGTCCACGGTGTTGTCACTTAAATGTAACTATTTGACTTGGCGAGTCTCTTAAACCTCCAAGCCTGCTCCTCCTCCTGTGGTAAGGAGGAAAAGGGGCCCCATGGGGCTCTGTGAGGGTGAGCCGAGACCCCGTGTCAGAACCTGGCCTGTGGCTGGCACACAGCGCTCACTGGCTGCCCCTCGCTGATTCTGAAGCCAGAGGAGCAGGGCCTTGGCACAGGGAGGCAAGGAGCCAGCCCTGTTGAGGCTGAATTTGGGTGCAGGTTAAGCCGCAGAGGCGAGAGAAAGCAGTGTATTGTCCAATGCAGGCCTGGGGAGCTGGTCCATTTCTGCCTCTTTCTCTGAGGAAGGAGATTAGAGGAGGAGATGTGTTCTTATGGAAATGCAGTTTGGGGTGCTGAGAATGCATCACTGCAGCGAGGCATTCCTGAGGCCGGAGTGTCTCCGCCCAAAGGCGCGGGACGCGGTGATGGCGTGTGGTGATGGCGTGGGACGCGGTGATGGTGCGGGACGCGGTGATGGCGCGGGACGTGGTGACGGTGCGGCTCTTGCTCTGCCCGAGGAGCTCCACGGTGCCGTTTCTCCGCTGCGTGGCCGTGGAAATGGTGCTTAAGCGTATTAATGCTCTGGGCTTTGATTATTTCTCTGAGACTCTCCGGCCTTCAGAGCCCTTTGCTGCCGACTAGAAAGACTGATCTTGGAGCCGGTCCTGAGGTTTTTCTTAGAAGGGGCTGGAGTGGGGTTCCCGAGACAGATGCGGGAGACACTGCACAGCCACTTCCCTGCAGACGCACACTGCCCCTCCCGTCTCAGGTGTTCTGGGACGGCCACTGAAGACAATGATTGATTTTTTTCATTTTTTTATTATGAAAAATTTCAAACATGCAGCAAAGTTAAAAGAATTTCCCAGTGAGTACTGGTAAACCCCCCACCTAGATTTGTCATTACTGTTTTGCTATAGTAGCTTTATCACGTATCTGTATACACACACACACACACATATATATGGTGTCGCAAAAAATGTATACACTTTAATAGCTGATAGCTGTTAAATGAAAATGAAATGTTTTAATAAACACTGCCTTTATAATTAATTCATAGTGTGTGTATACATTTTTTGGGGGGATACCCTGTATCCTATTTAATGAAAGCCTAATATGCAAATTGAGCGAATGGTGGAACGACCGGTTGCTATGACTCACACTGACCACCAGGGGGCAGACGCTCAACGCAGGAGCTGCCCCCAGCCCGCAGGCTCCAACTGGCAGTGGTGGGGGGTGGGGCCGGTGAGCGGGCAGCCCCAGGCCAGCTAAGGCAGGTGCCAGTGGGGGACCCCCTCCCCACATCGCCCTGCCAGCCACCCTGCAGATCCACCCTGATCGCTGGCCAGGTCTAGGGACCCTACCCATGTATGAATTTCATGCACTGGGCCTTTAGTTTTTATATATCTATTTATATATCTACATCTTTTTAAATCCATGATATTTGCTCATGGATTTTAAAGTAAGTTGCAGACATCAGCACACTTGCCCCTAAAAACATGTGACATGCATGTTGTCAACCAGATTGAATACTCGGTGATTTCAGAATTGTAAATAGGTGGCGACTTGTGTGACGGCCAGCCTGGCCCATGTGGGGAGGTAGCTCATGCACTTGAGTGGAATGTGTATCTGAGGTTGCTCGCTGCATGGTCGCTCGTACCTGCTGGGTGGGCACGAGCATGGTTTTGTTCACTTCTGTCTTTACTGTGTGTGTTCTTCGGCCTCTCGGTGAGGACAGGACGGGGAGTGCACCCAGGGCGCCTTCACTGGCTGCCGTCAGCGCCCTGCCCGCACACGTTGCTGTTGTGGGCACTTGGGCACCACAGCCTCAGCCAGGACGTGGTCTCCACTGAGGCGCCACCAGCACGCCTGGACCCTGCGCCTCTCCTCCCATGTTGTGTCGTGTCGCTGCTCCGGTGCTCCCACACACTCCACAGATTGCCCGTGAGTAAGGGAAAGCATCGAGGCGTAAATCACCCAGAGCCGGGTTCCCAACATGGACGTGTGCTTTTACTCTTTGTTTCGCAGTCTCTCTGGCAGGCCATTGTCATCACGATAGAGCAATAAATCAGAGCCGTGTTACAGGGTGAAGCGCCAGAGTTTCTCATTCGCCGCCTTTGCGTTCCCTCCCTCCTCCGGCCCCAGACATGTGACCCTCACTGTCAGGCTGACAGAGTACAGACCTGCGCTGTCCGGGGGCTGCCTGTGCCTGGCCTGCATGGGGCTGGCTCTGCAGACGGGACAGTCCCAAGCCCATGGCCTGTGCAGACAGGTAGGGGGAGAGGGGAGCTCCGGGGGCCTCGGGATGGCTTAGTCTGTGCCGAGAGGGCAACGACTCCTTCCCTTTCTCCTGGACCATCCCCGATGCTGGGCTTCCGTGTGCCGCTGTGTTAGCTACGTGCCTGAGGAGCGTGCCAGGCCTGGGAGTGTTCGCCTTCTTCCTGGACGCACCACGTGATCCCACAGTGAAACCTCGAGTGTGAGGACCGCCGTCGCCTGCACTGGCCCATCACTAACCCACAGTCCTCAGGCTCCGCCTCTGTGAAACAGGTGTCACACCTGCTCCTGAGGGGCTGTGAGGATTGGGTAACATGGTCCTTGAGGGTGTGCATTCAGGCTGAGGCTGGCACCTACCACTCATGTCCTCCTGTTCCGAGCGGACGGCCGAGCTCCCCAGGTTCGATTGTAGAGGTGGTGTTGGCATTGTCTGCAGGCCCCTGCCTGGACCCCCTGGGCAGCTGGGAGGTGGGAAGGCGAGAGCAGGGCTGGCTGCCTGCGCCCGACAGTGGAGCCGGGAAGCCAGAAGGCTCTGGCACCTGAGGGCCAATGCTAGCAGGCGCGGTCCTGTCCTGCCTCGGTTTCCGCCTCTGTGCCAGGGGCACTAGTGGGTTGTGGCGAGTCCACAGGTTACCACGTGTGTGCCGCACGGTGAGCACTGGAGGTGCCTCTGTGTCATCCTCCTCCTGCTGGCCCGCGTGGCCTCCTTCCGTTTCCTTCCTCTCTGAGCCTCTCCTGGGAACGTTCCCGTCTTAGCTCCCTCCCCGTGGGGCCTGAGCTCCCTCCCCGTGGGCGCCAGGGTGCCTCTGTGTCATCCTCCTCCTGCTGGCCCGTGTGGCCTCCTTCCGTTTCCTTCCTCTCTGAGCCTCCCCGTGGGGCCTGAGCTCCCTCCCCGTGGGCGCCTCTCACTGTATGGCAGGTCGAGGGTGGGGGGGTCGAGGCTGTCTTTGAATGTTCATCTCGTCACTGTGACGTTTCTGCCCTTTTAGCGCCATGGCCGGAACAAGTTGGGTATAAATAGCGCTTCTCTGTCTCCTTGAAGGCCGCGAGCGCTGCTGTTGGCCTCCTGAATGGAAACCAGAGCTCATACCAGAGCTTTGATCTCGCCGTGACCGCCCTTGTTTTCGGTGTGATCTGAGCCAGCTGCCCACCTGTGAGGGGAGGCTGCCCGAGAGAGGCCACTAGCAGGCACTTAGCTGTTCTCACAACTGTTGACATTACAGGCCAACCCCAGGCTGCCACAGCTCCTGCCCTGGCCCCACAGCCTGTCCCTTGCAGGAGTCGGAGGGAGGTAAATGCAAGTTAAAAGAGGGCACAAGACCCCAGGGGCACAGCCCCCCGTGAGCATCATCCCTCACCCAGTGCATCTGTGACGTCCAGGTGGTCCACACTTGTTCAACACCCACTGCGTCATCTGCAATGCTAGGCGTCACCTTTGTGTCACCTGTGGGTAACAGAGGGTTAGACAGACAGCGGGACCTCCTCACCCAGGACTGCCGGGCGGAAGAGCCCTTCACCTACCGTCCCCGTCTCACAGGTGAGCACCCCACAGGCCAGGTACCACTGTTGGCGTGCGTGCTCGGTGCTTAGCACGTGGCCTGCGGCATCTTAAACCTCACGACTGCACTCTCAGCTCGTCCCTATTCTTACAGCTAGAAAGTGCTCCAGGGGGCCAGCTGACCGACCCCGAGTGACACAGACGTGGGTGCATGTCCAGGTGTCCGTGTCTCCGCAGCCCCGAGCTCTGGACATGAGGGGGGGGCAAGCGGACATGTGGGGCCCCTCCCCGAGCTTGGCACACACCCTTCGATGGTTTGCAAGGGAAATCTGAGCGTTTCCTGTTCTTGTTTGCTTTTCTCATTTAATTTAGGGAATAGGAGGTTTAATTCAGAATCGATGAAATGTGTAATTAGATGTAATAGTCCTTTTTTACTAATGGCAACTGATTTAGTATGATTGAGGCATTTTGTTAACAAAATGGGGCACTTCCCTCCTTAGCCAATCAGCTCTGCACTGAGCAGCTCCCTCTGGGAGGAGAAGGCTCCAGCCACATGCAGGCCTGCTGGTGCCTCTTAGCTCAGCCACTGTTTCTACAGCACCTACTGTGTGCCGGGCCATGTGCCGGCCGCTGGGCAGGGGAGGACAGATGGGCTCTGTCCCTGCTTGTCAGAGACTCTCCGCCCGCTGGGGAGACCCGTGCCTGCGATGCTGGGCTTTTTGATGAGCTTCATCAGAGACACTGGGAGCACAGGGGGTGGGAGGGGAGCTTACCTGGGAAGGTGGGGCTGAGACCTGGGCTAGACCACCGGGTGCTGAGTGTTCCCGTCCCGATGAGCAAGACGTGGGGGTGATGCTGGCAGTGGGAGTGGGGGAGACCCTGGTGGGGTCCGGATCCCAGAGGCTGGTGCCCTGGCACGCTGTCAGGGTGCAGGGAGCCTCTCTGGCCCCTTCCTTGGTGGTGTGAGTGCAGGCTGGTGTGTCCTGCTGGCTCGGTGACGGTGCAGTCATGCCAAGAGCTACATAGGAATAGCTGGTCTTGGAAATAACGAGGACTGACGTGGGTACCTCGGAAAGAAGGCCAAGGCCTGGGCGTTGAGGAGCCCCTACTTCTCACCACCCCTCCCACTCAGGTTCAGGTCTCCAGGATCTTTCTGGGCTCTGCTCACCAGGCCCTGCCAGGCTCCTTGAATTCAGCACGTTGGTCAGCGCCGCCCTTCCTCACGCTCACTCCAGCTGCCAGTGGTGCCATTCCCTGCCTAGACCTCCCCTGGCTGCCAGCTGTGCCCCGTCCAGGCCTCTGGGCCCCACCGTGTCCCCATCCTGACCTCCTCCTGGCCCTCCTGCTCGCAGTCTGCTGCCTTGCTCCCCCGGCACAGGTGGCGGGCAGTGCAGGCGCGTGGTCAGCGCTGGCCTAGTTCAGGCTGGGCTCGGACACTTCCTGACGCTCCCCTCCCTCCTCGCCTGGCATCCCGCTGACTCTACTCATGGGATCTTGGCTCCCAGGCCTCTGCCTCCCTGTCTACACCCCTCATGACACTGGCAGTTCATTTGGAGCCTCGGTCCCCCATCTGTAAACCGGGACCCACCTGCCCACACTCGGGTTGCACCGGGTGAAGTGGGAGAAGCTCCAGAGGCTTGGCACAGGGGCCCGGCTCCTCTCGTTGCAGCCCCTGCGGGACACAAGGGGAGGGAGCTTAGTGCCCAGCCCAGAGAAAGGCCGCAGAGCGCTAGGGATTGTCATTGGGAAGCTTTCATGCCTCCCTGGTACGTAGCCTCTTGGAAGGAATGTTGGCTTCTGGAAATGGGTTCTAGTTTTTATTTTCTAAAGGCGTCTCCTTTAGTTCTCAACCCGAGTTCTATAAATAGGTCCTGGAGTTTTGTTGACAGAGCTGTTTGTTGAAGGTTGCATGAATGTTACTTTGCACACAGATGATACTCAGGCGATTCCGATGTATAAATTCCTGGAGAAGCCGCACCTCGGGAACTTGTCTTCCTGCTGGCGGTTCTGGTTTGGATGGGGCCCTGGCACTGAAAACTGGTCCCATCAGCCCCTTCCCAGTGTCCTCCATCCGGTCTGAGCGACACCCAGGGTCGGTGGTCACAGTCCCGTCCACCACATCCTGCTCCCGGCAGTGACAAGCCCATCCGGGATGGTCCCCCCCCTTCGCCCCCCTCCTGCCCTGCCCCCTCAGCTCTGCCAGCCGGCTTCCCAGCTGCCCCCGAGGTTGCCCGGCAGCACTGGTTGTCCCTTCCTGCACCCCCATAGCACCTTGAGCACCTGTGTCATAGCTCTGACCACCACCTGACAGTCCACCTCTCCGCTCTTCTCCCCAGGAAGGCAGGTGGGGTGGGGCGCAGCAAGGCCCCTGAGCGAGGCCCTGCCTGGCAGGGTCTGAGGGGTGCATGGAGTTAGTGTCTGGAGGGTGGAGCCGTGGGGAGGGGCCAGCCAGCGTCCATGCAGGGCCGAGAGCAGAGGGCTGCCTTAGAGCCTGGCTCTTTGTCTCCTGTGACTGCAGTACAGTACTTTATCTCAGCTCACCCTCTGTGATGGGGGTGGTGACACAGGTCCCCCTAAGTGTAAAATGAGATAGTGCATGCACAGGCGCCTTCTCTGCACCGTCTGGGGTCTCCTCCTGGGTCCCTGCAGCTAGTGCCACACCTGAGGGTTTAGCAGAAGCTGCTTCAGCAGCAAGAGGCCACACAGACTCCTGCGTGACACACCACACGGACTCCCGCAGGACACACCACACGGACTCCTGCAGGTCATGCCACACGGACTCCCACAGGTCATGCCACATCCACACCTGAGGGTTTAGCAGAGGCTGCTTCAGCAGCAAGAGGCCACACAGATTCCCGCGTGACACACCACACGGACTCCCGCAGGACACGCCACACGGACTCCCGCAGGACATGCCACATGGACTCCCGCAGGTCACACCACACGGACTCCCGCAGGTCACACCACACGGACTCCCACAGGTCATGCCACACGGACTCCCGCAGAACACGCCACATGGACTCCTGCAGGTCACGCCACACAGACTCCTGCAGGTCATGCCACAAGGACTCCCGTGTAACACGCCACACGGACTTCCGCAGGTCACACCTCCTAGCTATCCATCACCTCCCAAGGGAAGTTCAGTTTACTTCCGCGGGAGGGTCCCTCTAAATCCGACTCCTTGGTTTGTATTTAAATGTCATCTTTAAGACGTCTGGGGCAAGGTCTTCAGCTGTTTAAAGACTGAATCACACGGTGCGGCATTTAAGACCAGCGCTTTCTTTAATAGACTCTTTGAACATCTCAGCACCTTTCTTTCGTGCCAGCTCTTGACTATTACTGACACATTTGGCCATAAAATGAAACATGAAAATTGGCAGTCAGTCGTCGTATTAATTCTACTTCACTCTGACTCATCAAAGATGAACGGGATCATTAGCGGCAGGGATGGTCTGGGAGGGGCTGGGAGCGCGGGCGGGCGGGTCGGAACTGCAGGCCAGGTCTGCGCTCCGCCGGCGCCTCCTTACCTCCTCGGCACCTGGGTCTCTTCCTCTGCACGTGGGGTCAGCAGTCACCATGGCAGCCACTATTTTGAGTGTCTTCATGTACCGGGCACTGTGCCCGCCACTTTGTATCCACTATCGTCTTTAATCGGCACAAAATCTTACAAATGGGCTTGGTCAGCCAACAGAACGGAGGGTCTTGTAGAGAATGTGATACTAGAGCGTGAACCTGTAGGGTAGAAATGGCTTAAGACAAGGGAGCAGGAGGGCACAGGGGCTGGCTGTGGGCAGGCGGGCGCAGGGGCTGGCAGTGGGCAGGCG
>NW_005369955.1:798636-814743 GCF_000412655.1 Myotis brandtii
GGCGCAGGGGCTGGCTGTGGGCAGGCGGGCGCAGGGGGCCAGTGAGGCGTGGTGTGTGTGAGCCAGTCTGTCTGGCTGAGGATGGAGAGTGAGGATGAGGAGTGACAGGGGGCTCTGATGATGCGTTGCAGATCCCAGGGGCTTTGGGGTTCCCAGGTTGCATAAGTGCCAGTCTCTGAGGTTCTCCACAGCGGGCCCTGTCTGTCCCGTCCTCTTCCAGATGTACCATTTCTGGGGCCCGAGCCTCCCACGAGGTGGGAGTCTGTGACCGAGGATTCAGTCCTACACTGTGTGTGGAACCAGCTCTGAAGCTGGAGCTACCCCGGCAGTCTGTTATTTCATCTCCTCGGAAAGCACCCGTCATGAATTGCGATAATGACCCATTATGTCGTCTCACACTGGCATGTGCTGATTCTCCCACGCCAGCGAGGACCTAGTCCCCCCACCCCCTGACTAATTCTCTGCTGTGTCCCCTTCTCTCAGAATGGCGATTCAGGTGGACAAGTTCAACTTTGAGAGTTTCCCAGAGTCCCCTGGGGAGAAGGGACAATTTGCGAGTCCAAAGCAGCTGGAGGAGCAGAGGCAGGAGGCGCGCGGCCTGGAGATCAACAGCAAGCTGGGCATCCGGTGGCGGATCATATCCTTTCACGGCTGTGGCTCTCGATGCCCCTGCTCGGGCTTTCTGACCATGGAGGGGACCCATGAGGGGTTAGCTATTGCATTTTTTAAAAATACACTTTTATTGATTTCAGAGAAGAAGGGAGAGAGAGATAGAAACATCAATGATGAGAGAGAATCATTGATCAGCTGCCTCCTGCATGCCCCACACTGGGGATCAAGCCCGCAACCCGGGCATGTGCCCTGACCAGGAATCGAACCCGCGACCTCTAGGTGCATGGGATGACACTCAACCACTGAGCCACACTGGCCGGGCAGCTATTGCATTTTAGCCACAAGTAGCTCAGAAATGCCACGGCTTGGAGAGAGGGCTGGAGAGAGGGCATTTTTCTCTGCCTCTCACCACCTGCAAGGCCCCCGACGGAAGCACCGATTCAGGGCAAGGAAAGGTCTTGGGCTGGCAGGTGCCGGCCTTGGATCCCAGATTTCTTGCCAGTGTGGATACTCGTGTTAGTGACAGGTCCTGCTGGCACACCTTCACCTGGTACACCCCCCTGCCCTGAGGTGCTCCCTCCATCTCACCTGGCCCCATGCTCGCCTCTCCAGGTCCTCAGCCCACAAGCCCCGCAGCAACGTACCCTGCAACTCCCCTGGCAGCTCAGTGCACTGCCTGGCACTCCCCGTCCACTGGTCTCTGACACCAGGGCGCTGAGCCGAGCCGCTGGCAGCCTTGCCGTGATGAGAACGCTCCCAGAGTTCCCGGTGCAGACTGGAAACAGTCGGGGAAGGGGCTCACTGACCACCTAAGCACCTTTCCATCAGCGTAACTTCTATTTGTGATGACCTGCTCATTTATTTGGGCTGAAGTGGGGCTGGGCGGAGCCCCTGCACCTGTGGTTCCTGCAGAGTGGGCGTGTGGGCGCCGACGGCCGCTGTCCTGGGGGATGTCGAGGAGCGGCCCCCAGCCCAGCACCCCCTCCAGGACGCTCACTAGGAGCACCCATGAGGTTTTTCCGCTGGGCTCACAGCCATGTGTCTTAGCTGGCGCTGAGAGCAGGGTGCTGCTTCCCCCGGGCGAGGCGAGGTGGGCTCGGGAGAGTCCGGCCCCCCGCCGGGCAGCACAGGCCCCAGCGGAAGGGCTGATGGAATCATCATTTTCTCTAAAGTACCCGACGGGGTCCTGGTGAACTTCAGTCACATAAGCGGATGGGATCTCAAATGCTCCTCAGTGGCTTCAAATGGCCCTTTGATTACAGCACATCCCCCAATATTTCACTGCTGATGGCGGAGCAGACAATGGGAGTGAAGGTGCTTGAACCTTCTGCGTTTTCCCTGCATCTCGCTATGTGTTTCAAAGATTTGGAGCGAGCATGCACGATTCCAAAGACACGTAGGTTAACTGAGACGTGTGCGTGCAAATGTTTGTGAACAAAAGGCCCTGCACAAACACTGATGAATAATTAAATGTAATTATAGTGATGGATGGCCAGTGAGATAAGATCTATCAAGTAGACTGAGCTCCTTAAAGCAGGAGGGATCTCATCTTGGTGGGTCTTTTCATCCTCAGCACCCCCACAGCGCACGGACTGGGTGTCGGTAAACACCCCGTGTGGATTCGGGCCCTGCAGGGGAGGCACGTGGGGCGCATGCACACCTGAGCAGGAGTGTAGGAAGGAGGGAGGGCTGGGGGTGCATCAGAGAGGGTGTCCCAGATAAGGTGGAGGTGAGCTCTAGAGATGGTGGGCGGTCACCAGAAAGGCCAGGCTGAAGGGGGCTCCAGGCAGGGGGCACCGGCGGCAGGCACCCGAGTGGGAAGCAGCGCTGGACGCTGGGTGTCCTGGCTCACTCCCCCGAGGGTTTGTGACAGGCAGGAGGTGTGACGACCTGTAGTGACTCCTGGTAACAGCCATGCCTTTGCGGCAGGGAGTGGCGAGGCTGGGGGCCCTGTGGTTCCTGTTAGTCAGACGCTGCCTGAGCTGGGAACTCGCTCTGGTTCAGTAGCACAGGGCTGTCAATCGTTACACACGGGTGTGGCTCCGAGGCTTGCAAAGCCTGGGTCACATGACAGTGATGGCACAGTGCCCCTGCCCCAGGGTCACCTTCCCTGCCCTCCGAAGGGACAGGAGCAGGTCGGGGGGACAAGGACCTGTGACTTAGTTGGAGACTTAATTGCTGCGTCCCAGATCCCCGACCAGAAAGGGCTTAAGGCAGCGGTTCTCAACCTGTGGGTCGTGACTCCTTTGGGGGTCGAACGACCCTTTCACAGGGGTCGCCTAAGACCATCGGAAAACGCATATGTAATTACATATTGTTTTTGTGATTAATCACTATGCTTTAATTATGTTCAATTTGTAACAATGAAATTGGGGGTCACCACAACATGAGGAACTATTAAAGGGTCGCGACATTAGGAAGGTTGAGAACCACTGGCTTAAGGGGAGGCAGGCTCTTCAGCACCACGAAGAGTCCCCAAGGGCTGTCCTGGGAGCTGGAGGAGAGGTGGGCCCAGCACCTGTGGGCCCTGAGTGGGGGGGTCCCCACCTTTCCTGGCGTCCAGGTTTCCTGTGTCTGCAGGTGGAGCTCCAGGGTCAGACTGCCCTGATCCCCCCACTTCCTTGCGGTGCCAGCTTCCTTAGTCTCTGCAAGGGCCTGAATTAAAAACTCTTTAAAATGGAAATGGCAGTCCCTACCTTCCACCCTCCACGTTCTCAAGTCTAATGTGAAAATAGTATTAAGTGGAGCAGATGTGTGTTAAACTCGTCCTGCACGCACGGTCTCGCGTGGGGACCCTGCGGAGACGTCCTGCTGATAGGAATGATGGTAGGGATCATCGCCATTATCACCGTTATTGATCTCTGGCCCCAAATGCCAGGGTCTGTGTATTTAAGGAGGAGGCGCGGCCGTAGGCGCTGGGACTGTCACCTGGGCCGCAGCGGAGGCAGAGGAAGCAGCAGGACGCGACGCCGTGGCTGAGGCCCAGACACAACACTGCTTGGGTGGCTCCTGGGGCCGAAAAGGGGTGTGGAGGCAGGTAATTAGCTTTATTAGCTCAGCTGTAGAATTCCATGGCTCCCGTCCGAAAGCAAATTAATACAGAAGTGTGCTCCGGGCCCGGTTCCCAAGGCCCCAGAGCCATTGGCAGCTTTGCAGCGGCTCCCACTCTGACTCGCTCCTCCAGCGAATCACTGCCAAGCTCCTCAGTGGGGCCCGGCTCGCGGGCACCACTTCCGTTCTGCAGGCCCCGCGCTCAACCCGCCTCGAAAGCCTGGTGCGATTTCTGTAGTGAGAGGGGCTAAGATGCCACGTCGCAGAGCCTTAAACAAGGACGTGGACAGGCGACTGGGCCCCCCCGCCCCAGCGGTACAGGACAGAGCCGGCTGACTGCGGGGAGCAGGGCGGGGCCGGCGCGGCCTCTCCCCGGGGAGGCTCCCTGAGGACAGCGTGGCTGTTTCTCCGGAGTCCCCGCAGGCCGGTGGGAACTGAACACCCTCCCCTGTCAGTCAGCCACTGGCTGTGGGCTGCGTGGAGGCGGAGGGGGCTGTGTGGGCGCTCCTGGCAGTGGTGGAAAGAGCTGCGTGGAGCCCCGGAGCCCCTGGTCCTGCCCTGTCCATGGTGTTGCCTGTGCCTGTCCCGCCTTAGGGGCCGCACAGGTCGTCTCTGAGGTCACAGACACCCAGACCCCAGCGCCCAACAGGCTTCCCGCTGGGCTGGCTCCTCGTAAGGAACAGAGGCTTTGGCTTTTCAAAGACAACAGAGCTGAGGGCGCTGTGTCCCCACAGATGCTTGTCCCCCTGCGGGGCCTCCGCCACGGTGACCCCCTGACTGAGACGGGTGTCCTCGCTGAGACGTGGCCTGAGAAGGGGAGGGACACAGCCACAGATGGAGCTGGCTGATGACACGTGTCCCCGGCAGGCCTGAGAGCTGCGGTGGTGGGTCCAGTCTTAGCGCTGCATCCCGGCCCCCTCCGAGAGTGTCCCAGGCTCTGAGATGAGTCACAGTGCAGGGCCAAGTGTGCAGCGGTAATACCAGCTCGGCACACAGCCCCGTGTGTAATGAGGTGGAGAGCATTCACCTGGAAAGCTCTTCGTAGGGAGAGAGTTATCTTTGGGAGAAACACGGATAGATTGCTGTGGCGGAGTCGGTCCCTGTGGCATCTGAGGCCACAGAAATGATGGCCGTGTTCCTGAGAGTAGGAGAGACGGGGGGGAGGAGAGAATGAGAGTGGGGTTAGCACTCCCACGGGGTGACGCTCACCCACGCTGCCTGTGGGTTACACTCACTCCCCATGAGCCTGAGAAGGCGTGCTGCTCTTCAGCCCATTTTACAGATGATGAAACTAAGACCCACCCCCGCTCACCAGTGGTGGTGCCAGGATTCAGTCTCCACACCCCCTGCTCAGCTACCACGTGGCACTAAGAGGAGGGAGAGCAGAGCCCATTAGGGGCTTCATTTCCTCAGGGCCCCCACACCGCCCCGGTTCTCAGCCTCAGCCCTGTCCCAGTCTACCTGCCCATACTCGCTCCATGACGAGCTCACACCAGAGAGCCCATCTGTCACACTTGTGTAATTACACCGTGAGGCAGAGCTCACACAGGAAGCCAGCGGGAATGCACACGTGTCGGAAACGCACCTGGTGGTGTTTATTGAGGAAGACACCCCATTTCTGCGTCCCCAGCGAGGACAGCCCTGGGCTTCCTCACCGGCTGTGGCTTCCTTCGCCGGGTCTGCGGTCAGAGGAGGGGCCTGTGTCCCGCACGCTTAGGGGTCTCGGGTGGTTGGAGGAGGGCATGTCTGCATATCTGCAGGTGGTTTCCTGTCTGGGAGTCTGTCCAGAGACTTCTAGTGCTACCCCTCCCGTCCCAGGGCCCAGCAGGAGCCGCGTTTTCCTTGACCGAGGCTCACCCCTCGCTGAAGCGCACGGGCGAGGCCAGCGTGGAGGGCGTCCTGAACCAGCTGGCCCTGGAGCACCTGCAGCTGGCCCCCCTGCAGTGGGGTGAGTACGCCCCGCCCGCGCCTCGCCCTCGCCCGCTGCGGGGCCGCCCTTGGCTGAGGTCACCATGGGAACCTGGGGGCGTGGGGGGAATCACTACGCCACCCGGCTGGTATCTGTGTCTCACCTGAGTGTCCTCGCAGCCAGACCTGTGACCAAACCCCAGGTGTGAGGTACGCTCGGTGCTGCGGAGTCCCCGCCCTCCTCGCGGCACCTGTCCGACGGGCGTGTCTGCTGTGGTGGGGGTGGACTCTAAGGGACTGGGGAGGTGGGGGAGCAGGAGTGTCACCTCCTTCCCTCCGTCCCCTCCCGAGGAGCTGGCAGCTTTCCTCGGGGTCAGCGGGGAAGAGCGTGTGTCTGGTGAACACCTAGACTCCCCTGGAGCTCAGCCACTGGGGGCCGGCCTGGGACCGTGCGCCGGGCACTGGGTCTGGTGCCCTGGACGGCGGCCGTCTGTGCCTCTAATAGCAGCCATAGCCCTCGGCTGAGCAGAGCGTCTCATAAGAGGCTTTCCCAGCTGATCCTGCGATCTGCTCGGGGACGAACAGGAGCCTGGCATCTCGGGGCACAGAGGGCGCAGCAGCCGTGAGGCTTGGTCCTGGCTCTGCTGCATTAGCAGTTGTGGCATCCGGGGCCGGCGGCCCAGCCTTCTGAGCCTGTTTCTCCTCTCTAGGTCGGGGATGCTGAGGGCACCAGGTCCTCATGGGGGTGGAAGATGTGCCCCGACCCCACCGTGCCCGACCTCCCAGAGGTGGGGGTGGGCCTGGGTGGCGGGGCCGCTGGAATCATTGTGGAGTGGGGCAAGCAGAGCTGCTGGAGGGGGTCTGGGACTGTGAGTGCCTCCAGAGGCAAGGCAGACGGGACAGGACTGCGGTGGCCGGGCTGTGGGGTGCAGGACAGCCCCACGCCATGGCGGGAGCTCCTGCCTCCGTCCTGCACCCGGAAGGCTGCCCCTCCAGGTGGGAGGACCGCAGAGCCAGCATGCTCTCCGATGGTGGTTCTGAGGCCTGTTTCCAGTTGTTTCCATAGATACCAGGTGCTGGAGACTAATGGGCTAAGCGATTTTTACTCTGCTTTTTACTCTGCTTTGAAAGCCCCGCCGCTGGGCCTCCCACCGCCTTCTGCAGCTGGTAACACTTCTCAGCTTCTCAGATGCATCAGGGATTGGTCTGCGCTCTTTTTCATTGACATCCATCCTGTGAATACAGATCAGGGGTTACCTGAATTTTGGAAAGGATATTTTCAGTACATGTTCCCCAAATAGCCACCGGGCAGCTGGCACCCGTGAGCTGGGTCCCGAGCTGTGTGTGGGCGGCGCTCCTCAGCATGAGGGAATGCCCGCTTAGGAGGCAGTGACCACGGATGCCTTGTGTGGTGGCACCCCACTGCCCTACTTCAGGGAGAATGGCACACCTACACTTTTGGAGAGCAAGACACGGCAACCAAATTTTCCACGCAGTCTGTGCAACGCATACAAGTCTGTGAGGTCGTCATTGTTATTCTCTTTTCTTACGAATTAGGAAACAGACTCGGGGGTTTATGTTGCTTGAGGTTCCATGGAGCTGGTAGATTCTCTGATTGATGGGTTTATCCGTTCATTCAGCAAAGAGCTATCTATCGACCATCCATTCTGCACCAGGTGCCATGCTAAGTGCTGGGAACCAAATATAAGTCACACTTGATCCCTGATTTTGGACACTTCCAGTCTGATGTGGGTGGGGGACCCGGGTCGGTCACCGGCCACCCCCCACAGCCTGGCGTGCACGTAGGGAGCTCGTGCAGGTGTCCCGGAAGCGGAGGTGAGAATCGACTTGGAGCCCGCCGCCCACAGCGCCTTGTGAGGAAGCAGCTGGGCGCGAGGGCAGGCACGTGCTCTAACCCCACGTGGGAGCAGGCAGTTTCTCTGTTCTGCACCTTCGGTTGTTTCCTGTCTTTCCAGCGTAAACATTGTTGCAGCAAGTGTCCCCGTCCACAGCCAGTCCTTACAAAAATGAGTCAAGTGGGAAGATAATTACTTTAAATTTAGCAATCTCTTTAAAAAAATCTTCTGGTTTCTTAAAAATATATATATTTTTATTAATTTCAGAGAGAAAGGGAGAGAGAGAGAAACATCAATGATGAGAGAGAATCATTGATCGGCTGCCTCCTGCTTGCCCCTTACTGGGGACCGAGCCTGCAACCTGGGCATGTACCCTGACCGGGAATCGAATCGTGACTTCCTGGTTCATGGTTCGATGCTCAACCACTGAGCCACACTGGCTGGGCAAAATCTGTTTTTGTACCATATTTGCTTTCCCTCATCTAGAAATATATTTTTAACATTCTCCCATATTTTCTCCTCGCACTCTCCTGGCTGAGTTGTTTGAGCATTTGATCTTTTATTCGTCTGGATGTATTAAGGTCTGAGGAGTTAGGCACGGATCCACCTTTTTTTTCCTCCCAGAAATAACCGTGTTATTGTGCAGAGACCGCAGAAAAGTTGCAAGTGCAGTAGTGAGATTGCTTTCTGAACCGGTTTAGAGGAAGCAGCTGGCCTGATGCACCTTCGTCCCCAATTTCTCCTGTGTCTTCACCACCATTGAGGACAGTGTCCTATATAACCACACACAGCTGTCAGGCCAGGGAGTCGCACCAGTGCCAGCAGCTAACCTCTGGACCCACCCAAGTGGCACCAGTTGTCACAACCGTGTCTTTTACACCTAAAAACCCTCGGCCTCATGCAGAATCACTTGTCGCATTTAGTTACGTGTCTGCCCTCCTGGGTCTGAACACTCCTCTGCCCTTGATTTCCGTCCCTTTAGACAGAACCCACCAGCTACTGCACACCCACCACTAACTCCAGCCGACACCACAGGAGCGTCCCGGTCCTCGCTGTGCTCCCATCCGGCTGAGATGGCGTTCATGGCCTGCAGGGCAGGCACTGATGTGTCAGTCCCCCCAGCTGCCAACCACTCTCCCCACCGGCCCTCCCCCCTCCAGGATCTCGGCCCCTCTCCAAGGTGCTGTCATCCCGCACTGATGGCTCTACTGGGCAGGTGCCCCCACACCCTCCCCATCCACCCTGTCACCCCCGCAGTGGCCTCAACTGAATTGCCCAGAAAGCAAAGGGGCCTCCGGGCTGCCACACCTACCCCTGCTGGCCTCTCGCCCCTCCACCGTGCTCCCCATCTCTGCCCGGGCTCTTCCCACACACGTGCCGCCCGTGTTCTCTGGGGCCTGGGCCCCGGCCAGGCTCGTCTCTGTCCCTTGCAGCTTGCTGGCTGCATGGGGCAGCGCTGGCGTCGCTCCCGCTCTGGGTGTGCAGGGGCACAGGCTGCAGGCAGGACTGTCCCTGCCTGGTGCAGCATCGCTCGCTGGGGGTCACCCTTTTGGGTGCAGAACCTGTGGCCGTGGCTCGAAGGAAGCACTCACGTCCCTGCCTCCTAAAGCCGCGGCAGGCTGTCACCCACACGCCCCTTCTATTTGTGGAGCCTGAGCTTCATGCAGACATTCCGGGCGCTCATAAGAGCAGCAAGCCGCGCTGACGAAGTGTCTCTGTGGGTCATTAGGGCAGTGAGCAGCACTGATGGCTGCTTCTAAACATGGAAACGAGGTGGGCGGGAGCTGGCGTAGGAGCGGGGGAGCTGCGCGTGCTGTGAGCCGGCCTCCAGCAAGCCCTGGGGTCGCACAGCCCCGTGGGGGCATCCGGGCTCAGGTCAGTGCCACCTCCTGAGCATTGCCAGGGCCAGGCACTGGGGGATGAAGGGACCTGAGGCGCCTCTGCTCCCGCCCAGGAGCAGCTCCAGGCCCCTGGGCTTGGTGTGGGCGTCTCAGACGGCGACGAGGTAGGGATGCTCAAGTGCCTGTCAGGTGGACCGCTGACCAGGGGAATTCCTGGAGGCAGCCACGTGTGAGGCTGAGAGCAGGGGCGGGATTTCAACGTGCAGAGCAGGGCAAGGCTTCCAGATGGAGACGGCGGGATGAGCCGACGTGGGAGGGGGCCCACGTGAGTGTGTGGAGGCGGTGCTGGTGCGCAGTGTGCCTGACCTTGACAGACCGGGTCTCCGCCTCGCTCGCTGGCTCTCGTTGGGGCAAAACCACTGTTGCTTCTCAAATGTTCATCGCACTCTCCTGAGTTCAGGCTCCTGCAGGTGCAGACAGGAAGGAGCTGACCCCTGGAAGTGGGGTCCCACACATCCCCAACCCACGGAGTTGTCACGTCTATAAACGCCTGACAGCAGCGGCAGAGAAAACCAACCAACTGCAAAGCACCGGCCAACCTCGGGGGAGGCGGGCTTTCCCTCGGCGCTCATGGCAGGTGCGAGGTTGGCCACGAGAATGACCTGCAGGCTGCACACAGGGTCTGACCCCTGCTGCCTGGTCCTTATTTGGGTCAGGAGTGGAGTGGAAGCTGCGTGTTTGAGGACCTGGTTGGACCTCCACATGGGCCTGAGTGTTGGTGATGCGGTCATTCTGGGAAGTGGTTGGATCTGAGGCCCAGGAAGTGGAGGGACCTGGCGAGATGCTGGAGCTGGGAGTCAGCCCCCCACCCGCCATGCTGGGCCCCGTGGCCGCAGCTCGGGGTTCCGAGCAGGAGTCTGATCCCCGCTACGGGAGCACACGGAGCTGCTCGCCCCACGGTGGCTCCATGCCCCACACTCAGAATCCTCCGCCTGTTTCTTTCACTGATTGGTTTGCCTTTGGAGCTGGCCTGGCTCCAAAAGTAGCCAGGTGGGCCTGACAGTCTCACAGCATGTTTGTGGAGGAGGCAGAGCCCCGCCTCTTGGAGACCTGGACAGATAACCTATATATATAAAAGGCTAAGTGACCAACCGTTGGTCCAACTGAACAACCGACAGTTACATATGACGAGCACTGGCGATTTAAAAATAAACGTTGACTCCCACATGTGCTGTACATATAAAGCTCTCGCTGGTGCCAATCGCACGTGTGTTTTTATTTTATAATACTATTATCATATATACTACTAGTGGTCCAGTGTGCGAATTCATACACATTGAAAGGAAATTAATTAGAAGAAATATTTTAATATCGCTATTCGCCCTTTCTCTATAATAGAAGTGTCAACCAAATTCACGATCGACAATGACAGATCGAAACACACGCGTGTGATTGGCACCAGCGAGAGCTTTATATGTACCACACATGGGAGAGTCAACTTAGCCTTTTATTTATAGAATAAACTTGCTTAATTAGACCTGCTTTCTGATTTAGCTAAACTTTTTCCAGCCCAGTGAAGCACCCCAACTTCTCTTTCAGGTTGTCAGCAACACAGCAGTAAATACCAGCACAAAGCACATTATTATTATAGATCACGCAGGGAGAACAAAGGGTAAAATATTTAACTGCAGCCGTGTTTGACTATATTCTGAGCAGTGACAAAACCTGAAGTCATTGTCAAGGTCCACCATTTCTTACTTCTCAGTCAGGTCAAGTTTCTAAGCTTTCTAAATCTCCCTTTTTCTGGCTAATGAAAAGAAAATAGGATTCCATCGAATCTCCTATCTACCTGCTCCAGGACTTCTGTGAGGATCAAATGAGATGAGGCACAGGAAAACGCATCACAGACATTTGGTTGAAGTGTGAAATGTTTCCACCTGGCTATAAAGCAAGTCGTGTTCCTGGGCTGAAGAAACTGCAAGGAGGCTAGTCGTTAGGGAGAGGAAGCTGGTGTTGCTACGTGACATCATTACCCGGATGGACACTTAGCATATTAGCCTTTTATATATATAGTTTTTGACGTCATTTTTTGCAGTAACCTAATTACTGCACAAATCTTGCCTCTAATTAATTTCCTTTCAATGTGCACAAATTTGTGCACTGAGCCACTAGTGGTGTAATTGATGTGCTTGCCTTGGAACACTGTGCAGCGTGTGCACGGATGATTGATGGCCTAATGGGAGGAACCAGTGCTCATCTGGGGGCTGGGCTGCTGCAAGGGTGGGCAGAGGCCAGTGGGCCCGCCGTGTGGGCAGGGAGCGGAGAACATGCTCAGGGCTGGAGCAGCTCAGCCTGCAGATCGGAGCTCAGTGAGCCCGGAGAGCCCTGCTCGGGCTGGGCAGCTGGTAGGAGGGGTGACTTTCTACTCCAACGCGCAGGACCACACACGAGCTGATGCGAGCATTGCCCTGCTTGCATTGTTTTATTCAGATGACCCTGTAGCAGGACCGTTTGCCCTGAGAATAAGACAGAACAAAATGAAATGATCAACAAGCCCCCGAATAATGCTCACATTGGCATATTTATTAGGTAATTATATGCACTTGTGATATGCATATGTGTATACATAATAATTATCTATGATTACAATAATTATATGTGATGCATGTAATATAAACATATTAAACATTTACATAGTCATTTACAAAGAGAAATAACAAAACCAAAACGGAGCCCTTTGCTTTATCTTTAAAATCACCTCCATCGCCCTCAGCTCTGCCATTGGGCACCTGTCCCTGAGGATTCCCACCCCAGGCTCTGCCCCGGGTCCCCAGAGCGAGCCCATCAAGCCGAGTTCTGCCCCTGCTCCTGACCCGGGCTGGACCCCTGATCCCAGTGCAGACCCGGAAGGAGGCAGTTGCAGCCTCATGGGCAACCCACCTCCCGAAGCCCAGAGCTGAACCGCCCCTCGGGCGCCGGGCTGGGGCCTCTCACCTGCTCCCTTGCTCGCCTGTTGTCCGAGAGCTCTGCTCTGCATGTAGAGCCTCGGGTGACCTGGGTCTGTGCCTGTCCCCG
The DNA here is from genome assembly GCF_000412655.1 of Myotis brandtii. Lineage (NCBI taxonomy): Eukaryota > Metazoa > Chordata > Mammalia > Chiroptera > Vespertilionidae > Myotis > Myotis brandtii. The sequence continues at coordinate 810,980 of NW_005369955.1, forward strand.
TTTCTCTGTGAGGCAGACAGATGGCATCACTAAGAGACCGCAGGATGCCCTGGCTCAGGGGCACCTGCTCTTCCCCGAGTGAGAGAGGTTGGGAGGCGCCTCCCAGTGACTGCGCTCTGATCTCGCCACCTCCCGCTCTTGATCCCATGAGGACCGGCTGCACACCCGGTTCTTGCCACTGGGACGGTATCGACGGGGGCCCAGGCTGAGACAGGCGGCTGGGGGTCAGGGGCCTTCCCCAGATTGCAAGTGGTGCGCCCCCGTGCTGATGGGGCAGGAGCGTGTACCACCAGGCCTCGGTGTCCCTTCAGAACGATCCACAAGAAGCCCAGACTCAGAACCATCTGGGCGGGGGGCGGGGGGAGGGGCACGTTCCTGGGCTGGGAAGAGGGCACTCAGATGTGGGCGTGGCCAGGACCTGAGGAAGGCAGTTTGTCCACCTCCCAGGAACCCTCGGTGCTCAGCTCCCTGTCCAGAGTCCCCTGTGTTTCTGAAGGTTGTCCCCCCTGTTGTCCAGTTGAGGATGGTGCACTCTGCTCTGTAACCGAGAATGATCCTAACGTCATAATGCCTGGAAGGGCAGGTTTGCTGTCCTTCGTGAACGCAAGCCTGGTCTCCGCGCTCTGCTCTGGTGGGCAGGACTGAGAGCGAGGGTCATTATGGGCTCACAGTGGCTCGTACGTTTGTGTTGGGACCTGGCCACCCTGCAACAGAAGGGCCCCAGGGACCCCCATCAGCCAGCAGCACCCACAGCTCCGGGCCCTCAGGCATTCCTGGGAGCCACGTGGGTTGTCACGTCAGTCACTAAGAATCCGCGTGCCCGGTGCCCGGTGCCATGACTACCATGTCTCCTCAGCGATAATCAGCGTTCGTGCGATCGGTCACTCAGCAAATATTTATCTGGTGCTGTTTGCCAAGCCCTGGACGGCAGCGTGGCCTGCCCCCGGCCCCAGTCCTCCAGGAAGGGCGGCCGGGCCCATCTCCAGCCTTCCAGGCGCCTTGGTGTGTGTGTCTCTCTTTGGGCTCAGGCGGCGCAGACCAGCCAAAAGTTGTATTTACCTTGTTTTTGACGAGAATGGCAACCCAGCTGAGTCGCAGGCCTGCGGCTGCAAGGCCTAGACCGGCAGCGCAGACGGCCTGGGGGCTGGTCCTGGCGTGCTCCGTCCTCGCCAAGTGCCCTGTGAGCGGGGACAGTGTGGGGAGGGTTACAGGAGACCTGTCCATGCCCTCCCTCCGAGGTTGGAGAAGGGAGGGTGACTTTTCTCCAGGAGCGCTTTCCTGGTGAAAATCCCCTTTATCCAAACAGCAAATACAGCTTGTCCAAGCCGCTGGCGAGAGGAGGCTGGTCCCCTGCCGGGGACTCGGGTGGGCTCCATTGTTCAACATCAGACATCGCTGCCTCTACTTCCTGCCACTCCGCTGCGGGCTTTCTAGGGAAACTTGCTTTTTAAAGTCTCCAGTTCCCCCTCTCACATCTCAGCAAACCAGCCAGGCTTGGAGTCTCTTCATTTCACTCCGACAGCGCTTATCAATCTTCCCCTTAATTAAAGGAAGCAGACTTGGCACCAGCGTCTCTTATCGGCTGCCAGTTGGGCGCCATCGGCTCACAGCGGCACCGTGGCCTTTCCCGCGCTGTCCACTGAGCTCCCCAGGGTTATTAGTCAGGGTGTCCCGTGGATGTAAGATAGATAAATGAATGGATGGGAGGGTGAAAAGCTGGGGAGGGAGGGAGGGAGCAATACCACTGGCTGCAGGGGAGCAAGGGCGATAAGATCACAGAGCCATGGAGCAGAGGAGCTGGGAGGGACCTTCAGGATGCTTCAGCTCAGTAGCTTTCAAAATTCATTACTCAAATGCAACCCTCCATTTATAGCAACTGAAAAGCAGCTCTGCTTCACCTGTAGGGTGTGGAGGCCAGAGGAGTTGGTAGGGAGGCGAAAACCAGTGCTCTAGGCTGAGGCTCAAAGCGGGGAGAGAAGGCCTGGGCTGGGCTGGGAGGCACCAGGAGAGAGGTCTGAGCTGGGATGGGGAGGCACCAGCACTCCTTGCCCACCAGGTCGGAGGAGAATTCTGAGGAAACCAAGGCAGATGGCCCCTGCTGTTGGCAGAATCTTGAAAGCAGAGAAGTCAGTTAGGGGAAGGGAGCTTTAAGCTTCAAGAGGGCCTCTGCTCCGGTGTCACAGGCTGAAAGCAGGTGTTTTGTCAGGTGGAGTTCTTGCCTGGAGGTTCTGGGGAAAGTCTGCTTTCGGCTCATTCTTGTGGGAGGGACTGAGGTCCCATTTCCATGCGCCTCCTCTAGGAGGGCAGGTGGTGTGCGCTGCTCACGTCTCCCCGAGGCTGGCGCCTGCAGGTAAATACCCAGGTCTGTGAACGTGTGGGGGAGGGACACCCCGGAAACACTCGGCATTGGAGCTCAGTCCACCTCAGTGTCTTGGAGCTGCAGCTGCTCTCAGAAGCTCTTGGCTTTCGAGGCCCCGAGGTGCCTCGAAAGAGCTGCTTCCCAGCATCCTCTACGAGCATGTGTTCTCCAGCCCTGTCCCCAGAACACCTGGCTGAACACAAACAAACCAGGACACCCCATTTCCTGGGGGCGGAAATGACCTTTTCCTGAGAAGCTACTGTGGAAATCAAATTGCCATTTTTATTGGGAATGTTAATTGATCCCACAGGGATGGAGGCAGAGGTTCAGATCTGGGAAGTCTGAGGCCCAACTGCTGCCCAGTCCTGCAGCTCCGCCGGGTGGCCCCTCGTGCACCCAGCCAGCACCCCAGGTCCCCTCTGCAGCACCGCCCTGAGTGACAGCACATCCATCTTGCCCTGTCCCCTTACGCCTGCACCTCCAGCATTTCTCAGCGCTGGGTCAGTCCCCACCCTGCACAGTCCCGCCGCTGTGGGCAGCACCTCACCCCTTCCCAGCTGCCCTCTGGCCGCCTGTGCCCATTCAGTCACTGTGTTGCTGGCACAACAGGAGCAGACTCCCGTATTCAGATCCAGGACCGCCTTCCCACAGTGTGAGGGGCGCTCCTCCCGGTGTGGGGGCCCTGGAGTGGGCAGGGATGTGAGCTGTCGGGGCGTCGTCTCCCGTCCTCAGAAGGGCCCTGCAGGGCATGACATGTCCTTGGCGATGGCTCTCAGCCATGGAGACGGCCTTGCTTAGAGCCTCTGTGGGGACAAGGATCGGGCTCAGAGTCAGGCTGGTTCCCTTCCAGGCGAGGAGAAACGAAAGCACACGGCCCGCAGGAGCCTGCGCACAGCGGCGCCAGCCCTGGGAGCCGCGCGTGGAGCTGAGCGGCCCTGAGCGCAGCAGCAGGTAAACAGAACGCGGTTTGTGCACGAACCCGGGCGTGGATCTCACTCAGCACAAGCAGGAGTGAAGTGCTGAGACGCCGGAGGGCGGGCAGGCGCACGCTTACGTGTCCTGCTAAGTGAAAGGAGCCAGGCCTAGAGAGTTACATCCTGTGGCTCAGGGGTCCTCAAACTGCGGCCCACGGGCCACATGCGGCCCGCCGAAAATATTTATCCGGCCCGCCGGGTGTTTTTGCCGCCCCTGTGTGCATAGGAATTTGTTCATAGTTTTTTTTTTTTAAACTATAGTCCGGCCCTCCAACGGTCTGAGGGACAGTGAACTGGCCCCCTGTTTAAAAAGTTTGAGGACCCCTGCAGTGTGGCTGTGAAAAACCCCAAAGGAGGGAATCTGAGACCGGAAGTAGACTAGTGGTTGTCAGGAGGGTGGGGAGCAGGGAGGTGACTGCCTTTGGGGATGG
>NW_005369955.1:814769-822536 GCF_000412655.1 Myotis brandtii
CACTATCCCCTCCATGTCTCCTCCACTCCCCCCTCACCCCACTGCTGTCTGTGGGACGGTTCTGTGGGGGATGGAGAGGTTCTGGAATTAAATAGTGGCGATGGCTGCACACTGTGAAGTCACTGAAAACCGTTGAGTTGCGCACCTTAAGTGCATGTATTGTGTGGCATGTGAAGTATATCTCAGGAAACATGTTAACAAATAATCATGAAATATAAAGTCAGGCGAGACCCACCCCTACCTCCGCCGCCCTCAGGCTCTGGCCATAGCTGAGCTTAAACTCCCTTCGCCGTGCCATCCTCTCGGGTGAAAAGAGACTCTGCGCCCACCTGCCCGGACACCTGCCCCCATACCCCTGCTGGTGGTGGGGATTCCCACACAGGGGCCCGGCCAGGGGAGGGGGGCCTCCTCCGTGGGTGTGACCAGCCTGTGCGCTTGCAACCAGAGTTCCCTGGCCTCAGGCAGAGAGGGACTGGGGCAGAACCCGATGGGTTCATGCCACCCAGCTTTGTGCAGCCACCTTGGTGTCTGTCCATTAGTCCCCCCGGCACTGTCACCTGCAGCACCTGTCGCCTGGTGTGAAGTGTCAGGCCCTGTGCTGTGCACCAGGTCTCCTCGCCGATGTTCATGGATGTTAAGGAGACGTTTGTGGGGCACACAGCGGGCACAGTGACTGCTGTTTTAGAAGGGACTCAGGATGCCAGTTCCTGTCTCTCCCCATCCCTGTTACGAGACACACCTGTGGCCAAGGGCAGGGCGGTGGGCGTGGGCTGTGGGCACAGAGAGCCTCCTGAACGTGTGGGTGGCTCCCTGGCACTGCTGTGGCCTCAGCAACGCTGGTTCCTTTCCACGTTGGCTGAGCTTTCTGACTCCATGTCACCTGCTCAGAGAGTCCAGCCGCCCATGGAGACCCGTGGCTTCGAGGCCCCCAGGGCCTCCTGGGGAAGCCCAGTCCTTCAGAGAGGGGGGCTCATCTAGCAGCAGGACGTGGCCTCTGCATGGCCTTCCTTGGGGGGCCCTCCTCCTGCCTTCCAAGGACAGGGGGGCTGCCTTTCAGCTGTGTCCCGAGGAGACTGAGTTGGTCACCCCCAGGACGGCTGAGCCCCAGCATCTGAGTGACCGCCAGGACCCCCCCCCCAGTGCAGAGCTGGCTCTGAGCACCCCGATACCCAGGGCTCTGCTTGTGGGCTGCGTGACAGGGAGCGTCCAGGGCAGGCCCCTCCCCGAGCCCATCTCCCACTTGTGCCGAGGGCGTCGGGTTGAAGCCCGGCCGCCCGCCGCCTCCCATGTTGGGTTGGCTCAGTCACTGGTCACCACGGGCTAATGACCCTGCACCGTCCCCACATGGGGGCCCGCTCCCTCCCGTGCCATTTGGAGGATCGATCTCGGGGTGGTAATTGGCTCGCGCTTGGCTGGTCTCAGTTCTAAAGGTCTGCCTCCCACCTGGCGTCGAGCTGGGCCCAGCGGCGTGATGAGCCCGCTCACTCCCAGCACTTTAATTGTGAGCTGCGGGTTCGGGGTAGCGCGGATTATTCTGAGATAATTGAAAAGGATGCTTTCAGATGCTAACTGATGGCTGTAAGTGCTCATCCAAGTGTCCACTTACTGATGACTTCACCTCCTCGCCCCACCCGCCCGCGGCTGTGATTACAGACCCTCCCAGCCGCCTTGCCTGGAAATGAAGCCGATGAAGCCGCGGGCGGCCCAGGGGAAGCTGTTGGGATCATGGACAGGGGCAGCTCGAGCTGGGGGGCCCGGCGTCCCATGGCCGCTCCTCCATCTTCCAGGCGGAGTTTGAGATCGCTGTGTCTTGCGGAGGGGCCCTCAGAGGGGCCCGGGGAAGGGAAGGAGGCCCAGCCCGGCCCACACCCGGCGTCCAGAGGCCCTGGGCCAGGCGGTGCTCTCAGGGCCACGCCGTGGAGCAAGAGGTGCCATCGAGGGCTCGGCACGAGCCACGGAGCCTGCAGTCCCGGAGGCGGAGTCACGTGTTCTCACTGTTCCTACCGCCTCCTGGCAGACATGCTGGGAGACAGGCCAGTCCTGGGGTTGGAGCCCCTCAGGCAGGACAGGCCCTGCCCTCCACCTGCTGCCTCTCCGCACCCTGGCCCTGCAGGAGCCCCCAGCACCCTGCACGGGGGCAGAGACCAGGGCTCCCGAGTGCTGGCTCCGGTCTGTGCGCCCGCCCTGCTCCCCGCTGGAGGGCAGAGCAGCCCTGCTGGTGTCACTGGTCCTCAGGTCACCACTGGTGGCACCGAGGCGGCGAGGCGGGCTCTGAATTTGATTAGCGGAGCGGGGCTCTTGGGCGCCAGCCAGCAGAGCCCTTGGGTTCCTGGCTCAAACAGGACTAAACTTCTCTGGGGAAAATAGGCTGTGCTGGGGCCTAATCACAGGCATGACAGCCGCTAATTAGTAAGAGATTCAGTCCCCGGTGTCCTTGCCGTGTGTCCCGATGCAGCGATTGCACAGTGCGCTGTCCACAGATGCCCTGTAAACACCTGCTGTCGCTGCTGGGCAGCAACACGCCCCGTGTTCCCGGGGGGCCAGGCCTCAAGCAGCCATTACCGTGGGGGCTGGTCCCACCCAAGGCCCTGCCTGCTGCGGGGAGGTGGCCCAGGAGAGGGTGGAGCGGCCAGCTGAGCCCCTGACCACATTGCTGACGTCAGGTGCTCCCCTGGGGGCTGTTGATGACATGGGTGTGCTGGCCGTGAGCTGCAAGCTCACCAGCAAGGCCACCTCTGTGTGCTCTCAGCTTTGTCCCCCTCCCCCGTCCACCTGCCTCCCTGGGGGGCCGGGTCAAAGGTGTGCGTACCTTCCATCCCAGCCCAGGAGACGCGTGAGCAGACACAGGGCAGAGGCCGCAGGGATGGCCAGCAGAGAGAGGTCTGGGTGCCCAGGCTGCAGGGCCATCATCCCCACCCCCACTGGCCCCCGCCAGCTGGGTGAGCGGGGCTTCACCCTGACTCCCTCCCGCCCCCGTCTCTGACCTCCTACCGCACACGGGCACCAGAGCCCTGCCCAGCAGTCCTGTTTCCAGGTTACTGGCGATGACGAGCACCAAGTGCAGGCCCTCTCAGAGCTGATGGAGGCGTGCGGCCCTCCTGTGTCAGTGTGGCTCAGCTGGGCTGAGGTGACGTAGCCTGGGGGGCATGAGGCCGAGTCTAAGCAGGCGCGGGAAGGCGGGCCTGGGAAGGCCGAGTGATGGCGTGCTGGTGTGGACTGGGCAGCGCGCACGCCCCAGCCCCCTCCTCCGGCTCCCAGTCACTGTTGGTAACCCCATGGTTTGTGTGCGTCGTCCTGCCCAGGAGGTGTCTCATCTCAGAGAGGACCGGGCCGTGTGCGGGCCCTTGGAGAGAAAGCAGGGGCTCTTCGCTCTGACTCGCTTCCAGGGCGCTCTGGTCTGACCTGCAGCACGTGGGCGGGGCTGGGACCAGCACACGGGGGGCCGGGAAGGCAGGGGGCACTTTGTGGGTTGATCTGCTCAGACATGTGATGTCTGACCTCGTGTGGGGCCAGGGCAGCGTGGGCTGTGGGCCTTGAGCTCTTTCCTCTCAGGGTCTGTGTGTGAAACTGCCTGGTCTCCTCCCCCCTCCTCCCCCCACCTCTCTGGGAAGAAAGTTCTTTCCTGGGTAAAGGCGGTGAGGATGGAGCCCAGGCGGGGCCCCGCCCAGGACAAAGCGCCCCAGCCACCGCCCCTGCATATGGGTGGCTGCCCGGGACCTGTGGGAGGGGGGCTGGCATAGCGTTTCCACTAGTCCCGGGACTCAGTGCACGGAGGCAGCAGCACCAGTGGCTGCTGTCCTCATGATGGTCTGGGTTTGGGCTGCTCAGCCTCCGGCCTGGGAGAGGCCCTCGCCCTCTCTGAGCCTCGGTCTGGGCGGGAGGGAGGGAGGGAGGGATGGTTTGTGTAAAGCAGGTGCCCGAGGGCCAGGCGGCCCGGAGCTTTACCAGGCGGGGACCACATCGCCTGGGGACGGTCTGGGCCCAGGACTGTGGACTGCCCGCGGCCACGAGCCCGCTGGTGTTGGCAGTGGGAAGGTCCGAGCGGGGACTCCCTGCTCCCCCAGCAGTCGTCTTCGCCCTGATGCTGAACGGTTTTGACAGGCCCGGCTATTTTTAGAAACCCGTTCCCACTCCTTTTCCCTGTGGGAAAAGAAAGCCAGTTACATTTTAAATTAACCCACCACCTGCCCTCCTCTGGTGCACACCAGCCACGGGGCCACCGGGCGTGAGGCGAGCAGGAGGGCGGAGGGGCGGGCAGGGTGTCTGTGGAGGGGCTGCCCTGCTGTAGCCGGGCTCTGGGAGGGGCACGCGCATCTGTGATCTGGGTGACAGGCCCATCTGGGGCTATGGTCACTGCGTGGTTCTCAGCACAAGCTCACAGGGCCAGGGGTCTGGGGGGCCGGGGCCGGGTTGGAATTAGGCTGCCTGGTCCCAGTCCAGTGCCCTCTGGACCCGTTGGGCCTGGGAATGGTTGGCAGCAAAGGAGTGCCCTGGACCCCACGGGAGTGAGGTGAGTGCCCACAGTGGGTCCTCCTCTCCCTACCGAGCCTTCCCTAGCTCTTCTGTGCCCGCTTACTGGGAGAGAGGCAGTGCCAGGGTTCTCACCCGCACCGCTGGCAGGCCTTGAGGCCCCGTCATGTCACCTGAGAATGAAGAGTCTTCCGTTTTTCCAGTCGGGATGCATTTTCCTCATTCATCCCAGTGCCACGTGGCGTTCGTTCCACCTGCCCTGCGGGGAAGGACAGCAGCGGGGCTTTTACGTGGAATGTGAGGTCCGTAGTTGCAGAGCTGCCCGCGGTCACGCCGAGGGAGCTCTCGTCAATTCCTGGCTGGCTGAGCGTTTTTATCGGGAGCGAAGGTGGCATCATGCCAGATGCTTTTCCTACCTCTACTGAGATGATCACGTGTTGTTTTTATTTTTTAATTTCTTAACATGGTGAGCTACACGGACTGGTTTTCAAATGCTGAGCCGCCTTTGCATTCCTGGGGTAAACTTCAGTTGGTAGCGATGTTTTACCCTTTTTGTAGATGTTGGATTCCGTTTCCTAAAGAAGTTTTGTTAGAATATCTTCCTTTGTGTTTGTGAGGAATGCTTGTCTGGAGTTGTGACCCACCCTCAGCATAGGCCTCAGGATAATGACGCCAAAATGAGTGGGGACGTGATTTTCTGGAAGCTTCTCTGTAGAATCGGGGTCACTTCTTTCCCATGTGTTCGGTGGACTCCCCGGTGAGGGAACCTGGGCCCAGAGTTTCCTTTGTGAGAAGGATGTTGACTACAACTCCGTTTCTTTAATGGATACAGACTATTCGGAGTCTCTCTTCTTTAGTGAGACTTGCTGGTATGTCTTTTAAGGAGTCTTCCCATTTCATCTAAGCGGTTAAATTTATTGGAATCAATTTTTCCACAATATTCCCATTTTCTTTTCACCATTTATAGGACCTGTGGTGACATCACTGCTCTTTCCTCGTATTGATTCTTTGTGTCTCTGATCAGTGTGGCCAGAGGTTTACTAATTCTATTGAGCTCTGGGTTTCATTGATTTTTCTCTATTGATTTTCTGATTTCTATTTCATTGATTTTCCCATGGCTGTTTATTATTTTCTTTCTCTTTCTTCCTTTGGATTTGATTTGTCCTTCTCCTCATAATTTCTTAAAGTGGAAGCCAAAATCATAAATTTGAAGGTTTCCCCCCCCAATACATGTATAGTGCGATAACGTTTCCAGTAAGCGCTGCTATTGGCATCTCACCAATGTTGGTATCCTGTGATTTCATTTTCACTCTGTTCAAAATAATTTCTATTTTCCCGCTTATTCTCTTTGACCTGAGGGTTACTTGGAAAGGGAGTGTTCACTTTCTAACTATTTGGGGGTTGTCCAGCCTCTCTCTGTTACTGATTGCTAATATAATTGTGGTCAGAGGGTGTGCTTGTGTGACGTGAGCCCTCTCAGTCTCACCGTGGAGAGTGTGGTCTGTGTTGGTGAATATTTCATGAGCCCTGAGAACAGCCTGTGCTCTGCCCTTTGGGTGGCATGTCCCATACGGGTTGGTCGGGTCAGGCTGCTGGGTGGGTCATGCAAGCCTGTTAGGCCGGCTGACTCCCGTCACTGCTGAGGGAGGCTACCGAAAGGCCCGGCCTGCCCCCTGCAGCGGTGGCCCCTCTGTTTCTATTGGCTGCTCCATCAGACTGGACCGGACAAACCTTGGGCTCTATTATTAGGTCCATACACGTTTAGGACTCTTTTTAAAATATATATATATTTATTTCTGAGAGGAAAGGAGAGGGAGGGAGAGATAGAAACATCAATGATGAGAGAGAATCATTGATTGGCTGCCTCTTGCACGCCCCATGTGCCCTGACCGGGAATCGAACCGTGACCTCCTTGTTAATCGGTTGACGCTCAACCACTGAGCCACACGGCAGGGGCCACATTTGGGACTCTTACAGCCTTTGATGAATTGCCTGGTAGTTATGAAGTGGCATCTACAACTTCCTGCTAGCCGTCGCTCCCATGCGATACAGCGACTCCCGCTTACTTGACAGTAGTGTTAGCATGGCATGCCTTTCTGCACACGTTCAATTTTAACCTGTTGTTTCTTGATATTAAAAGTGCGTTTCTTATAAGCCACACGGACTTGGCTCTTGTTTTGTTTTTATCTTGACAATCTCGGCCTTTTGTTCGGCCCATTTGCCTCTTGTCTGTTGACACTGAGTGTGACTATTGATACGTTGAGGTTTAAGTCTCTGATCTTCCGTCTGTTTTCTATCTGTCCCAACTGGTCTCTGCTGCAGCTTCCTCTTCTGCCGCCTTCGCTTCGAGTCGCTGGGTGTTTTCATGATCCCACTTGAAAAGACAGACTATTTTATGCAGCAGTTTTAGGCTCAGAGCAAAATGGAGCAGAAAGCACAGAGCGTGTCTTTATACCCAGCCGCCCCCTGCCTCCCCCCCGACAGCATCCCCCCCTGAGGGTACGTTGTCATCATCAGTGGCTACATGGACACATCGGTGTCACCAGAGGCTGTGGTGTGCATTAGGGGTCGCTCTTGGCGTGGCACATGCTATGGGTTTGGACAGATGTATGACAGGGACCCAGCCTCTGTCGACCTCCATGGTCTCGCTCTCTTCCTTCCGGCATTCTGTCCTGTGAACCCTGGCTGCCTTCGTCTGCCTGGACTCCCAGCTTCATCTCCTCAGCTCCCAGAGTCTTCGGGGCCCCCCTGCGGTCTCCACTCCCCGTGTGATGCCCCAAAACTTTCCCACGGCCGTGGGCCAGGGTAACCCGGCCTCTTCCTCTGTTCCTCGTCCTCAGGGCCCCTGCATGTTGTTGCCTGATGACCAGTGTCTTGAAAAGCACTGTGCCATGCGTTTTGTCTGTGTGGTTTGGTGTGTTTTTCTGTGGGAGGGAGGGTAAGTCTGCCTTGTGACGCCCCTCCAGCTGGTGGGAGGTGATTTCCATCAGCCGCAGTGCATGTGGGTGCGCAGGAGTCTCAGGGCCAGGATGGCGCCTCTCCGGGGGCCAAGGGGAAAGCCATTCATTCGCTCATTGGATCCTTCAGGAAACGCTTACCGACCGGCCAGGAGGGCCCGGTGACTAACGCTCTGTTTCCTCGGGGGCCTGTTTGGAGCCAGATCCAAGGACTGTTAACAGTCCCTTGGGAAAGCCCTCCGTCACCCACCGAGCAGACGTTCCCTGAGCACGGCACCTGCCAGGCCTGGCTCGGCGCTGCCAGGGGTCACACAGTCAGGCCGGGCCGTCGGTGTGCAAA
>NW_005369955.1:822594-824290 GCF_000412655.1 Myotis brandtii
GCGCCCTGCAGAGCCTGACGCGGAAACCCCTGGGCACGGTGGGCGTGTGTGGTTTGGACCATGAGGCAGGAAGAGAGCGCCTCCTGGAGATGGGGGCGGGGGCTGCATTTGGACAGCTGAGAGGGCAGGGGACGGGCCGAGGTGGCAGGTGGCGTGCTCAGAGGCGGAGGAGGCCGGGCGCGGGACCTGGGTGTGGGCTGAGGCGGAGCTGCGGGCTGCAGCGGTGAGGCTCCTGGATGTGTGGCGGAGAAAACACCCTCGGCTCATTCCTGTGAACTCAGACATGGGGGACTGTTGCTCTTCCGGCCTGAAAGTCATTTTGGTTTCCCTGAAGGCACTTTATGGTCTTTCTCAAGTAAAACTTTATAATCACTTTTGTTGGCTTGGGAGTCTGTCCTACCCCGCGCCCTTGAGTCCTGCACACACACATGCCTTTCCATGACACAGATGTGTACTTTCTGTGCATGCACACGTGCCCACACCCCTGTGCCCTGACAGAAGCCACTCTGGAGGCGAGTTGAGGGCCGCTGCGGGGCCAGCTGTGCTTTCCTAATCGGGTGATCGATTCTGTAGTGAAGACCCTGTTTCCTGAAGGAGTGTGACGCGCCCCCTTTCTGTAAACGGCCCTGCTCGCTCGGGGGACGGGCATCCACCTTCGCCTGCGGTGAGGCTGCCTCTCTCTGGCCACAGGACAGCCCGGTCACCCCTGTCGTGGGGAACGGCCCCGTTTAGTCCTCTGGCCCCGCCGAACAGCTTGGCTGGTGCCACCGAGCCTCCCTGCACCCGGTCATCCCATGGCTGGGCTGGGCCTTTAGGAGCCAGCGAGTAGCCTGTAGGGGAGAGACCTCCAGCTGGGAGTGCAGAGGGGCCAGTGTCCGGATCCCGAGTCCCCCCTGAAGGAGCTGGGTCCTCCCTCCTGTCCCCGGCCTCCCGGCAGTGACACCAGCACCTCTGGCAGTGCCTGGTGAGAGGAGGGGCTCAGGCTTCGAGGGGAATTTCAGTGCGGAAATGGGAAGGAGGACGTTCCACTCTGAACCCGACCGCAGGCCTGGCACTGGGCCGGGAGGCAGCCTGTGGTCATGCAGGACAGAGCAGAGCGTTCGTCCTGACTGCTCAGGCCGGGTGTGGCTCCGGAGTTTGGGGCCGTGGGGACAGAGAGGAGCGGCTGTCCTGACATCCCAAAGCCCTGTGCGAGCCTGTTCGGAACCAGGCAGGCCTGATGGACTGACAGCCAAGCAGTGTGGTCACAGGGCATGACCCGAGCCATGGCCACCTGCACCCCTCCCTCCCAGATGTGCCCCCTCCCTCCCAGAAGGGCCCCCTCCCTCCCAGACGGCCCCCGCCCTCCCAGACAGGCCCCCACCTTCCCAGACGGGCCTCAGCCCTCGGCTTCCTGGGCCCGGGAGCAGCTGGTGATTTGTAGCCCCGAACGACACGCTCCGTGCCCAGCCTGGGCCCAGAGCCCTCTTCTCAGTTTAGGGAAGAGTGTCTTTCTTAGCTGTGGAATGGGGAAATGTTTACCAGAAAGGAAGGCACAACACGAATGAATAATTGCAGCCCCGTGCTTGGTCCCCAGAGACCAATAAGCTGGTCTCTTGCTTTTATTAGAAAAGTGAGCCAAAAAGAGAGCCACCCAGAGCCGGAGTGGGCGTCGTGCCGGTCCCTCCCTGTACAGGCTGTGGCTGAGCCGGAAGCC
>NW_005369955.1:824459-826080 GCF_000412655.1 Myotis brandtii
GTCCTGCTGGGCCCACGCTGGCCCTGCGCCCCAGCCTGCAGCCTGCCTCGCTGTCAGACGGTACCCAAGGCCGCAGGGCGCCGTCAGGGTGCTTCCCTCCTGACCGGCAGACCCTGTCGTTGACATCTCAGCTCTCAGTCGCTCCCTGGATGCGTGTCCCTGGCCGGGCGGGGTTGGGCCCAGGCAGCAGAAGGCAGTTCCCCGTCCTTGTCTCTCGCTGTGGGTCAGTCGGGCAGCTCCTCCCCTGCGGAGCTTTCACGGCCCTGTCGGAGAAGGACCATCTCAGTCAGTACCGCTGCCAGTCCCTCGGGGTGACAGGAAGACGCTGGCCTTCCTGCGGTAAATGTTACGAAGCCCAGTGTCCCTGTCCGCTCAGGCCCGGGGAGGCGGAGGCAGGGAGCATGGCACCGTCCGAGGGGCGAGTCCAGGAGCGCCCTGGCTGACGGCCCCAAGAGGAGGTGGCCCAGCTGGATGGTGACACGTCTGAGTGGACATCACAGGTCAGGCCGAGGCCATGTGCAGTGGAGAAGGTGTTTGCACACGTGTGCATGGCCACGCAGAGGGCCCAAGGCTGACCAGCCCCAGCCCCACTGCCCCTGGCCCTGGCCTCCGGCCGCCTTCCTCTCTCTGATGGGCCGCTGCTCACCTCCCACCCGCCTCTCGGCATCACTGCGCAGGTCTCTCCGGCCGGCAGCCCGAGTGACCCCTGCACCCGTGAGCCAGCTGTCACTTCTGCTTAACCCCAGTGACTTCCATCTACCTGTCCCTCCCGCCCTGCCCTCCAAGGCCTCTCTCCCTCCCCCACCACCCAGGCCAGCCCGGAAAGTGCCGCCGCGCACTGTCCTGCAGCCGCTGGCCTTCCCCAGCGGTGGTCCAGCACCGCCCACATCACCCTCTCTCAGAACCGGTCCGAGTGTTGCCTGCCTTCCCCGCTGTACTGGGCTCCGTGAGCAGGCACTGTGCCTGCCTATCCACTTGGTTTCTCTCTAGAAGGTTTGACTTCTTTCTAGAGGAGCCCCTGGCACAGGGGGGAGCTGGGTGAACCTGATACAGGGCGGAGCTGGGGGAGCCTGGCACAGGGAAGAGCTGGGCCGTGGGGGCAGGTGGGATGCCCAGGAGGCCCTGGCAGTGACCGAGCGTGGAGCATGGCAACCATGGGGAGGAAGGGTGTGAGAGTGGGCAGCTGCTGCCCCGTCAACCGAGAGGTCCATCCCAGGGTTCCCTCCACCATCCCTGCCTCAGTTTCCCCTGGACAGTCTGCCCTTCAGGACCCATGACCTCCCACCTGCGCTCTGCTGAGGGGAGGGCCTCAGGACAGACTCCCCGAGGTCCTGGGGGCCTTGCAGCCGTGAACTCCGGGAGATTCATCTTCATTTGCTTCATTGAAGCGGCCCCGTCAGCACGAAGGCCTGTCTGGCATTTACTCTGGATTTTAGTTAAAACCTATCCAAGTGCCAGCCTCTGGAGACACGGAGGCCGAGACCCAGTGGGCGGCCCTGAGCTGGCGCAACAGCCTCCCCCAGCGCCGCTTGCCAGGTGGGCACAGCGCTGGGGCTGAGGACACACTGTCAGGAGTGAGGCCTGGCCCATGGTGCGGGAGGTGGCCCGGCAGGGAGCCAGG
>NW_005369955.1:826206-828039 GCF_000412655.1 Myotis brandtii
GGTGCCCACCATGCCTGGGCCCCCTGTGACCCCGGGCTCCAGCCGCCTGCTGTGCCGGCACCAGCCACACTGGGTCAGGGCCCACCCTGTCCACACACTTCCACTCCGTCACCTCTTCAAAGGCCCTCTCCAGTTACGGACAGTGACGGCCGGGGAGGGGGTGTCAGAACCCTAGTGTATGGATTTGGGGAGACCCAGGTTAGCCCATAACATTAGACTTGACGCACGTTGGTATGCTTCTAATACAGGTTGTTACAACGGTAAGAATAAAAGTGGGTTATGTGCTCTCTGTTCAGATAAACCTCATCGACAAATTTTTAAAAATTCATGCTCATTTAAAAAATAACAATTATAGGTAAATACAAAGACGTTAAATATCCGGATCACCTGATCACCCAGAGGTGTTAACCATTAACAAACGAGTCTGTGGTTGTCTGGGTTATTTCCTATGTACAGTTGACGCTGGAACAGCAGGCCCTAGGGGTGCCAACCCCCACACAGTCGGAAATCCATATATAAAACATAAATGTAGCCCCCCACTTAGCGACTGACAGCCTGCTGTTGACCGGAGTCTTACCAGGAACACAAACAGTTACCACAGCTGTGTGTTCTGCGCAGTGCACTGTCTCACAGTGAAGTGGGCTGGAGAGAGAATGTTACTCAGAAACCATCGGAAGGGAAACGCCACTGCAGCCTGGGCTGCGTCTATCGATGCAGTAAGTTTCTGTTGTTGGTTCACGAGTCGAGACGAGAAGAGTGTGTGGTGGACCCGCACGGTTCGAACCACGCTGCGCAAGGGTGGGCTGTGCGTGTCACAAACACGAGCCACACCGGGGCTGTGGGCACAGCTCTGCTTTTCCTCCCTGGGCACGGTCATCGGGTCACCGTCTTTGCACCGAGCATGCACAGGTCCGAGGCGTGGGTCTCAGTGGCTGCACATACCCCTTTATCCAAGTGTCCCTAATTGCTGTGGCGCCCCTCTGTTGGACGGGTCAGCTGCAGGCGCTCAGGGCTGCAGGCCCAGCCCCCCCTCCCTGACAAGGTTCTGCAGTAGGACTGCGAGTGGGCGGGGGGGTGTCTGCTTTCTCAGGGCTGTTTGCTCCTCACACGGAGATCGCCCTCCGTTAGTGTAGCAGCTTTCAGACGCTAATAGGCGGAGGAACATATCCATTTCCCTGGACTCTTGCCAGCAATAGCTTTTATTTTCCTTCAAAATCTGTGTCAGCGGCCAGGCCAGGAGAGACAGGCCCTGCACCTCCCGTGCGCACTCTGACGGCGGGTGTGCGAGATTCCCCACCGTGTGTCGTGCTTCTTCCTGGACCGAGCATCCATCACGCCCGCCAGTTCCCTTGTCTCTGCGGGATCTGGGCCCAGCCAGCCACACCCACCTGCCCACCTCCCGCCTGGCTCCCATGCCTCCTGCCTCTGGAATCTCCGCCCCTGGGCCCACCTAACCCCCAGACGGGCCCTGGTGAGGACGAGGCGCCTCGGGGTCAGCCCGCAGCTCTCTGCTGGTGCGGGCAGGAGAAATCCGGCCCTCCTCTCTCGTGGCCCCTGGCTTCCTCTCCCTGCGTTGTCTTCACACGGGGCCAGGCGGGCACATCAGATGAGGAAACTGCCCCGGAATGGCGAGTCCTCTCCCAGGCCATGGAGGTCAGTGCAGAGTCCCGGCTGGAGTGTCATGGGATTCCGAGACCTGGCCCTGAAGTTAGTACGATCTGGTGAAGGGTCTACTCTAGACGGAGCTACAGCTTGTTTGAACCAGCCGTGACCCTGTGGAGGCACCTGGAGCGGAGCGCACTCTGGGGACGCGCAGGGCTGCCGGGGCAGAGG
>NW_005369955.1:828059-831436 GCF_000412655.1 Myotis brandtii
CTCACTACCCTGAGGACACGCATCCTGTGCCGGCAGACAGGACAGCCTGGTCTCGGGCTCCTCCTCATGTCTCTGTCCCTCCCTGTTTGGGGCCAAAGGGATTTGACAGCTCCCTGAGGCCTCGTGAAAAAGAGAAACAGCAAACATTCCCCTTGATTGCTTTGTGTTGGATGTTGCGTCTATGAACAACACTCTGATTGTTTTGTGCCTGTCACCCTGGGGGGTAAAGCTTTCCCGCCGGCCAGTGTCTGTCCTTAAAGGGGGCCAGGGCTGGTTTCCGAGCTGCAGTCGGGTGCGGGAGAAGGCTGGCGGCCGGGCCCTGATGGGAGCGGCGCAGGCACGTATGAGCTGGGCCGCGGACAGGTCCAGGGTGTGGTTCAGAAGCCTGGGTGTGGGCTCTGCCTTTGGAGGGCATTCCTGCCTTGTACACGCTCCTAAAGTTCTTGCTTCTGGCCTCCAGGCTGTCAACCCGGGCCCAGCGCAGGCCTGGGTAACCCCAGGAGCCTCAGGGCTGGGAGGAGAGGCCAAGCCCCCCTCCTTCCGAGGCGCCCCGGCCTGCCGCCTGCTAGCAAACACTTGTGCCCAGAAGAGGAGGGAGGTGGAGATGATTGAATTATTGAAGAGAACAAGCTGTTTTCAAGCACCTGATTTGCATACGGCTCTGAATATGCTCATTACAGACCATTCTTCCTGGTTCCTAAGGCAGCAGCCCTCGCTCCAGCCAGCCCCCTAGTGCTGCCCCTTGGCAGGGGCACGTGGAGGTTTTCCTTAGCCAAGACCCTGTGCAGGTGGCCTCCCCTCTGATGGGCGGGGCCCGGAGGGAGATGGGGTCTTGCAGGTGGACAAGGCTGTGTCTGCTCCACCTCAGAACGCCACCCATCTCTCCTTCGGGTCTCATCTGAACTCAGCACCAGGACATAAGCAGAGGAGGGCGGGCACGGAGGCAGGAGGGAGGAGGTGTGCCCTTGGCCGGGCGGGGTGCAGCGCTCAGGGCTTTGGAGCTGGAGACCAGAGCAGGGAGGGTATAGGCTTTGGAGAGCAGCTGAGCCTAGAGAGTGAGGCCAGAGCTGGGTGGCTCAGTGGTCAGGGTAGCTGTTAGGCCATCCCTGTGGGGAGGGCGCCTCAGCCTGGAGCCGGGGTGGGTGCGGGGGGCACGTTTGCTGCTTTGGGGAGCCCTGCCCGTACACCTGTCACCTGCTGGAGGTGCTCAAAGGTGGGCTCCGTGGGTCTGGAGTCAGAATGGGGACCCCAGCCCGGAGGAGGCGGACCCCGTGGGATGAGCTGAGAGCTCCTGGCTGCAGCGTGGAGGGGGAGCAGCAGGACTGCCCTCCATCACCTCCGCCCAGGACTCTGCTCTGAGCCACAGAGTTGCAGCTTGAACGCGGCCTTCCGGTCGTTATGGAGACACGTTGTGAAGTTAGGAGGAGAAACACGGTTTCGATCGCGTTTGTTAACTTGGTCTGTAGCTTGCGAGTATTTGGACGTGGGGCAGGTGGTCTCCACGAGCTTTTGCCCTGAGCCCCTCATATGGAGTGGGTGGGCCTGGCGGCCCGTGTCTCCTCCACAGCCACCGTGGATGGTGGAGAGCCAGCTGCCAACCCCGTGTTGGGACCCTGGTCCCGCCCAGGGCGCTGCTCTGCGGCTAAAATCACTTTCCTGCTAATTAAGCAGACAGCACAGCAGGCAGTCATTTCCAAGTTGCTTTTAAACGCTCCAGTTTCTCCCGGAAGCCGTGTGGCTGGCCCATAGTGCGAGCAAGAGCGCTGCTGCTCGTTGGATAGTCAGAGGCTGGTCCCATCACCTCAGCCACTGGCGGATCGCAGACTCAGTCCTTCACGGGCGTTTGCTGGGTGAAAGTCCCCCTTCTGTGCCTCCTGGGAGACCCGCGAGCTCAGTACCCTCCCCTCCTGCCAGAGCGCCACCCCTGCACACCCCTCTCACTGCACTCACCCTGCGCTGTGGCCCAGCCTGTGCGTCACTGCGTCCCTGGACTTGCAGTCAGACACTCGGCCAGGCTCCAGAATTGAGTCCCTGCTGTGGGTGGGTGGGCAGGTGGCTAGATGGGTAGATGGGTGGATGGAAGAGAGAGTGGTGAGTAGGTAGGTAAGTGGGTGGTGGGTGGATGGATGAACAGGTGGATGGATGAGTGGGTGGTAAGTGGATGGGTGGGTGGATGGATGGATGGGTGGGTTGATGGATGGATGAGAGGGTGATAGATGAATGGATTGGTGGATGGGTCAGTGGGTGGTGGGTGGATGTCTGAATGGTGATAGATGAATGGATTGGTGGATGGGTCAGTGGGTGGTGGGTGGATGTCTGAATGGTGATAGATGAATGGATTGGTGGATGGGTCAGTGGGTGGTGGGTGGATGGGTGGTGGGTGGATGTCTGAGTGGTGATAGACGAATGGATTGGTGGATGGGTCAGTGGGTGGTGGGTGGATGGGTGGTGGGTGGATGTCTGAGTGGTGATAGACGAATGGATTGGTGGATGGGTCAGTGGGTGGTGGGTGGATGTCTGAGCGGTGATAGATGAATGGATTGGTGGATGGGTCAGTGGGTGGTAGATGGGTCAGTGGGTGGATGGATGGACAGATGGGTGACCTGCAGTCTAGTGGTGTTGAGTTTGTAACGGCAGAGACACAGAATCTGATTCTTGCTCCTAGGTTGGGACACAGGAGCCCAGATCACTAAGCAGGTTAGAAGGGAGCCTTGGGGGTCACTCTAACCGGGGACCCCACAAAACCAAGACCAACACCTTCAGTAAGCAAAGTGGGGGAGCCTCCCCCTGTTGCCAGGGATTATAAACTGGTGTGAAAACAGGTGGGCAGTGTGCAGAGTCGGGAAGGGTCTGCGTGTAGACTTGGTGAGGCTGAGCCTGTTTTGAAATCATCTGGCCCGATCCTCTCATGTAACAGATCGGGGAGCAGAGGCTCGGGGGGGTGCGGGGTCACTGTCAGTTCACTGAGTGAGCCCTGAGCCCTGTAGCAGGAGACAGCCCCTCAACAGAAAATCCTGTGTGGAGCCGGCCCTCTAGTGACAGGGGCTTGGGCAGGGCCGGGGTCAGGAAGCCTTCCTGGAGGAGGTGCTGTTCAAGCTGAGTGTCGAGAAGGCCAGTGGGAGTTGGCAAGGGGACGCATGAGGGCATCGCGCGTGCTGTGGGGGGACATACGGCGGGAGGGCACAGGTTGCGGGTGTAGAGAGGGCACAGTTCCAGCCAGGCCTCGAACACTCTGGAGGGGCAGCGCGGCGTCACTGCTACATCTGCGCCATTTGTCTCCTCTGCAAGCCCCTCTTCCCCTGGGCTGGCTCCCGGCTGGCTCCCCGCCGGCCTGGCCCCACTACCAGCCAGTGGGAGGTCTGCGCACCCTTGGCAGA
>NW_005369955.1:832646-853891 GCF_000412655.1 Myotis brandtii
GCCCCGTACGCCGGCCCTGCTGGGCACCGGGAACCGAGGGGGCGCCCGGGTCCTGGCCCTCGGGACTCTGTTGGTGGAGGCAGGGAAATGCAGAAGGCCGAGTTCAGAGACCAAGGCGCCGGGAGGGCAGGCTTCCCAGGGAGTGAGGCTGAGCTGAGGCAGGCAGGCTCCCCGGCAGAGGCAGGGCACCGCTTGTGCCCAGGGCCAGTGGCATGAAACCAGCCGCCCGCCTCTTCCCACACCTGCTGGGACCTCCCCATGCTCCCTCCCCTGCGTGTGACCTGACCCTGCTGGCAAGATGGTCCGAGGCCGGATGACACGGTGTGGCAAGGACCCGGCTGGGCACAGAGCCGCGGGCAGGGTGGAGGGTCCCGCCTGGGTGGCAGGAGTCTTCGCTTTATTTAGAAAGGCTGGAGGGAAGATGAAAAACGAGGACTGAAACGGTAGACGTTGCGTGGGGACAGACGAGTCATTTCACATTCTCTGCTGCTCTCAGAGGCTGTCTCTGCGTAATGCCCGCCAGCAGGCACATGTCCCATTTCCCCGCCTGCCTTTCCCTGGTTTGTCTTCTGTTGTCTGAAGTGCTTGTCCAAGAAAAGGTGGAAGCAGAGGACCTCATAGAGGCATTACCTCTAGCCGGCAGGGTTCCTGGTGCGGTTCTGTTCCGGGGTTCCCGTGCCCACGACAACAGCAGCTCACAGTGTGGCACTGAGCGTCAGCTCCCTGCTGGGCTCTTGTTCCCTTCTGACTGACGGGAGGCCTGGCTAGATGAGTGCTGGAGGCCTGCATATGTCTCCGATAAATGCTGTGACAAAGCCCCAAATGTCAGGGATGCCCTGCCCATCCCACGGCCCACCCACATACGACCCCGCCCATCCCACGGCCCCACCCACATATGACCCTGCCCATCCCATGGCCCCACCCATCGTGGTCCCACCCGCTATGGCCCTGCCCATCCCACGATTCCTCCCTCCTCTACTCCTCAGTTCATTTAGTTCTGTCCACCAGGAGAAAGGGATTGTGGGAGGTGTGTGTTTGTGGGCCATGACCTGTGTTCTCTCTCCACACTGGGACCTCAGCCCTCTCCGGACACATCTCCTCTGCACCCACCAGCCCGCTGGCCAGACGCTGCCTCCTCCCATTTTCAGACAAGGAGGCAGCAGCCCTGGCTTCGGAAGGGGCGCACCTGGCCCTGCAGTGGGCACCTGTGTGGCCCGAGAACCCTGGCCTGGTGGAGGCGGGGCACTCCCACAGGAGGGTGTGTGGTGTTGGCCATGTGTTTCTTCCCGCTGTTGAAGACAGTGGTTCGCCATGGCCCACAGCAGCCCAGAGACCTGCCTCTGGGGCCACCCTGGGCGCTCTGTGAGCTCCCCGCACCTCCCCCGAGCTCTCCTCCGTGGGCCCCACCCCTGGAGGCCTGTGCCAGGACCCGCTCACGGTGGGCATGCTGGGGAAGCCAGGAACCTCTCCACAGAGAACCCGGGGCGGCGTGATTTCCTCTCCACTCGCCTAATTTTAATTTAATTCCCTTTAATCTTTAATGGAAAGTTGTAAACGTAAATTATTTACCCGAGAGAGCCAAGCCGCTCCTTGGGGCGCTCCTGCCTTGAGGGTAATTACACATGTGGGTCCTGCCGGCCTCCTCCCTGGGCGCTGAGGGCCAGGCGCTCTGGCTCACGCCCTGATTAGCTGCCTCCATCACTGTCACCGCACGTGCTCTGGCAGATGCAGAGCAGGGCTCCACCTGACAGGCACTCACTTGGTAATTGCCCCGGGGCAAGACGAGCCTGTGCTCCACCCGTGACCGTGCAACTGGGATCAGAGCTGAGCTGTGCAGGCCGCCCTCCCGCCTGTCACTCGCCTCCAGCTGCCTCCCTGAGCCAGCTCACCCCGAAGAAAGGCCCCCCCCTGCCCAGCCCTGCGGGGGCTCCAGGTGGGGGCAAGGGTGACGGGGAGGTGGGGGAGCCCACCTCCCCAGGTGCCTCTTTGCCTTAGACCAGTGGTTCTCCACCTTCCTAATGCCGCGACCCTTTAATACAGTTCCTCATGTTGTGGTGACCCCCAACCATATAATTATTTTCATTGCTACTTCATAACTGTAATGTTGCTACTGTTATGAATCGTAATGTAAATATCTGATATGCAGGATGTATTTTCATTGTTACAAATTGAACATAATTAAAGCATAGTGATTAATCACAAAAACAATATGTAATTATATATGTGTTTTCCGATGGTCTTAGGCGACCCCTGTGAAAGGGTTGTTCGACCCCCAGGTTGAGAACCGCTGCCTTAAACCCTTGCTCAGAACATGGTCACCCCCACCTCCTGGGCACTGTCCATGCTTTTGACCTCTTTTTAAAACTCAGTATATGGAAAAGTAGCCCTATGACATTTAGAAACCTGGATAAGGGAAACCGTATTTGGCATAGTTGGTCAAGACTGGTGGAGTGGGTGTGCAAGAGAGAGAGAGAGAGAGAGAGAGAGAGAGAGAATGAGAATGTTGGGGTGGGGGACTAACTAATATGGCTACCAAAGGTTCGATGGCTGTCCTTTTGACTCTGAGCTTCCTAACAGCCACAGAGAAAAGGTCAGTTTCTTGACTCTCATCAGTAAAGAGGGTAAGGTTGCCGGTCGGTTAGGCACCTTGCATGTGCTCCCTTAGCCTTAGAGAAAGGTCACCACTTCGTACTGGGTACTTGCAGTTACGAGGTTTCGCGCCGGGTCTGCCTGTGCCGCCCTGAGGCCCGCTGGCTGCCGTCGAGGAGGTGAAGCCAGGCCCACAGCAGGCCTGGCCTCCGCGCTCCCTCTCGTCCGGAGGCACGGCTGTCTTTTCTCACGGGACCGACTATGGCTCCTAACCGGTGACAGAGCTCCTGGGTTGACTCCCAATCCAGGCCTCGCTGGAGTCAATCTGACTCAGACTTAGGCTCACCCAGATTTACGTGGGCTAGACGGGTGCAGTGCCTTGAGAAATGGGCATTTCAGTGTGCTTGGCCAAAGCGAAGCCGGCTTGGTGAGCTCACTCCCGCCCTTCCCAGCTGTCGCCTCACTAATCCCTCCGCGTTGCTCTTAAGCCTTAAAAGTTTTTTATCCAAAATTAGATATTTGCACCTCAAGTCTACCAAGCCTCCCCTGTTTCTTATAGTCACCAAGGGCCGGGCAGGGGGCGTCGTGGGGCCAGCGGGGGGATGGCCTCCCTGGGAGTCTGGGCTCCGGGGACAGTACCCCTGCCTGCCTTGGGCGCCAGGTGCTAAGGGACAGGTGAACAGGTTGTCAGTAAGTCACTTGAGCAAGAAGCGCAGGGTCACTTCTCCTTGTCACGGAAAGTGATTTCCACGTGACCTTGGGGCCTGCTGCCACTTGCGGGCTTTCCTTTGGCCACTAAAGGAGCCTGCTCTGTGGCTGCCCCTCCACTTGCTCGCCTGTGGGTGCCAGCCTGGTGGGCCTGGCGAGCGGCACCCGTGTGGCCCTGCAAGCGGCGGCCTGGATCCAGCAGGTGCGCAAGAAACAGGCCCTCTGGTCACCCACAGGAGCCCGAGCAGTGGGAAGGGGGGCTGCTGAGCTTGCTGGGGGAAGGGCCCTGGAGGGGGACTGATGAGGACAAGCCCCTTCCACGACTCCCCCACCTTCTCCCGGGCTCATTCGTTCACGGAAACCTAAGTGTGCGTGGCCGATGGGCAGATGCCGAGGGCTGTGCCCAAGAGAAGGGCCGGCTTCTGTTGTGAACGCAGAGGGCGCAGCACGAGCAGCCCAGGCAGGGCCGACCTTGCTCTGCACGTGCCCTCCAGGAGCCTGTCTGGGAAAAAGGGTTTCTCTAGCCCCGGCCAGCCCACCCCGCCCCTCCGCCACCCTTCTCTGAGCTCCCTCACCCTGTGCACCCCCCCGCCCCACCGTGGCTGCCCTTGGCCCAAAGGCAGGCTGGCACCAGGATGGCCTGGCACCGGGGGCTTCCTTCTCCTCCCGGCGGCCGCAGGCCCTCCCTCTTCCTGGTTTCTATTTATAGCCTGTGTGTCTGTCGCGGCCGTGCTGTAGCATAAGCGTGGCGGTGGTTTCAGGAGGCATTCTGGGCCAGGCGAAATTAAGTCCGTGACTCCGGCTGTATTAACAGTGAGGGGGAAGGCCGGGGGCGGGAGGCAGGAGGTGGGCCGTGGCCCCATGTAACGCTGTGGGGGCAGAGCCTAATCTACTCCGGGATGTCTTACCCGAGAGCCTCCTGCATGAATAATCTGCGGGAGAGCTGGCGCTGCCGTCAGGGACCCAGGCCAGGAAGGGGGAGGGCGGTCCTGACCCTCTAACCCTCATGGTACAGACGGGCTGGTCCCGAAGGCATCTGGGCCCAAAGCCCACTCACTCATGCATGCACTCACTCATCCATCCATCCATCCATCCATCCATCCAATAAATATGAACTAAAACCAGAGTCTGCCTGGCCTGGCTGGGTCTTGGGGACACGGGCAAGTGGCGGTTCTCTGGCGCTTCTGGGGGAGGAGACACACAGGCAGTTAATAGTTAAACAGGCGGTAAACACGAGAGCTTCAGGTAAGATGTTGTGGGTCATGAGAAAGTGAGAGTGTGGAAACGTGACCTGGGTTTCTTCAGTCAGAAGGTTTCTAGGCTGGGCAAGCCTGTGTCCACCCTCAGCCTGCACTCCTTGCCCAGGTGCCTCGGAACAGGGGTGAGGGAGGCACGCGGAGACGGGTCTGAATGGTGCTGCCCAGGACCTCTGCAGCCCCGCCCCCCCCCCCCCCCAAAAAAAACCTTGGCTCCGTGATGGGAGTAGGAGCGGGTGTGGTGAGCCGTGTGCCGGAAGGTGGAGCACAGGGTGGAGCACAGGGTGGAGTCGGCACCTGGGGGAGTGGTGCTGCGAGGTGCAGGCCCTGGAGCCTTCCTGGAGGCCGTCACCCTAGGACCAGCCGCTCTGAGACGTTCTTACTTTTGTCCCAATGATTCCATTCCTGAGTCTGAATTCAGACAAAGCTCACGGTGCAAACGTGGACACAGCGAGACGTGGTGGGTGGGCACATCACGCGTGTTTCTTACCTGGGATCTTCTGTGGCCTCCGAGAACATTCTCCCAAGGACGTCGACATGGGGGACATGCTTGGTCCTCACGGTCACAGAGAGCAGAACTCAGAACTGCAGCCAGCCCCACGGCCGGGCCGCGTTAATCAACGCGGATGCCCAGACACAGGAGTGGTCGCCGGGTGCTGAGGGGGCGGGGCCAGGGCCTGGGATTATTACAAAAGTGTTTTTACTTCCGTAAACTTCCCAAAGTGTTTACAGTGTGCTGTGAAAGCTCATGATTTTAAAGAAACAAAACATGGGGGAGGCTTGATCGCAGAAGGCCTCCTGAAACATGGATTTGGAGGGGAGCGTGGTGGGGGGTTTGTTGACTTGCAGATACACCCCTACCCCCAGTCACTGTCAATAGGAGTGTGTGTCGCAAAGGCCCAGCCAGGTGCCACTTGTCATCTTGGGGGACTGTGGCCAGAGCTCAGCCCTTCCGGGAGGGAGTATCTTGGAGCCCCAAACAACCTTGGGGACCCTCCTAGAGCTCTGGCCCCATGCCTGTCCCTGCCAGCCTGCACGTCAGCAGAGCAGGGACTGGACCGTGCACCCAGCTGGCACAGAGGGGTGGCAGACGTGGAGGATGATGGGGTAGGGGATGAATGTATGAGGGAAGGAGTGAATGAATGAATGAACAAGAAGACGGACGAGAAGGGGAGGCCACCTGGGCTGTGTCCCTGACGGTCTCATGTCCTGTGTCTTCGGCAGACGTGCTGGTGGACGGACAGCCGTGTGACTGCGAGGCGGCGGCCTGCCAGGTGGGCGATCCCATGCGCCTGGAGGTGCGGCTGACGAACCGGAGCCCGCGCAGCGTGGGGCCCTTCGCCCTCACCGTGGTCCCCTTCCAGGACCACCAGAACGGCGTGCACAACTACGACCTGCACAGTGCAGTCTCCTTCGTGGGCTCCAGCACCTTCTACCTGGATGCGGTGCGTGGTCGGGGAGCCCCGTGCAGCCCCAGGGTCGTGTCCCACTGCCCCCCAGTCCTCTGGGCTGACCTTGGTCTGCCTGGCTCACTCTGAGGCCTTAGGCAGCTCACTTCTCTGCATCCGGAGCCCTAGGAGTGAGACCAGGGAAGTTCAGGAGACAAGGCGAGGTGGGGGGGCAGGACAGCTGAGGTCCCCCGTTCACTATTGCCCTGCCCCATGCAGTCACCTCCTCCCTGTCCATGGTCACTGCAGGGGCCCAGGGGACTGATGGAGTCACAGAGCTCACCTGGCCCCACCGCTCAGCCTCACAGGGCACAGCCCTCAAGCTCCACCCACGTGACACTGTGCCTTCAGCCCCACCCCCATCCCCACCTGAAGTGCCTCCCAGAAATGAAGCCAAGGCCGGGACAGGTGCAGTGACTGTCCGGGCGGGTTCGGGGTCCCCTGTGGCTCTGGGTCCCGCTGCTCTGGGCTGACACCTCCCTCCTGCCTGTAGGTGCAGCCTGCGGGCCAGTCGGCCTGCCTCGGGGCCCTCCTCTTCCTCTACACGGGCGACTTCTTCCTGCACGTCCGGGTGCACGAGGACAGCACAAGCAAGGAGCTACCGCCTTCCTGGTTCTGCCTGCCCAGCGTGCACGTGCGCGCCCTGGAGGGCCAGGCCTGAGCCCGGGTCCGGCCTGTGCTGTGGGGGTACCCGGTCTGGCCCCCCAGCCTTTGTTGTAGCTCCTGTCCCTCCTCCAGCCCAGCTCCAGCCCCAGCCCCAGCCCCCTCCATCCCTTTTTCCTGCAGCACCTTTTCTGGGCTGTGCCAAGTGTGGAGACAT
Source organism: Myotis brandtii (assembly GCF_000412655.1). Lineage (NCBI taxonomy): Eukaryota > Metazoa > Chordata > Mammalia > Chiroptera > Vespertilionidae > Myotis > Myotis brandtii. The sequence continues at coordinate 839,468 of NW_005369955.1, forward strand.
GGCAGCCTCACCCCTCCCCGCACTGCCCACCACGGACCCTCTGCTGGAGCCTGGCGCTAAGGCGGATGCTGCCCAACCCCAGAGGGCGCGGCTCACCTACCCAGCTGGGACCTGCACCTTGGGATCACAGCCCCGCCAGGGGGGGCCTACAGAGACCCCAGGCCTCAGAATCCCCCCAGGGCTGGCCCTTCTCCCTGAGCCCCTGAGGCAGCCCCTGTGCCAGATGTGGGGCAGTGTCCGGGCGGGGCCCCAAGGACCATGGACTGTGTGTATCTGTGTGTCTGTGACAAGTTCTCCAATAAAGGGCCTGCCTGGCTCCCTGCTGGTCCGCCTGCCTCTGTCGGTGGGCAGGGGCCGCCCCAACTCAGGTGAGAGTTCCATTGCACGGGGTTCCCATCAGAGACCCCCACGACACACGGCTGGTGGCCAGGAGGGCTGGGCCTGGGTCTGTCTGTCTCGGTGACCCCACAGCCCCTTCCACACGTGTGCTTCTTTGGCCTGGCTCAGAACATGAGGTCCAGCCCCACCCTGGTCCCCCGCCCCCACCCCGGTCCCCAGCCCCCAAGGTGGCGCTGGCCATGTCAGCGTCTTGCTCTCTCTTCACCCTGTGACACTGCCCACAGTCCCTCTGGGGCTCTGTGGCCATGCCCAGGCCTTTCAGGCCAGGCTGGCTGGTTGGCAGGCTGTTTGCTGCCCAGAGGTGCTCGCAGGGAGGCAGGGGTGCAGCCCAGCCAGGTGGGGGCTGTGCGCCCAGAGAAGGCCCTTACTCTGCTTGCGGAGCTGCCAGGGGGCTGTGGCGCCTTCCTCCCCGTCCGCCTCCACCGTCCCAGGCCTCGCCCCTCATGGAGCTGCGCCCTCGCAGCCCTCCCTCCCCTTGGCTCAGGGAGGCCGGGCCTTGGCTACACCTGGCCCCCAGCAGCGGCCCAGGAAGGGGCTCAGTTAGAGGTTGCACAGGAAAGCCTGCACAGGACGAGCTCAAGCAGCCCGTCTGGGAAGTGGGGTTCCCCAGGGGCAGTGAGGGAGCCCTGAGGGGTGCTGCCACAGGAACCCTGGCCCCGAAATCCTCAGGGGAATCTGGAGGGAGAGAGTCCCCCAGCCGGGGGTGGCTGAGCTGGCCTGCGTGTCCCCGGAGTTTGTTCCTCGGTCCCGGCCCCCAGTGCCCCCACCCTTCCTAGGAGGATGACCCGACCCCTGCCTTGGGGTGTCCCCAACAGTGACGTCCCAGGGAATCCTGGGGCAGGGAGCAGGGAGTGGGCTTTTGCCAAGGCAGGCGGATGTGATAGGAAGAAATTGACATTTGTCCCTGCCCGGTTCCTGACCTGGAGCACCCCCCCCCCCATCCCTTGGAATTTCCAGGCAATGGGAGTGTCTTTGTCCAGCAAGGTGACTCTGGGTGGGCCCCTGGGTGGTCCCTGGTGGCGTCAGGACGGGACTGGTCGCCAAAGGACCAGCGTGCTTAGGAGCTGGGAGCCTCCACCCCGCCCTGTCCTCCCTGGACTGGGTTCGGGACCCATCCTGCCCACCTGGGCTGCGGGGAGCTTCCTGGTGAACGCACTCACGGTCGCGCGGGCGAGGCAGAAGCACCTGCCCCGGGACCCCGCCGGACCTCACTGTGCCTCGCTCCATCGCCGCTCACCGGCATCCTTTGTCACGTCCTTGTGGTCACCCGGGAATGTAAGTAGGTGTTTGTCTGAGTTCTGGGCTCTGTCATAGCCAGCTGTCAGGCCTGGGGGGTCAGGGACCCCAGCACACTGCTGGCTGTTAGAAGGGGGGGCCTGCGCTGGCGTCTGAGCTGGGGCCGGCCAGTGGGACTGAGCCCTGACCTGTGGGTGGGGTCTGTGCCCACTCTGGTAGGCAGTGTGAGAACTGAGTTGGGGACACCAGCTGCTGTGGGACAGGGTGGGCGTGGTGTGCCGTGTGCAGGGGCCCAGCTGCCCAAGGATCCCGAGATCTTTTCAGCTGCTGTGGCTCCAGGCTCCACGGGAGAGCAGCCCTGAGGTGGCGGGTGGGGACCGGAGAGGACTCTCCAGCAGAGGTGGCCACAGCTCTTTGCTCAGGACACGAGAACTCTCCAGGGCCCTGTGACCGTGTGTCCACAGCTCCCCGGACAGGGTCGAGTCTGAGCCGTCCCATCCTGGACCCGCCGTACACACAGAGGTCGGATGGACCCGCCAGGCAGGAGGCCTCAGGCTGGGTGGAGTCCAGCTCAGCCCCCTGGTGCCAGGGTCTGATGAGGGAGTCCAGGCAAAGGGCCGCTGCTCTGCCTGTACACAGTCGGCGCTCAATAATGGCAGTCAGCCCCTCCAGCCAGGGTCTGGGAAGGCACCTGTGTGTCTCCCGGTGCCCCTGGCTCCCGCTGACCCCACGGCAGCCCTGACTTCTCGCAGCGCCGGCCCGACTCCATGCATCTCCTCCATATTGTCAGGTGCCGAATTATTCCTAATATTCCTCCTCCAGGCAGGCGGCGTCCAGGTGCCAGCCCGAGGCCCAGCCCACCCTGAGGCGGAGGAAGCACAGCCCGAAATCGACGGCGTCCTTTCCCCTCAGCGGCGGGCGGCGTGGCTTCGCCCTCCTGACACTTGTTCCACACAGGGGAGGACAGGCCTGCAGTGGCCCGCAGTCACCCGGCCGTCACACTGTCGCCCAAAATTCACGCGGCAGAGTGGGGATCCAGAAGGTGCCTGAGGCGCGGAAGCCCCGCCCCGCCCCTGGCCGGCTCTGGGACCTCACACCGTCACTGACAGGAAGCCACGTTGCTGTCATCTGCGTGATGGCGGTAAGAACATACCTCGTGGGCATGTGCGCTAGTGGTTGGCCTGCATCCCCTCGACGTGCCCACACGTGATAGCAGGTCCTCACTAGCTAACGCTGGGCCTCTCCTGCCCTCCCGCGCCTCCTTGTCCTCCCGGCCACGCGCCTGACCACTGTCCCCCGGGAAGCTGGCCACACGCCCTCACTGTTCCCTTAGACTCTGCGCGGGCCCATTTACCAGGTAGCGAGGGGCAGTGTCAGGCACTTTCTGCACAGCGGCTCCGGGGAGAGGGGCTGCCTGTCAAGGGAGTGAGCCCCGTGACTCCACGTTGAGCTATTTGCATTCAGGCCGAGGCTGGACCTGTGGATGGTTTAGAAAGACACGGCGTCAGGTGATGCCTCTGAGCCGCCAGCCTAGGAACCCCGTCCTCGTGGTGGCTCACGCCAGCCCGGGCCCCGGGCGCAGAGAGGAGGCGGGGAGCCTGTGGTCGCCTGGCCCCTGGGCCTCGGAACCATGGCCTAAGGGGTTAAGGCAAATAGTAAAGATCAAAAGGTGTTACCGTGATGGACTGGGGCACAGACTAAGCCTCCTCCTGAAACCGACTAAGTGATGGCACTTCTATTAGACACGTGCGTGATGCACCGCGGGCGGCAGGCGAGTAAGAAGCACCTGCCTGATCTGTGTGGGCAAAACCCCGAGAGGGCGGGGCGCCGGCTCGCCATTCTCACAGAACTGGGAAGGGGAGGAGCGAACCACGCCCACCCAGGTGGGGAAGCTCAGGGGAGGCTGCACCCCATTAATTTGGGAACGCAAAGGATTCTACCCTGAGTCAGGGGTGAACTGGAAATGCCCCCTCCCCTACTCAGAGGGTGGAAATAGAACTGTCCGGTCTCCACGCTTTGATTCCACCCAAATTGGCCCTCCGGTGACCTGCAGTCCCAGGCCACACTCCCCCAGCGCCGCCCCCAGCCCCACGTCCTTTATTAACTTGAAAATGGTCCCAGACACCCAGCGCCCCCACCGCCACGCAGCAGACGGCTCGCAGAAGTAAACACATCCTTTCTGGAGGAAGCCACTTCTGTCCCAAATCTCCAAGGCAAATGAATAATTCAGTTCTAAAAGAACGAAAATCATCAAACACACAAGGAAACAGTGCATCACGTGTGAGGGCAGAACAAAGGCAGCAAACCGGGCTTGAAGGAGAACCACGCAGCGGCTTCCTCAGACAGACTGTGAAGTAAGTGCCTCACTGTGTCACAGAAATGACAAAGAAGATGAAAATGGGTGAGGATTGAGAGCATCACAAAAATAATCAAGTGGAAGTCCCGTAACTGTGACAGAACTAAAATTAAATACTTAATGAGTGCGTTGAAGGCAGATTAAACCCAGCCCGAGGGAGACGAGTGAATGGAAGATAGAGCTGGCGACGTTATAAAAAATGCAGCTCAGAGAGGACAGACAATATGAAAGAGACTAAAACACCCACAGCCAGCAGGGTGAGGACGCTCACATTGTCAGAGTTCCTGGAGGAGAGGGCAGGATGGAGCAGAGGCAGGATGGGGAGGGCATGACTGAGACCCTCAGAACTGATGGGACAAGCCCCACACTTCCGGAAGCCCCACCAAGTCCTCGGAGCATAACATTGAAAATACACAACAGACTCATCATAATATGATTCCAAACACCAGACGTGAAGGGGTGGTTGCTGAGGAGCTAGAAGACAAGGCAAACCACCCTAAAGAGGTGGCACCTGGATAGCTGACTTTCCGTCCGCCACAGCAGAGTCCAGATGTCAGTGGAGTGACATCTGAGTGACACCGACACGTTCTAATAGGTGAAACAGCAACATTCTTACAGAAACAAAACCCAGGGCTCTCCGCCGCCAAAGCCTCACTAAACAGAATTCTAGAGAATAAACTCCAGGCAGAAGGAATCGATATTTGACAGTTGGAAATGCAGGAAAGAAGAACAGCAGCAATGTGGGTAAATCTGAACCAACAGTGACTGTCAGTCATCAGCATCAGCATGAATTACAGTGGAAACATCACAGACCTAACATGTACAGCAAAATAACACGTTAGTGAGGGGAAGACGGAGCCAAGGAGCGCGAAGGTGCTTTAATTTTAATTTCAAAGGCTCGGGAGGAGAAGAAAGATATCAATTAACTTAGATGCAAGCTTTTGTGCTTTAGTTACGGAACTTCAATTTCTGGGGTAGCCATTAAGAAAGTAAGAAAGTGCATGCACAGCTTCTAAACTGGATGCTCCAAAAAGTTAAATAAGGAAAAGTAATTATTCAGTCCAAATGAAGACAAAAATAAAAGAAAGAAAAATGGACCAAATGAATAAATGGAAATGGCAGAACAAACAAAACCACGCTATAATGGTACTATTATCTTTATGTTGTAGTTGAGAAAAGTGAAGCACAATGGATAAGTAGCCAGAAGTGGTTATGAAACGAGTTGTAGAAATAAAGTATGTCAGTACTTACAATAAATTAAAAGACTATCCCAGATAAAAGACTAGACAACAACCACAAAAATCAGGTTTATGATATTTACAGGAGACACCAGGACAAGGATGTGGGAGGAGGTTGAAACAGAATGGCAGGAGAAGATGTACCAGAAAAATCCTAATGAAAAGAAAGTCTAACGCAAAATGTTAATGACTTCTAGAAATAATTACATCATGATGATAAAAACAGTGACTCGCCAGGAAGCTATACTAACTCCAAATACATATGCAACCAGTAATACAGTCTCAAACACATAAAGTAAAACCTGATAGAATTACAAGGAGAAATAGACAAACCTCTCTCAGTAACTGAAATATCAAGGAGACAAAGTGTTAAAGATTTGAAAGTTTCAACCAATACATTTAATCTGATGGATTTATATAGAATACTTCACTCAACGGCTGTAGAAAGACATTTTTTATCAAGCACACATGTTGAGATTTGCTGTGGCCCAGTGTGTAGTTGAAGGACTGTTATCACAGACATACATTCTCTGAACCTGATATGCTTGAGTTAGAAATCAGCCACAAAAAGATAATTATAAAAGTTCCATGGATTTGGAAACTAGGAAACACTTTTAGATCACTAAGGGTTGAAAGAAGAAATCGCCGTGGAAAGTAGGAAATATTGACATTTAACAATAGCGAAGTATATATCAAAACTGTACGATGCTGATAAATCAGTATTTAGAGGGATATTTTTTAAACTTAAATGCTTATATTCCAAAGAGGAACGTGTGAAAGTTAATGGACTGAGCGCCATCCCCAGGTGCTGAAAAAGATGGCAGGAGAGATCATCGAGAAGAGAAGAATATGATAGAGATAAGATCGTAAATTAATAAAATAAGAAAAACCCACAGTAGCAAAAAGCTAAAGGTTGTTTTTTGAAAAGGCTAATAAAATTGAGAAGCCTCTGACTGGATTAATAAAATAGAAAAGACACAAATAGCCACATGTCAAACAAAGAGGGGACATCAGATACCACAGACAATGATGGGAGGATATTAGAAGAGGAAATTATGAAGAACTTTACACCAATAAACTTCAAAACAGAAATGAAATATAATTTTCTAGAAAACACAATAAACATTAAAGTTTTCAATAATAATAAACAGAAAAACTGAATAATCTTAAAGCCATTGAAGAAATCAACTCAGTAGTTAAAAATCTTTTTGTCAAGGAAATTCTAGGCCCAAATTGCTTTTACCAGTGAATTCTAATTCAAGAAACAAACAAACTAAAATCCAAGTGTGCCCAGAATATTTCTGAATGTGGGAAAAGGGGAAAATATTTAGTTATTTTTCATAAGGCTAGTATGGTTTTGATACCAAACTTTGCAAAGACAGCCTAGAAAAGGAGATTTCAGGCTAAATCATGCATTCATGTAGGGGCAAAAATTTGAATCTAAATCAGGGGTCCTCAAACTTTTTAAACAGGGGGCCAGTTCACTGTCCCTCAGACCGTTGGAGGGCCGGACTATAGTTTAAAAAAAAACTATGAACAAATTCCTATGCACACTGCACATATCTTATTTTGAAGTAAAAAAACAAACGGGAACAAATACAATATTTGTATTTGCATGTGGCCCGCGGGCCGTAGTTTGAGGACCCCTGATCTAAATGTTAGCAAACAGACTCAGTTGTATGTGAAAAAGGTAGCATATCATGGTCGAGTTGTACAAAGAGAATGCAAGGTTGATTTCACATTGGACAGGATGTTAATAATCTACCACATTGTCAAGTTAAAGAAGAAAAATCATATGAACATTCTTGTAGATGTGGGAAAAGTCTTGATAAAAGTCGATACCACCCTTCACCCCCCCCCAAAAAAAAAACTCCTAGAAAGCTAGGTCTAGAGAGGTTTTTTTAACCTGATAAAGGGATATCTATAAAAAATATACATACGTCAAACCTTCTTCTCAATGTTGAAATGTAAGCACTCTAAGGTCAGGAACGAAACAAGGATGCTTGTTGTCTCCACATGTGTGCGTGGCCCAGGCCAGCACGGAAACGCAAAGACAAGAACCCACAGAAGGCACACGGGCTGGAAAGGAAGAAGCAGAGCCGTCGTTATTGACATCGTGTGCCGTCTACTACATAAAGGATCCGCAGGTTTATTAGAATCAATCCGTGCTTAGCAAAGTTGTCGGATACAAAATCTATACAGAAAAGCCATCGCATTTTTATAGCACAAATGGCTAGAAAATACAATGGGCTACCTCTTACAGAACTACAAAAAACGGTAGACTCTGTGGTCGGCTGGATAAGGGCATCCCGAAGATGGCCACGTCCCAATTCTCAGAGCCTGTGGGTGTCCGATGACGAAGAGTAAGTATAGGCACAGGTAAGATTAAAGTTGCCAATCACCTGACTTTGAAACAGGGAGATTACCCAGGGGGCCTCAAGATAGTCACAAGCGTCCTGGGAAGAGAACCAGAGCGGGCAGCGTGGGGATTTAGCCTGATGCTGCTGGGGGTCGAACGACCCTTTCACAGGGGTCGCCTAAGACCATCGGAAAACACACATATAATTACATATTGTTTTTGTGATTAATCACTATGCTTTAATTATGTTCAATTTGTAACAATGAAAATACATCCTGCATATCAGATATTTACATTACGATTCATAACAGTAGCAAAATTACAGTTATGAAGTAGCAACACAAATAATTTTATGGTTGGGGGTCACCACAACATGAGGAACTGTATTAAAGGGTCGCGGCATTAGGAAGGTTGAGAACCACTGCTTTAGAAGCTGGAAAAGGCCAGGAAAGGGATTCCTGCTACGAACTCCATGAAGAACAAAGCCCTCCTGAATCCTTCACTTTTGCCCCGAGAGACTCATTTTTAACGTCTGGCTTCCGGAACAGTAAGGTATGACATTTGTGTTGTGTAGGCCGCTAAGTGCGTTACAGTGGCAATAGGAGATGGATACACCACCCAAGAATACATTTTCAATGTGCAAGACCCTCATGGAACAAGAGGTAACAGTGTCTTGGAGGACATTAAAGAGGATCTAAGTGGATAGTTGGGAGACTGGGAGACTGTCCCAAAGATGTAAATTTTCGCCATATTGATTTATGGACTCAGTGCTGCAGTAATAAAAAGCTTAATTTCTTTGGGTGAAACTTGGCAAGCTGGTTATGTGGAAATGCAAAGACCCAACAATAACCAATATGCTCTTGAAGAACAGGTGGAAATGTAGTACAATGGTAAACACACGGAATAGGGACCAATGGAAAACCCAGAAGTGAGCCATGCGCAGATGGACAGGGGATGTGTGAACTACTGCAGCCATGTGCCAGGGAAGAGGCTGGGCTCTTCCTGAGATAGTGCTGGGAAAGTAAGCGGGTAGATGTGGGCAAGGGAGACCTCGGACCCCTGACTCACCGTGTACGAAAATCTATTCTCGGCTAAGACCTAAATGTGAAAGGCAAATTATACAACATTTAGAAGACATTAGAAGTAGCTTTATGGCCTTGGGTTAGAAACAGATTTCCTAACTGAGACACAAAAACCACATCATAAAATGATAAATTCTATTATGTTAAAATTAAGAACTTGTGTTCCTCAGAAGATTCCATAAAGGAGGTGGAAAGACAGGTCACAAACGGGGAGAAATACGAGGAGGGTCTACCACTTTAATGAGCTTATTCAAACTGGAAATGATGTCAGTCACTTTTGCTCACAACCCATAGAGAAGAGCAAACTACAGGGCCCCACCTGGCCACGAACGGGGCCTGTCTGCTGTAGAGAGGAGGGGGGAATGGGATGCAGTAAGCACTAGGAGTCTATACCAGGCCTAGCAAAGTTGAGCTGGTCATATCCTATGACCCAGTGACCCCACTACCATTCCATATCTTAACAAATACTTAGTGGTTTACCCAACACGAGCCACATCCCAGAACATTTATGGCAGAATTGTTCATAGTAGGAGAAAAGGACGTAATTCCAGTGCGTCACTCCGTTGTGGCCGATTTGTGTAGCAGAACAGAATGCGGTGGTGATTACGGAACAACACAGATGCTCGTCAAAAGCATAGCGTTGATGGACTAAAGCAGGCAACCAAAGAATACCTGTGGCTTGATTTCAATGACACGGAGTCCCCAAAGCAAACCCATGTATTTATTAAGGCTCCATACACAAGTTGCTTAAAAAAAAAATACTGTAGAAACAAAAAGTGAGCAACGGACACAAAATTTAGCACCGATTCCCTGTGGGTGAAGGGGAAGGATGGGACTTGAAAGGGGCAAACGGAGCTTGGGGATTAGGTGATGCTCCCTTTATTCTGCTGGGCAGTGGAAACTTAATTCCATGCCTCTCTCCAAAAATTGAGATGTTTGAGTCAGCCCCAGGTGATGTGAATTGTCAAAGACATGGCTTTTGGTAAAAAAAGATCCTTTGGCACCGATTCAGCAAACCAATAAAGAATTCTTCCCTGCGTCCACCTTTAGAATTTAGTTTGCCATTTCAAACCTGCTGATTAATCACACTGTGTCCCTGGCAGCTGCCCAGGCCAGCTCCTCTGGAGACGGGGAAGTGAAGTGGGAGCCCTGGGCAGGCGGCCTTCAGCACCACGGACAGCGCCTCGAGGCCGGCTCTGCAGAGACAGGCTGCTCAAGGCATCTCAGAGTCAGAGAAGGCCAAAGTCGTGGTCCAGCCACCTAGTGAGCTGGTGGCAGGGCAGGGGCTGGAACCGAGGCCTCCTGACACCTAACCCAGCGTTCATTCCGTGGCCCTGGCTTTGGGTACATGGACGCCTGGAACTCCTCTGTGAGCCAGCAAGTCACCAAGGGTGACTTCCACGTGTACCATTTAAAGCTTGGGCTCTGCGGCCGGTCTCGGCAGGGTTCAGATCCGGACTCTGCCCTCGCCATCTGAGTGCTCTCAGAAGTCGCCGCACCTCTCCAGGCCTCTGTCAATCACACCAACTCCCCGCAGATGGCCAAGATTCTGTGCTGTGCGATGGACCACACGCTCAGCACCAGGTCCTGGGCATCGGGGCGCAACTAAACACAGGCGAATGCTTTCAGCTGCTCCCTCGGTGGGTTTCAGATCAGAAAGGAATTGGTTTTATGGAATCGTTGATAAGGTGTTGGAACAATATGACCTCTCGGAGCCTGTTCTGGAATAAACCCCACAGGTTTCCATGTGAAATCGTGGCATTGGCCACCAGACAGATATTAAGGCTCCTCGGATGTCTTTGCTCTGTCCAGTCCTCTTCTTTTGAGCCCCCTGATCATTGCCTAACGTGTCCCGACTCTGTCTCCCCAAGAGACGCTCAGAGAAGAGGGGTGACAATATGCCTACAAAGTGTCCCCAGGGCCAAGGATCCTCGCCCACACTCGCATTCCTGCAGGAAACCTGAAGGGTAAGGTATTGTTCTTTATGTCCGTTGCTGGATTCTACTTGCTAGCATTTTATTTTAGGAACTTTTATTTATATTCCTTAGTGCCATTGGCCTGCAGTCCCCTTATTTTGTATTACTTGTACTCAGGTTATTGTAGATGCGCAGGATGAACAAGGGCGTTTCTCTCCCATCTCTTTCCATGACCCCAAATAGTTTCCATAGCACCGACAGGATTAGACCTTTAGAAATTAGATGCACCTCGGCCGTGCGCCTGTCTGATTCTGGTGCCTTTTCCCCGATAAATCTTCAGTCACCTCCTAATCTCTTTTATGGTAATTGTTCTGTTAACATTTTCAATTTTTTCCTTGGACTGATTTTGGTAATTGACTGATACCAGGAAACTGTCCATGTCCCCGAGGTTTCTCAGAGTTGCAGGCAATAGTCTCTCATAATTATTTTTATCTCCCCTGTATCTGTAGTTATATTGGTACGTCAGCCTCCTTCATTCCTAATCTTGTCTAATTTTACCGTCTCTCGCTCTTCGTGCCCTGTGATGAGACTCACGAGGGTTGTTTTTACTTTATTAGCCATTTCAAAGAACAGCGTTTGCAGTTACGTATTCTTTCCACTGTTTAAATTTTTTTCCTGTTTCATCAATTTCACTTATCTTTATAAATTTTCTCTTTCTTATTTCTTTTGTTGTTTTTCCCCTAATTTCTTGAGCCAAGCACAAGAGCTGGTGCTACGGCTAGTCTTCCCGTGTCTGGTGAAGGCCTTTCCGGCGGCGCCTTCCCGAGCCGTGGGCTCCCCTCTGTGTGTCCTGACCCGAGGCTTTTCCTTTTCCTCGTTTCCAGCAATTTCTCCTTTGATTTTCCCTGTGAGCCAAGAGTTATGTAGGAATGTTTTGCATTTGCAAGTAGTTGGAGGGTTTGGGGCTTCCCTGTTATTCTTTATTTCTCCTTGCATTGGGCATGGCCAGAGCACGGAGGCCTGTGAACAGCTGCATTCGTGTGTCCCTTGAACTTGGTAAGGTTTCCTCGCTGACCTGCCAGATCCTGCCTTTCACCAGTGGCCTGTGGGCATATGACCGTGTGTTCGCTTTTTGAGAACATATAAAGTGTGTGTCACACACCTCCACATGCGTGGGCTGCGTTATTCTGGTGTTATTACTTCGGTGTTTTAAAATGTCAAAGGTACAGGAAAGCACCGGGATTAAGTAGCTGTGCCATGACGCCAGGCTTGTTTCTCACTGAGGTCTTAGTAAGAGAGATCAGCCCCCTGCTTTCCGCCCCTCGGTCCCTCAGCTTCCCTCCTCGGTGGAGAAGGAAGCGTCCCTGGTAACCGTGGTCCCAGCCCTGCCCAGAGAGGTGATGTCCTGGATCTCCTAAGACTCCACCCACATCGTGTTCCCCAGTTGTCCCTGACATCACTACGAGCAATTTGATTTGTTCACACCAGGCTCTGATCGAGGCCCTGCAGTGCAAGGGACTGCATACATGGGACTGCATACCTGGGACTTCATTTCTAACACTTCTGTCCATTTCTGATAGAAACGAGCAGCTGTCCCTCATATGCTTATATTTTTTTATCAAGTTCTCTTTCCCAATAGGTTTTGCTTTGAAAAGTTAGCTCTTCTTCTTTTATAAATGCAGGCTTCTGACTGTGTATCCCTCTACTGTAGAATGTTCTAATTTATCACATGTAAGTATCTTTAACCTTTTTTTAAATTAGTACCTGCCAGTTCTACTTTATTTTCACTTGCTTTATCCTTGCACATATTTCCCCAGCCATCTAAATATCTACAGTATTCTGTTTCGAGTGTATTTCTAATAAACAGCTTATATTTGGCTGTGTTTCTTCAGAACCCAGTATGACAAGGTCTGGCTGTTCTCATGGAGAGTCCACATCTTTCCATTTCAGATGGTAACTCACATATTTAACATACTTCCTGTTGTTGGCTATTTATTTTACATCGTTTCTTCCTCGTTTTTGATGGTTTGATCAAGTTACAGTTCCTTCTATATTTTTCTTTGTCAATTAGGAATCCCTACTTATGCTCTTCTGTTACAGACTGAATGTTTGTGTCTCCCCAAAATGCACATGTTGAAACCCCAAACCTTTGTGTGACTGTACTTGGAGATGGGGCCCCTGAGGAAGTAATCAAGGTTAAACGAGGTCATAAGGGTGGGGCCCTGATCAGATAAGGTTAGTGCCCTCATAAGAAAAGACACTAGAGCTCACTCCTGCCCTCCCCCCCAGAGCACGGACAAAGAAGAGGTCACTGGAGCCCACGGCAAGACGACAGCCATTGCAAAGCAAGAGACGTGACCTTGGAATGAAACCTATTTCGCCAGACCCTTGGCCTTGGGCTTCCAGCCCCCAGAACTGTGAGAAGCAAACGCCCACTGTGCCGGCCACCAGTCCCTGGGACTCTGTTGTGGCGCCTGAGCAGACACCCAGACCCTCCTCGTCCCTGCGACCAGACACAGATTTCTCTGTACTAAGATGCCTGCTGTTTCACACAGTAAGACGCGTTATTTCCCCCTGACTGTTCCTCCTCTGTCCAGTGTGAGAATTTCTAGAATTCTTCCTTCCCCCGCCCCTCAAGGATGAGGCCCTGGGAGAGCCTGTAAATTTCCCCTGCCCAGACCTTGCGAGGTTGCTGAGCTAGGACTTTTCTAAGCAGACCATCATTGGAATTTTCCCTCCCAGGAGGAGCTTCTATTTCGGGAGCCCTTACTAAGCATTAGGTGGCAGGGTCTGACAGGTCTATCCGTATTCATTTTGATTTAATTCCCCACCTATCAAGGCCCCGCTCACCCGCCGCCCTTCCCTCTTCATCTTTCTTCATTCTGTGGGCTCCATCCTGTCTCATTAATTTCCCATCCCGAGTCTTCTCTTGAGTCTCCCTCACGCGAGGGTTCGAGGGTGCGGGGGAGAGGGGGGGTAGACCAGGGCTCAGGAAGTGCAGCTCAGACGGTTTCCTGCGTCCTCGCAGGTGAGCCACACCTGGGCTGGGCCGGATTCTTGGGTGAGGTCTTTGCTGGACACGTGGTTGGCCTGACCCCCGAGCTGGGCCATATGGCATTGCTTTGGCCGACAAAATGTACTCAGAAGTGACGTAGGGCATTTCTGGGCGGAGTCTCCGGGACCTTGGCGAGATCTGTGGGGTCCCCCTCCCTGCCGGGTCCTGGAAGCCAGGGCAGGGGCGCAGCTATCCGGTCTCAGAGGAGCCTCAGAGAGCAGAGCTGCCTGTCAGCTCACAGGAGCAAGCAGAAGCCTTTGTAATGTTGAGCCACTGAGTTTTCACTTCACACATGTGGGTCCTGCTGTCGGCTCAGGCGGCCCTCCCAGAGCCAAGGCTGGAGGCCTGCCTGTGGGCACTCGCTCTCCCAGTCCTGCGGCTGGACGGCCAGGGTTACGGTGCCAGGACCCGGCAAGGGCTCTCTCCCGGCGTGGTGTGTCCTCATGTTCTGGAGAGTGAGCTCTGGTCCCTTCTTTCCATAGGAACTTGAACTCCCTCCAGGGGCCCCGCCCTGTGTCCTCATCTAACCCTGTCACCTCCCAAGTCCCACCTCCCTCCTCCCTCCCTCTCTCTCTCTCCCTCTCTCTCTCTCTCTGGCTGCTCCCCTCCTCGCTGGCTCTGGGCCCCTTAAAAGCTGTGCTTTTTCTTTGTTGGCTCTTTGGGGGCTCGGGTGGTTTCTAAATGCCCCTGTGTTAGTCTGAGTCCCACAAGAGGCAGATGTTGAGATGCAATTGAACATCCAAGAAATTTACCAGGGAGGACATGGGTGAGAGGGCACAGGGC